>NC_040908.2:75706263-76033669 GCF_004126475.2 Phyllostomus discolor
ATGTTTTGTAAAATACTCCTGGAAAACAATCCAATTCAGGGCTTTTGTGGGTAGGGAGTTTTTTTTATTACTGCTTTGATTTAGTCAGCTGTTATCAGTCTGTTCAGTATTTCTGCTTCTTCCTCATTGTATTTCCTCAGTACATTGTATTTTTATGGAAATTTGTCCATTTCATCTAGGCTTTCAAATTTCTTGGCATACAGTTCTTCATAGTAATTTCCTACAGTCCTTTGCATTTCTGTGGTATCAGTGTAATGTCTCCTCTCATTTCTGATTGTGTTTATTTGGGTCCTCTCTCTTTTCTTCTTGATGAACCTGCTTAAAGGCTTGTTGATTTTCTTTACCTTTTCAAAGAACTAGCTCCTGGATTCATTGATCCTTAGAATTATGCTTTCAGTCTCTATGCCATTTAATTCCCTGATCATGGTTATTTCCTTCCTTGTACTTGCTTTAGGCTGTCTTTGTTGTTGTTCCTCCTACTCTTGTAGATGTAGTGTTGTGCTGTTTAGTTGAAATCTTTCTATATATTTTTGTTAGTTGTCTTTTTTACTTTACATGAAGTTTTATTTTTTATTTTATTTTATTATTTTTTTATTTTATTGTTGTTCAAGTACAGTTTTCTTTTACTCCCATCCCAGCCTACCACCAGCCCTTTCAACCTCCCTCCCATTTCCACAACTCCCTTGTTTTTGTCCATATGTCCTCTATACTTGTTCCTGTAAACTCTTCCCCTTTTCCTCTGAAATTCCCTCCCCTCTCCACTCTGGTCACTGTCACCCTGTTCTCTGTTTCAGTGTTTTTGTTTATATTTTTCTTGTTTGTTTCTTTTGTTGTTTAGGTTCCTGTTAAAAGTGAGGTCATATGGTATTTGTCTTTCACTGCCTGGCTTACTTCACTCGCCTTAATGCTTTCCAGTTCCATCCATGCTATCAAAAGGGTAGGAGCTCCTTCTTTCTTTCTGCTGCATAGAATTCCATTGTGTAATTGTACCATAGTGTTTTGATCCATTCATTTACTGATGGACACCTAGGCTGCTTCCAACACTTGGCTATTGTAAATTGTGCTGCTATTAACATTGGGGAGCATAGGTTCTTTTGTATTGGTATTTCAGGGTTCTTAGGATATAATCCTAGCAGTGGAATTGCTGGGTCAAAAAGGAAGATCCACTTTTAGTTTTCTGAGAAAATTCCATACTGTTTTCCATAGTGGTTGTACCAGTCAGCAATCCCACCAACAGTGCACTAGGGTCCCCTTTTCTCCTCAACCTCTCCAACACTTGCTGTTTGATGCTTTGTTTGTGATGGCTATTCTGACTGGTGTGAAGTGGTATCTCATTGTAGTTTTAATTTGCATCTCTCTGATAGCTACTAATATTGAGCATCTTTTCATGTGTCTCTGGATCCTCTGTATGTCCTCCTTGGAGAAATGTCTGTTCCAGTCCTTTGCCCATTTTTTAATTGGGTTGCTTGTCTTCTTAGAGTGGAGTTGTGTAAGTTCTTTGTATATTTTGGAGATTAAACGCTTGTCTGAGGTATCATTGGCAAATATATTTTCCCATACAGTTGGTTCTCTTTTCATTTTAATATGGTTTTCTTTAGCTGTGCAGAAGCTTTTTATTTTGATGAGGTCCCATTTGTTTATTCTTTCCTTTATGTCCCTTGCTTTAAGAACATATCAAAAAGTAAAAAATGTTGCTGTGTGAAATATCTGAGATTTTCCTGTGTTCTCCTGTATGACTTTAATGGTGTCACGGCTTCTATTTCATCAACCTCGAATTTATTTTTGTGTATGGTGTAAGTTGGCACTTGAGTTTCATTTTTGGCACATAGCTGTCCACATCTCCCAACACCATTTGTTGAAGAGGCTCTTTGTACTCCATTTTATGTTCCTTCCCCCTTTGTCAAGTATTAATTGACTGTAGAGACTTGGGTTTATTTCTGGGCTCTCTGTTCTGTTCCATTGGTCCATGTGCCATTTTTTATGCCAGTACCAGGCTGTTTTGATTACAGTGGCCTTGTAATACAGTTTGGTATTAGTTATTGTGATCCCTCCTACTTTACTCTTCTTTCTCAAAATTGCAACCACTATTCAGGTTTGTTTATGGTTCCATATAAATTTTTGAAGTGTTTGTTCTATGTCTGTGAAATATGCCACTGGTACTTTAATAGTATTGCATTGAATATGTAAATTGCTTAGGGTAGTATGGACATTTTGATGATGTTAAGTCTTCTGATCCATGAACACAGTATATGTTTCCATTTGTGTCTTCCTTGATTTCTTTCTTCAGTGTTGTGTAGTTTTCTGAGTACAGGTCTTTTACCTCCTTGGTTAGGTTTATTCCTAGGTATTTTCTTTTTCTTGTTGCTATATCAAATGGGATTTTTTTTTTCTTGATTTCTGCTTCTGCTGTATTATTGTTGGTATACCAAATGCCTTTGGTTTCTGGATATTGACTTTGTATCCCACTGTTTTGCCAAATTCATTTATTAGGTCGAGCACTTTATTGGCAGAGTCTATAGGATTTTCTATGTACACTATCATGTCATCTGCAAACAGTGACAGTTTTGTTTCCTCCTTTCTTATTTGGATGCCTTTTGTTTCTTCATCTTATCTGATTGCTGTGGCTAAAACTTCCAACACTATATTGAATAGAAGTGGTGAAACCTTGTCTTGTTCCTGATCTTAGTGGAAAAGATGTTAATTTTTTTCTCATTGAGTATGATGTTGGCTGTAGGTCTCCCGTATATGGCCTTTATTATGTTGAGTAATGCTCCCTCTATTCCCACTTTGCTGAGTGTTTTTATCTTAAATGGGTGCTGTACCTATCAAATGCTTTTTCTGCATCTATTGATATGATCATGTGATTTTTATGTGCTTTTGTTTATGTGATGTGTTACATGTGTTACATACTGATTTGCAAATATTGAACCATCCTTGCATCCCTGGGATGAATCCAACTTGGTCATGGTATATGATCTTTTTAATGTATTGTTGGATGTAGTTTGACATAATTTGTTGAGGATTTTAGTGTCTATGTTCATCAGCGATATTAGCCTGAATTTTCCTTCCTTTGTTGTGTCTTTATCTGGTTTTGGAATTAGGATTATGTTGGCTTCATAAAAAGAGTTTTGGAGCCTTACATCATTTTGGGGGTTTTTTTGGAATAGTCTTTAAAGGATAGGGGTTAGCTCTTCCTTAAATGCTTTGTAGAATTCTGTGAAACAGTTTGGTCCAGAGCTTTTGTGTGTTGGAAGTTT
Organism: Phyllostomus discolor; assembly: GCF_004126475.2. Lineage (NCBI taxonomy): Eukaryota > Metazoa > Chordata > Mammalia > Chiroptera > Phyllostomidae > Phyllostomus > Phyllostomus discolor. The sequence goes on from NC_040908.2 coordinate 75,709,521, forward strand.
TTGATTACTGCTTCAATATCATTAGCTGTTTTTGGTCTGTTCAGGCTTTCTGCTTCTTCTTCATTCAGTTTTGGAAGATTATATTTTTCTAGAAATTTGTCCATTTCACCTAGGTTTTCAAATTTCTTGGCATACAGTTCTTTGTAGTAATTTCTTACAATCCTTTGTATTCCTGTGGTATCTGTTGTAATCTATCCTCTTTCATTTCTGATTGTGTTTATTTGGGTCCTCTCTCTATTTTTCTTGATGAGCCTGCTTAAAGGCTTGTGGAGTTTGTTTGCCTTTTTAAAGAACCAGCTCCTGGATTCACTGATTCTTAGAATTTTGCTTTTAGTGTCTATGTCATTTAATTCTGCTCTGAACTTTCCACTCAGGACTGCCTTCCCTGTGCCCCATAAGTTTTGGGTTGTTGTGAGTTCACTTTTGTTGTTTCCAGAAACTTTTTGATTTCTTCCCTAATTGCATTCTGGACTCATTCATTATTTAATAGAATACTATTCAATCTCCATGATTTTGAGTGTTTTTTTCCCCCCTTGGGGCTGGTTTCTAGCTTCAGTCCCTTGTAGTCTGAGAAAATGCTTGGTATGATTTCAATTTTCTTGACTTTTTTGAGGCTTGTTTTGTGTCCTATCATGTGGTCTATCTTTGAAAATGTTCCATTTGCATTTGAAAAGAGTGTGTAGTTAGCTTCTTTGGGATGAAGGGCTCTCTCCCTCTCTCTCTCTCTATATATATATATATAAAATCAGTTAAGTCCATTTCAGCTAGAGCATTGTTCATTTCACAATATCTTTGTTGACATTTTGTTTGGAAGATCTGTCCATTTTTGACAATATGGTGTTAAAATCCCATAGTATAATTGTGTTGCTGTCATTTCGTTCTTCAAGTCCTCTAAGATTTTCTTTATGTATTTGGGTGCTCCTATGTTGGGTGCATATATACTTCCAATGTTTATGTCTTCTTGGTGGATTCTTCCCTTGAGTATTATGAAGTGACCTTCTGGGTCTCTCTTTATGGTCCCCTTTTTGAAGTGTATTTTGTCTGCTATGGGTATTGTTACTCCGGCTCTTTTCCCCATCCATTTGCTTGGAAAATTTGTTTCCAGCCCTTCACTTTCAGTCTGTGTAGGTCCTTTGTCCTGAGGAGGGTCTCTTGTAGGCAGCATATGTGTGGGTCATGCTTTTTTATCCATTCAGCTATTCTATGTTTTTTGATTGGAGCATTTAATCCACTTACATTTAAGGTTATTATTGATAGGTACTTATTCATTGCCATTTTCATAGCTGTGTTCCTCTCTGTCTCTCTTTTCCTTCCTTTCCTTAGATCAGTCCCTTTAGCATTTGTTGCTGAGCTGGTTTGGTGGAGATGTATTCTTTTAGACTTCTTTTGTCTGGGAAGCTTCTTATTTGGCCTTCTGTCTTGATTGAGAGCCTTGCTGGGTAAAGTAGCCTTGGTTGCAGGCCTCTGGTTCTTGTTACTTGGAATATTTCTTGCCATTCTCTTCTGGCTTGGAGCATTTCCACTGAGAAGTCAGCTGCTAACCTTCTTGGAGCTCCCTGGTATGTAAATTCTGGTTTCTCCCTTGCTGCCTTGAAGAGGCAGCTGCTGCCTTGAAGAGGCTGATGCTGCCTTGCTGCTTTAAAGATTCTTTGTCTTGAATTTTGCCATTTCAATTATAATATGACTTGAAGTGGGCTGCTTTGGGTTCCTGTTGATTGGGACTCTCTGTGTTTCCTGGACTTGTGTGACTTTTTCTCTCATCAAATTACGGAAATATTCCATCATTACTTTTTAAATAGGTTTTCTACCCCTTGCTCTTCTTCTCCTTCTGGCAGCCCTAGTATATGGATATTATGACATTCCATATGGCCTTGCATTTCTCTTAATCCCTCCTCATTTTTTCTGAGCCTCTTGTACTTTTCTTGCTCTTTCTGGGTGTTTTTTTTTTCTACTTTGTCCTCTCGCTCACTCATCCCATCTTCTGCTTCATCTAGCCTGCTTTTGATTCCTTCTACTGTGTTCTTCAGTTCAGAAATTGTATTCGTCATTTCCTCTTGGCACTTGTTGATAGTTACTATTTCCTTTTACATGTTCATATAGTTTGCAGTGAGTTCATTGTAGTTTCCCTGTGTTTCTTGTAATTCACTGTGAGCTCATTGAGCTTCCTGATAATCATTGTTTTGAACTCAATATCTGATAGTTAAGTTGACTATATTTCACTTAGCATTCTTTCTGAGGCTTCCTCCTTTCCTTTCATTTGAGGATTATTTCTTTGTCTTCCCATTGTTTGTGAGACTCTTCTTGTTAGCCTCAGCTTCTTAAATTGATCTGTTCTGGCTCCCTGGGTTTATGGTGTGAACTTCTGTGGTAGAATATCTGTGAGATTCAATGGTACAGTCTTTTTGATATCCCAAGCTCACTGGTCTTGGGCTGTCATTTATGTTGGCTCTGTGTTTGTCCTTGCATTTTGATTGTTGTTGGGTCTTTGGTGGGTCCTTCCCACCAGCTGGTTAACTGAGGGTCTCTCTCTTCACCACCTCTTGTATTTTGTTGTCCTGGTGAGGGCAGGTTGTATTGAAGCTAGTTCTTCCATGTGTATAAGCTTTTGAAGATTCTCTCTTGCTCTTGTTCAGTTGTTTGTACTGGGTAGTTTCTCCACAAATTAGTTTTATTTCCACGTAGGTCGTGGATTGAGGTTTGTGGGGTTTCCACTCCCTTTCACCTTCTTCTGTTGTTATCTTTTGGTGGTTCCTTTGTTTTTGTGTTTCCTTTTCCGGGGGTATCCTGGTGTTCACAGCTTCCACCTACTCTTTTTTGTGATCCATTGGCAGGGGAAGACAAAATGATTTGAAAGAAGAAGACAGCATTCTATGATATTTACAGTAGCAGCCAGTAGAAAAGAGATAGATCATTTAGCTATGAATAGTGTTAACCGTGATATTCCACCCAACTATCCAATTTTTAGAAAGGATGGAAAGAAGATAAGACTCTTGTTGGGGAGGGAAGGATTGTCAGTTGGATCTAGAAAGCAGTGAGGTTGTGGGAGGTGAGATTCTGAGGTAAGGTGAGGGTAAAGGATGGTAAATAGGTGTAGTGTGTGAAAGAATACAGTTAACCACTACAGTAATAGAGTTCAGGAAACTGTGTAGTGGGCTAAGATCAGAGAGGGGTGTTATGAAGTATTTACAATTGTATGGAACAGCTATTATTTATAATAATATTAGAGCAACAATCACATGACAGAATCTATGTAATCTGGGTAACTAGAATAGGGAATATAGGACCTTCAGTAGTGTGCTAAAGGAACACAAGTGACGTGAAGGACAGTAAATTATCAGTACACTATGAAAGAGAGAACACGGGAAACCTATCAAATGATACAATATAACCAGCCAAACAAAGAAGACTACACAGAAAGAAGAGGAATACAAAAATACTGTTAAAATAAAATATGTAAGAATAATGAAAAAATAATAATAACACAAATATGCAATAACTTGCAGGTTCTCTGTAATAGCAAAGTGAATTTTGTCTCACTGTCTCAACTGTTGGGATGCCCTCTCTTTGGGTTCAATTCTGGTCTTTTCACAGTTCCAGGTTTTTTGTCTCATTTGTGGGTATTTTTTAGAAAAAAGGCAGAAGAAGGGAGGAAGAAGAGATAAGATGGGAAAGAAAAGAAGGAATAAAGCAAGAAAGAAGGAAAGAGTGGAAAAAGGTATCGAAAGATAAAGTAATAGTGGAAATTGAAAAAATAAAAGATTACTTCAAAAAAAAAACCCTCTTGTTGGTTTCAAACTGGCCAAACCGATTTTTTCTGGTCTTGCTGGCTGTAGCAGGCTGAGGGGCGATTGGTATGGCTTTTCTCCCATCTGGATACTAGGCCTGTCTTGGGCACACTCTCCCTGGAGCTAGCCTGACACCTCTCACTGGCACCTTGGTTGTATGATACAGGTCTTCCTGAGAGAGCTCTTTCCCTGGGGTTACCACTGTGGGCTGGGGTGCCGGTCCGCATGTGCTTGGCCAGGCTGCCTCGATCCCTTGGGTTTGGGTGTGTGCTCTTCCCAATGCTATAGAGGTGCACAAGGCATTCTGTGCCACCCCTCAACCTCAGAATCTCTGCCCTTGGGATTGCTGCTCAGCTAGTCGGGGAAGAAGCGGAGTGGCTGTTGTAGGAGAATTCCCCAAACAGTTTTTCTTTTTGAGAAATTCTTCCTACTCAAGCCTGCTGCTCCATACAGACCAATTTTCCAGCCAGACCAGTGACTATCAGGGTCAGTGCCCATTACTGTGCAACTCTCAACTCTCCCAAGCTGGTGTCCACAGACTCCGCAGGTGATCACAGACCCTGTGTGTTTGCCACTTTGTCCTTTGCCCCTCTCTGAGACTTCAAGCAACCAGGTCTCTCCCAGTGCTGTTTAAACCTTGATTGTCCAGGGAGGGAGGGAGCAGTTGACCTGGCTTTCTCCCAAGGACTCTGTGGCAGACCCAGGGGTGGGTACTGGGCCTGGGGCTGCAGCTGCTCTGGTCCCCAAGCTGGTCCCTGGGATCTTATTGTCCTGAAGCACTCTCCTTACTGTCTGGTTTTTCAGTGTCCACTACAATTTTTGGTTCTTATTTTCATATATGCCGGGATACTGTTGACTGTTGGCTCTGTTCCTCCATAGATCGGCTATGTTTTTCTCCCATGTGTAGGGAGAAGTGGAATCTGCTCCCTCCTACCCTGTCACCATCTTCCCTCTCATCTACCTCCATTTCATTTCATTCTTTTAGTGGGAAGTCTTCCATTTCTTTTGATTGAAGGTTCTTTTTTATCTCCCCATTTTAGGTGACTCTTTTTATCTGTTTCTGTGCTTCCTGATGTGACACTTTGCTACCTTTCTTGGTGGGGTGAAACTCCATGGTAGTGTTACAGGGTGCAGCCAAGACGGGGGACCCCAAATGGGCATTTGAAATGGGGTCCAGAACTTAAGGTGTCCAGGAGATTTTAAGATGTCTTCACCCCATTCCCCAAGTGTGGGCTGGGGGAAGGGACAAATGGAGCAGGGCCATTGAGAGCTGTTTTGCATAGCAACAGCCTTGTAGCTAACCTCTGGTGTGGTCATTTAACATATCTATAGCCTTTGGCTGGTCGCTTAGATATGCTAAATAGCTATGGCCAGGCTCAAGGCCAGGGGGATGGAAAGGGATCTCCCCCCAAGATGAGACTGGGGGGCAGGTCCCCTGAGTTACAGCGCCTGCGTGGGAGCTGGGAGAAGATTGGCTCCATGACATGGGGTCACACCTGCCCAGACCCACGATGGCGACCAGAAAAGCTGGAGAAGACAGTAGATTGAGGGCAAGTGTGCCCAAGTGTAGGAGGAGTCGGAAATGGGGCTGCAGAGGAAGATTGGCGGGGGGGGATTTAAACCCAGACACGGCAGCCATTGGAGGAGAACCATGCGCAGCCCTGAGAAGGTGAACCATGCGCAGCCCTGAGGGAGAGAACCTTGCGGCTTTAGGGGAGAACCATGCAGCTCTGGAAGTGTAGGGAGGATCACAGCCATTGGAGGGGAGAACCACACGGCCTGGACAGAGTGGGGACTCTCCCCTTCCTGCAGCCCTGAGAGAGAGAACCACGTGGCTCTGGCAGAGTGGGGACTCCTGTGGCCCTGGGAGAGAGGACCACGTGCCTTTGCCAGAGTGGGGACCCCCGCAGCTTTACAAGGGGGAACCACCACCTGGTTTTAGCAGAGATCCCGGTGACTCAGCTGAGGGTGCCGGGAACCCAGGGAGGTCTCCCAGTAGAGATGGAGTACTAACTGGGAAGAACCAGAGGACTGCCTGAGCCATGGACTTCTATTTCCTTTCCTGAGATATGGTATTCTGGACTGGGCAAAGGGGGGAGGAAGGAAAGACTGTGTCTGTTTGTGGGTCTTTTAAGGGACTTTAGGATTTTTTGATAAAGATATTAGGTCACTACTTTAAGTTTGTATAGCATTAAATAAACTTTTCCTTTCCTTTCCTTTTCACGAATCTCTGGCATTGAGAGACATCTTTCCTCGGGCGGCGGACATAACGGACCCGGGGCCTTCTTTCAATAATAGTATATTGTCCCAGGCCCCCCTTGTTTGTTCTGTAACAGTAGTGCAGCAGGAAAAGAAAAACTCCAAAAGTTTCTTATGCTCTGTAACTGTAACACTTGCAAACTTTCACACACGACTGTAGAAGCTGACCAGTCGTCACCAAGGAAACATCCAGTTATCTCAAGGTCGTACACTAACTCCCATGACAAGCTCCTGTGCTCTGTAGATTCTGCAAATTTCCTCCTGCGTTTTTCTCTTTTGTCTCCCATATAAGGTAGCTAAACCTAACTTCCACATTTAGCTTCTGTAACCTTGCTTCTCCACGTAGGCAGGAAGCCCGGGACTATTTAAACCCTGGAAGAGTAAAGATCAGTGCTCAGGAGTTAGGGGAAATTAACCCCCCCTTGAGCCCCCGGGTAGTAAAGTTTGTGTTACGTTATCTCCCCGAGTGTGGGTGGATTTTCCACAACAGTAGAAATTCTTTTGGTTTCAGTAGTGTGATCTCTTTGATCTTCTTGTCTGGATGCTGTAGATTTGCCCTTTCTCCTGTTTGTGTGGGCTTTTTTGTTGTACTTGGCTTTTTATATGTTGTTAGTTCCTTTTTTGGTGGGTTCTCTTTCCAGTAAGTATATTGATGTTCACAGCTCCCACCTAATCTTGTATGTGATCAGTGGCAGGAGGAAGGCAAAATGGATTAACACAGCAGGAGAGTATTCTATGGGATTTAAAGTACCAACAATTAAAGAAGAGATAGGAGATCCTTTGGATAAGTATAGCATTAACTGTGATATTTCACCCAACTAGCCATTTTTTTTATAAAAAGTAAAGAAGAGACAAGACTATTGTTAGAGAAGAGAGGGATTGTGAGCTGGATCCAGAAAACAGAGCACTTGGGTGAGGTTAAGTGGTGACATATAGTGAGAGTAAAGAATAGAAAGTGGGTGTAGTGTGGAGACAATAGAGTTAACCACAACAGTAATAAAGCTCTGGAATATAGTGAAATGGGCTAAGATTAGGGAGGGGTGCTGCCTGGAACAGTATTTTTAATTGTATGGAACAACAATTATTTATAATAGTACTGAAACAACAATAATATGACAAGAAATATATGATTTGAATAATTAGAGTAGAAGGTACATGACCAAGAGTAGTGTTATTGGAACACAAGTGATGTGAAAGAAGGAAAATTAAAATACAGTATGTAAGAGAGAACAAGGAAAACCAGTTAAACGGTGCAATTAAACAAAGAAAACTAAACAGAAAGAAGAGAAATAAAAAATACTAACAAAATAAAAGAAGTAAAAATAGTGAAAAATAATAATAATACAAATAAATAATAAAATGTAAGTTCTATAGGATAACAAAGCGAAATTTGTCTCCATTTCTCAGTTGTTGGGGTTAGCCTTGTGCTCCCTCTTTGGATCTGTCTCTGGACCTTTTACACCTCCAGGTCTTATTGTCTCATTGTCTCACTTGGGAAAAAGAAAAAGGAAGGGGGAAATAAGGGGACATGAAGCCTCCTGCTAATTTTAAACCTGCCAAGCCAGTTCTCCTGGTCATCTTGACTGTCTCAGGCAGAGAGAGGCTGGGCTTTGCTTTTCTCCCTTCCTATGGTTTTGCAAGGATGGGGACCAGGTATGGGCCACAATATTCACAAGTTGCCCAGCCTCCAACCTAGGTCCTCCATGCACTTCCTGGCCCCCACTGTCCATCTCTTCCAGGCCAGTGTCTTTAATCCATCAGTTGTGTTGTCCTTGAGGTGCACTAATTAGGGGCAACTCACACACCACCTCCACCTTCTTTTCTGGCTTGGATTCTGCACATTCTCAAACTTTCTTCAGGGCTGTCGAGCTCCCACACTAAATTAAGTCTATCTGGGGACTGCTAACTTCCTGAGCCCTGCTGCCCTCCTCTGGACAGTCCCATGCAGTATGCCTCCTCCTTCCTCTTCACAAGCCAGCTGCAGTGTGGGCCAGCCACTGCATGAGAGCTCCTTAAACATTGGTTGAGAGCCTTTTTAAAAGTAAAATCCTCCTTTTTAAGCCCGCTGATCTTAACAAGTGCCTGGCTTTTCACAAAGCCCAACTTTCTAACCAGATTGGAGACTATCTTGGTCAGGGTCCAACAGGGCCCCACTTTTCTCCCTTCTCCAGGTGTCACCCAGCTCACAAATTTCTCTGGTAATGACCTAGCTGGCATTCACAGTCCCAGTAGTTGAATACTGCCTCTGTGCATCTCCCCCTTCATCTTTTTCCCCCCAGTGACTTCAAGCACCCAGGTCTCTCCTGGTTCCAAGGTGTCCTCCCTGCTTCGGTAGGGGAGGAGCTGCTGCTCTGATTCTCCCCCTAAGGATCCCACAGCAAGCACCAGAGCCAGGGGCCACAGCAGCCTTGGTGTCCAAGGATGTCCCAGGGACCTTATTGTCCCAACACAATCTCCTTACCATCTGTTTTTCAATGTCCTCTACAATTTTGGCCTCCAGACTTTATATATGCTGGGATTCCATTTCTGTTTACTCTGTTCCTCAAAGATCAGAGGTGTTCCAGCTGGGTGCAGGGGGAAGCAGCCTCTGCTCCCACCTACCTTGCTGCCATCTTCCAATATCTCAAGATAGACAAATTTCAAATAAACAACTAACCATTTATCCACAGAATCTACAGGAACAACAACAAACAGAGCCCAGAGAAAGTAGAAGGAAGGAAATGATCAAGATCAGAGCATAATTAAATGACACAGAGACTAAAAGAACAATTCAACAGATCCATAAATCCAGGAGCTGGTTTCTTGAAAAGATAAACAAAATCAACAAGCATATTACAAGATTCATCAAGAAAAAAAGACAGAGGACTCAAATACATACAATCAGAAATGAAAGAGGAAACTTCACAACTGATACCACAGAAATACAATGGATTATGAAAATTACTACAAATAACTATATGCCAAGAAATTTGAAAACCTAGGTGAAATGGGCAAATTTCTAGAAACATACAATATTCCAAAACTGAATCAAGAAGAAGCAGAAGGCCTGAGTGGACTGATAACAATTAGTGAAATTAAAATGGTATTAAAAAAGTTTCTGGGATAGAAAGCTCTGGACCAAATGACTTCTCAGGCAAATGTTATGAAATATTTAAGGAATAGCCAACACCTGTCCTTCTCAAACTATTCCAAAAAATTCAAGAAGGGGGAAGACTCCCAAATTCTTTTTATCAAGACAACATTATCCTAATTCCAAAACCAGACAAAGAACAACAAAGAATGAAAACTACAGGCCAATATTGCTGATGAACACACACTAAAATCTTCAACAAAATATTGCAAACCAGATCTAGCAATGCATTAAAGAGATCACACACCGTGATCAAGTGAGGTTCATGCCATGGATGCAAGAATGGTATAATATTCTCAAATCAATACATGCAATATACCTCATAAACAAAATGGCAGACAAAAATCATGATTGTATGAATAGATGCAGAAAAAGCATTTGATAAGGTACAGCACCCATTTATGATAAAAACATTCAGAAAAGTGGGTATAGACGGAACATTCATCAACATAATAAAGTCCATATATGAGAAACCTACAGGCAACATCATACTCAACAGGCAGAAGCTAAAAGCTTTCCCACTAAGATAAGGAAGAAGCCAAGGGTGTCCTCTGAAGGGTTAAAGGGACTTTGAGAGTCCTCCCTGTTTATGCCTGAGCTGTTACCTTCATTGGAAAAGCAAAATATAGTGCTGTCTCCCAGGGAGAACTGGCCCTTCTCCCCAGGAGATGAGCACCTTTTAATCTTCAGTTGTTCACTTGGGAGAATTGGCCCTTCTTCCAGAGGGAATGGTTAGTTAGTGAAAATCACACAAAGCCTTTGGCATGGAGACACTTTTGTCTAAAATAGATTTAATCATAGCCCCCAAAGTGAGACTTTGGAATCCCACTCGATGAAAGGACACTTTGCTTGGAATTATTCCCAGATGAACCCCAAATGCTGCTGCCTCTGGGATTCCCTAGAGTCTGTTAGGGTGTTGGTGATTTCCCATCTGGTGATGTATGCTCCTGATTCTTGCTTTTCTTTTTGCTCTCACTTAATAAAGTACTTAACTATTCACCTTTGACTTGTGGTCTTTATTGTCTGTGAATCTAAACCTCCAAATTAAGTAGCCATGAACTCATATATGCCCCTTAATGACACACCCTCTTTCAACACTTTTATTCAACATATGGAAATTCTAGCCACAGAGATCAGATAAGAAAGAGAAACAAAACACATCCAAATTGGAAAGGAGGAAGTAAAACTGTCATTATTTGCAGACAACATGATAGTGTACACAGAAAACCATATAAGCCCCACCAGAAAAGTACTCAACCCAAGTAAGTGAATTTGGCAAAATAGCGGGATACAAAATCAATATTCAGAAATTGAAGGCATTTTTTAAAAGACCTTATTTATTCATTTTTTAGAGAGAGGGAAAGGGAAGGAGAAAGAGGAGAGAAATATCAATGTGTGGTTGCCTCTCATGTACCACCTGCCAGGGAACTGGCCCACAACCCAGGCATGTGTCCTGACTGGGAATCAAACTGGCAACCCTTTGGTTTGCAGGCCCACACTCAATTCACTGGGCTACCCCAGCCAGGGCCGAAGGCATTTTTGTATGCCTACAATGAAATATCAGAAATGGAAATTAGGGGGAAAATCCCATTTACTATAGCAGCAAGAAAAATAAAGTACCTAAGGATAAACTTAACCAAGGAGGCAAAACACCTGTACTTGGGAAACTACAGAACACTGAAGAAAGAAATTAAGGAAAACACACATAAAGGGAAGCCTGTAACGTGTTCATGGATTGGAAAAATCAACATCATTAAAATGTCCATACTACCCAAAGCAGTGTATAGATTCAACACAATCCCTACCAAAACATCAGTGACATATTTCACATATTTAGAACAAACATTTCAAAATTTTATATGGAACCAAAAATGACCCAGAATAGCCTAAGCAATTTTGAGAAAGAAGATCAAGTAGGAGGGATCACAATACCTGATATCAAATTATACTACAAGGCCCCTGTAATCAAAATAGTCTGGTACTGGCATAAGAACAGACACATAGATTAATGGTACAGAATAGAGAACCTAGACATAAATCCATGTCTCTGTGGTCAATTAATATTCGACAAAGGGGGCAGGAACATAAAATTGAGTAAAAATAGCCTCTTCAACAAATGGTGCTGGGAGATCTGGAATGATACCAGCAAAAAAAGTAGGCCACCAACTTATACCATGCACCAAAATAAACTCAAAACGGATAAAAGAGTTACATATAAACTGCAACACCTTAAAAGACCTAGAGGACAACATAAGCAGGAAAATTTCAGATATCCCAAGCAGCAATATTTTCACTCATACATCCCCTAGAGCAAGAAAATAAAGGAAAGAATCAACAAATGGGAACACATCTAACTAAAAAGTTTCTGCACAGATAAAAAAAAAAGAAAGAAAACAGCAGTAAAATTAAAAGGGAACCAACCATATGGGAAAACATATTTGCCAAGGATACTTTGGATAAGGGTTTGATCTCAAAAATATATATAGAACATCCATGACTTCACACCAGGAAGAAAGACAATTCAATTAAAAAATGGGCAAAGGACCTGAACAGACACTTCTCCAAGGACATATTGAGAGCCCATAGGCATATGAATGAATGCTCAACATCACTAGCCATCAGAGAGATGAAATTAAAACCACAATGAAGATACCACCTCACACCTGTCAAAATGGCCATCACTAACAAACTAACAAACAACAAGTTCTGATGATTATGTGGAAGAAAGGGAATCCTTAGTGCACTGTTGATGGGAATGCAGACTGTCACGGCCACTGTGGAAAACAGTATGGCATTTCCCCCAAAACCTAAAGATGGAACTGCTTTTTGATCCAGCGATTCCACTGCTGAGATTATAACCTAAGAATCCTGAAACATCTATTCAAAAGTACCCATGTACTCCTGTGTTCATAGTAGCACTATTTACAGTAGCCAAGTACTAGAAACAGCCTAAGTGCCCATCAATAAATGAGTGGATCAAAAAAACAGTAGTACGTTTACACAGTGGTATACTATGCAGCAGAAAGAAAGAAGGAACTCCTCTCCTTGGGACAGCATGGATGGAACTGGAGAGTATTATGCTTAGTGAAAAAAGCAGGAAGCAAAAGACAAATAACAGTATGATATCACTTATAAGTGGAACATAACAAAGAAGCAAAATAGAACCAGAGGCATGGAAACCAGGAACAGAATGATAGGGGCCAGAGAGGAGTGGAGAGGGGAATAAGGGAGAAAAGAAGGGATAGTGCCTAAAGAACAAGTATAAATGACCCATGGCCATGAACACAGGGTAGAGAATGAATGTAGGGGAGGGAGTGGGGCAGGGAAGAACTTAGGGGGAAAACTGGGACAACTGTAATAGAAAGTAAGTAAATAAACAAATATATAGTTTTTCTAATAAATTTCTGTTAAAAAACAATACAATGATTTTAAAATAAAAAAAAATTATGAAACTCAGGACCCACCCATTCAGTATTTGAAAACATATGCCATTCTGGAGGAAAGAGATGGAGGCATGGGTCCGGGATTTCAAAGGGATAGTATGTAATTCACAGGTATTTGAAAAAGGGCAAATTCTTGCCAGGCCACTCAGAAACAATGGGACATAGGGGGGTTCTAACAAAAAGCTTGTTTGGATATTCCATGTCTGCCACACTTAGTTCTTATATGCTAAGGTGGGTATGCTAAGGTTCTTTTCCTGAAGCAGGTTTTTCTATCAGAATTCCTTTAGGAAGGTAATGGGAGAGGAACAAAGTTTCTTTCTAAGCCTTTTGTTTCTTAAAAATAACCAGCTTAAAATAATCAATATCCCAAAAAGATATTTTTTGAAGTGGCAAATTTTGCTTTCCCTCACTATCTGGGATTTCCTTCAAAATAATCCAGTGGGGGATGTGGAAGTCACTGGGTGTGTACTAAAAATGAAATTAGCTGTAGAGTTGATCATTGTTGAATCTGTTATAAGCGCATAGAGCTTCATTATACTAGTCTCTGTACTTTTGGAAACAGTTGAAATTTTCCATGGTAAAACTATTGAAAGAAAAGATAATGACATCTGCCTCACCCCACTACCCTACCTCCAGGGTAAGAGTAATGGTGTAAGGCCTGTCAGGTTTTCTTCTGGGACAGTAGGGAAGAGAGTGAGTGGCACTTGGCAACTAGTGTAGTGGATAAAAGCCCTACAGGTTTGAGTCATTGGCAAATCTGAGGCCTGGAGTTGATAACAGAAAATAAAAACCAAGAAGCTAGGATGGGCCTTGGGGCTTAACAGCTGTAAGGCCTGTTCCTATTAGCCTGTTGGACTTCACTGACCTACAATCCTGTTAACAATCATCAGTCCTTGACTCTGAAACAGTCAAAAGATATATTTTGTTCTTTTTAGACACATTGATTAGACACATGATGCTCTGCTCGCTCAGGTAGACTCATAAAAACAGCAAAGATGGATCATGGCCCTCAGGATACTGTTTTATAAAAAGGCTTAAAACTATTGGAAAGCAGTATTGCTAATACAACACTAATATGTAAGCATAACAAACAATTGCAGTCCACAAAAAATTGATAACAACTGGAAATGTAAAAGGGTGTAAGGCCCAACAAAACACCTGATATGAATGGCAACAATCTACTTCCAACCATTTGAGATCCTTGTACAAAGAAGGAAGATGAATCACAGCTTTTCTTAACTTGTTTTCCTGCAGCTGTAAGGTTTTATATTCAGGGCAAGTTTATTTCCAAATGAATTATTTATTGATTGATTGATTGACTGTTGACAACTTGATGCATTTATTTCAAAACTACAGATTATATATAAAATATACAATAAAGAGGGTAGTTGTGAGTATAATACTTCAGATAAGCCCTCAAGAATCAATTAACACCCTGGCTGGTGTGACTCAGTGGATTGAGCGAACCAAAGCTCTCAGGTTCGATTCCCAGTCAGGGCACATGCCTGGCTTGTGTGCCAGATCCCCAGTAGGGGGCATGCAAAAGGCAACGCACATTGATGTTTCTCTCCTCTTTCTCCCTTGCTTCCCCCTCTAAAAACAAATAAACAAAACCTTTATTAAAAAAAAGAATCAATTAGCATTTCAAAATTGGTAACAAGAATTTGGAAAATGTGTGCAGCTTCAAATAATTTTAAATTGGATTTTTAAATGTTTTAGACAAGTTCTTTGCCACAGTAAACTCTTCATAAACATCCGTTAAGTGATTTTACACAAACCGGCTCCCAGGCTTCACGAAGAGGCTTCCTGTTTCTCTGGCGGCCCCTTCCTCCGGCTTCCAGGACGAAAGAGGTCCTCTAGCTCCTGATCGGCCACTGCCTACCGGGCAGGCGGCATTGCGAAAGCCACCGTGTGGGTTATACGCAGCAGCTTCTCTGTCCGAAGAGTCTCAAGGGTCTCAGCACCGAGGTACAGCAAGTCTCCAGACTTTCACAGGCCTGAGGGAAGCTCCAAACCAAGCGCAATTGACTGGAGAAGTTCCAACCCAATCCCAACTCACCCAACCAGGATGTAGGGTAGAGGGAAGGTGAGCAGCCACACCCTTCACATCGCTCCGCCCCTTCCACCAGCTGCGCTTGCGCCACGGCCCCGCCCCGTGATCCGGCCTACCCCTTCTCCCGCTGGGCTGGAAACTCTTGGTTACTGTTGCTTCTCAGTTTTCTCTGACACCTCCTCTCTCTCTGTCTCTGTCTCTCTCTCTCTCTGGAAGTCCTCCGGCCAGGCTGGCTCGCTCCTAGGCAGCCCGGCCATGACGCGGCAGCCGGACGCTGGCCGCCAGGCCCACCGCGCCCTGGCGCTGCTGGCGATGGCCTTGTGCGCTCCCGGGGCCTGGGGTCTGGCGCTCGAGTGGTACTCGGCGGTGGTGAGCATCGAGTACTTGGACAAACAGACGAACCGGACCACGTGTAGCGTTTCAGAGAGCGGCCGCTTTGGCGACAGCTCGCCCAAGGAGGGCGCGCTAGGCCTGGTGGGCGTCCCGCGCATGGTGGATGGTGACCGGGAGGGCTGCACACCCCACACGCGCTTCATTGTGCCCCGACCCAGCGGCCGGGGGGCTGCGTCTTGGGTCGCCCTGGTGCCGCGCGGGGGCTGCACCTTAAAGGACAAAGTGCTGGTGGCGGCGCGGAGGAATGCTTCCGCGGTGGTGATCTACAACGATGAGCATCACGGGAACCTCACCGCGCCCATGTCCCATGCTGGTGAGCCAGACTCTGGACACCGGGAGGTGGTGGGGCGTCTTTACAGAGCAGTCCTGGAGGAGTGCCTTCATGTTCTCTCTTTGTATCCTTGGGGGGCGGGACGTGGTATGATTCTGATGGCCTGTGGCAATCCCAAACTTTAAGGGAAGCACTAGATTTGCTTGTTGTGCCCCCTGGGGTGCTGTTTGGAGGGAGGCCAGTCTCCTGAAGACAGTGGGGAGAACGAGAGACGTTAAAACCCAGTCGATGAAGAGTGTAGCTCTAACCCGGAAGGTCTCATCATGGGTCCCCTTTCATTCTGCGTCGTCCAGAGTCAGGAGCAAAGCACTCCAGGGTCTGGCTGACCCTTTACCAGGGTAAAGTGGTGGCTTGGTAGCACTCTGGTTTTTGGAACATGTTTGAATATTCTAAACTGTGAGTTAGAAAATCGAGTTTAACTCTGAGTCTGAAAGCCTGGATTTAAATTCAGATATGTTGTCTCACCAAATGTAGGGTTATAATACTGGCTTGACTGCCAATCAGGTTTGTTTAATCTTGAGTTTAGATGAAAATTTTAAAGCTGTGTTTCAAGAAAATATCTTGCTCTTTGCAAGGTGAGTGTTTCTATATACATGTATTCCATATGTGTATGCCAACAGGTAGCATTTTCAAGCACTAATTATAGTTTAAAAGGCTTATTTTGTAAGATACCTTCTGAACTAAACCTGAGTGCTTTTCAACCAGTGCACAGCAGAGTAGTGTATTATTTGTGCTGCCAAGATCATGACTCATTCAGAAACTTACTGTTATTAAAGGCCCCTGCATCTTCAAGTCAGATCCTTTTTTTCCTGTACTTTTGTTTTTCGTTCTGTTTTGGCTTTCTGAAGTCACATGCTGACAGTAAAATGAGGACAGAAGAGTGGCTTAGGATTTGTCCTATTTTAGCAGAGCGATAGGATCCGAAGTCAGTTCAGAGGTGAGGAAGTGGAGACAAAACAACACTTTAAAAAAGTTTGAGAGGACTTGGGAGGTGCTGGGAAATGGGCTGAAACTGAGGGCAGGAAGAATAGGATAGAAAATAATGAGGATATTTGAATTTGGACAGGAGTGATCTGGTAAATATCTAGAATAGAGAGGAGGTAACTGAAAGAGGAAGGTCTTTGAGAGGCTGTGTCCAGAATACTTGTGGAGGGGTTGGCCTCAGTTCGTAGAACGGAAAATTCCTCAGTTAGGACAGAAAGGAAGTGGGTTTGGAGAGGAAATGAAGCAGATGTCTATTAATAGCTTTGGGCCAGGCACCACTTTTGGTGCAGTTATTCCAGTGATTACAAATCTGCCCGGTTGTCATTGCATACAAGTCATGAAAGGCAAGGAACAACTGGGGAGCAAGACAGACCATGCAACTCATGGTTCCAGTGCAGGGAAATAAAGCTTCAAAACCTTTAACTGAGAAAACCTGTAGGGGTTGAGGTGGTGGCAGAAATGCCCAGCCTCACAGGAGAGCTGGTTGGAGAGACCCACTGGGTCTAGCACATACATGAAACACCCACCAGCTGGGTCCAATTTGCTTCTGGGTAGCAGCGGAAGTGACTGAAAGCCAGCCGAAAGCTGAACAAGCGGTATTGTTCCCTCTTGGACTCCTCTCCCACATATGGCACCATAACACAGACACTGTGGATTGCCCTACCCTGGCGCATACCCAAGACTCCGCCCCTTACTATGTAACAGGCCCATCAAGACAAAAAAAAAGTGGCCTAAATGACAGAACAGATCAAAACTCCAGAAAAAATACAACTAAACCACAGACAGCAAACCTATCAGATGCAGACTTCAAAATACTGGTAATCAGGATGCTCACAGAAATGGTTGAATATGGGTACAAAATAGAGGAAAGAGTGAAGGCTATGAAAAGTGGAGGCTACAAAAAGTGAAATACAGGGAAATGTACAGAGAATTAACAGTGACAGGAAGGAAACCAGGACTGGAATCAACAGTTTGGACCAGAATGAAGAAATAAACATTCAACCAGAACAAATGAAGAAACAAGAATTCAAAAAAAATGAGAGACTTAGGAACCTCCAGGAAAACTTTAAATGTTCCAACAGCTGAATCATAGGGATGCCAGAAGGAGAAGAGGAAGAGCAAGAAGTTGAAAACTTATTTGAAAAAGTAATGAAGGAGAACTTCCCCAATCTGGTGAAGGAAATAGAATTCCAGGAAACCCAAGAAGCTCAGTCCCAAAAAACTGGATTCAAGGAGGAACACACTAAGGCACATCATAATTAAGTTACCCAATATTAAAGATAAGGAGAGAATCTTAACGACAGCAAGAAGAAAGGAGATGGTTACCTAGAAAGGAATTTCCATAAGGTCATCAGTTAGTTTTTCAAAAGACACCTTATAGGCAAGAAGGGGCTGGAAAGAAGTATTCAAACTCATGAAAGGCAAGGACCTACATCCAAGATTACTCTATCCAGCAAAGCTATCATTTAGAATGGAAGGGCAGATAAAGTGCTTCTCAGACAAGGTCAAGTTAAAGGAGTTCATTATCACCAAGCCCTTATTATATGAAATGTTAAAGGGACTTATCTAAGAAAAAGAAGATAAAAAATATGAACAGTAAAACGACAACAAACTTAAAACTATCAACAGCCAAACCTAAAAAAGCAAAAACAAACTAAACCACTAGAAAGGAACAGAATCCACAGAAATGGAGAGCACATGGAGGGTTATCAGCAGGGAAGAGGAGGGAGGAAATGGGGGAAAGGTACGGGGAATGAGTAGTATAAGTGGTAGTGAGAAAATAGATGGGGGGGTTAAGAATAGTATAGGAAATGTAGAAGCCAAAGAACTTACAAGTACGACCCATGAACATGAAGTAAGGGAGGGGCAAATCCAGCTAGAAGGGGATATATAGGGCAGAGGGGAATACAGGGAAAAAAATGGGACAACTGTGATAGCATTGTCAATAAAATATATTTTTTAAAAGTACATAAAAAATGTTTCCCGTAAAAAAAGATATTTTGGATTTATATCAGAATCAAATAGTGGCTCTAAAATAAATCATGACTTTAAAGTAATGTTCTGTCAGAACAACTGTAAGAACTTACCCTAATGCCCAGAGTTGATTCCCTTTAGCAGACAGATACTAAGCCAAGTAATGTGCCTTCTCAGAGACAGAAATGCATAAAACACATGTTTGCCTTTGAAGGGTTAGCAGCCTAGTCAGAGCAATAATCAATTTTCCAGACAGTGTGGTTTGGACCCTCACAAATTATACGCACAAGTGCTTAGGAAGCATAAAGGAAGGACATGTAATGCGGATATTGCAATGATGACTAGAAGTTACTTTGAACAAGTTGAGTAAAAATTGATACAAATCAAATAATTAAAAGCTTTCATGGAGTATTGGCCTTAGTGTAGTTATTGTTGAATAATAAATGGAATGATTCTTTACCTAAAATCTTAGTGTGACCTTTTAGGAATGGTGCTTTTATTCTGTTAACAGTTGTTTACTAAGTGCCAGTTATTGGCAAGGCTTAGAGCTGTGTTTGGGGAAGAGGCCAGAATTGGGGTGGAGGGGAATGACAGAATGACAGGAGTGTAAGAAGTCCCTGACCTTAAGAGAGATGTGTAATTTGTGTTTGCAGAACATAGTAAAATTTATGAATAATAATTTTTACCTTAAATTATTTTTTATTTTTCAATTACAGTTGGTGTATGTTAGTTTCAGGTGTACAGCCCATTGATTAAACATTATATAACTTACTAAGGGATCATCCTGATAAATTTTGCACTCATCCAGTTACTGGAGTATTATTGACTATATTTCCTATGCTGTATTTTACATCCCTATGACTGTCCTGTAACAACCGATTTGTACTTTGCAGTCCCTTCACCTTTTTCATCTAGCCCTTCCAACATTCCTCCTATCTGGCAGCCATCAAAATGTCCTCTGTATCTATGAGTCTGTTTCTGTTCTGCCTTGTTCATTTTGTTTTTTAGATTCATTTGTTGATAGATATATATTTGTTGCCATTTTTTGTTCATATTTATCTTCTTTTCCTTCCTAAAAAAGACCCTTTAACATTTCATATAATACTGGTTTGGTGATGATGAACCCCTTTAGCTTTTTCTTGTTTGAAAAACACTTTATTAGTCCTTCAATTCTGAATAATAGCTTTGTTACAGAATAAACAAGGGGGGCCTGGGACGATATAAAGAAGCCCCCAGGTCCGTTATGTCCGCTGCCAGAGGAAAGACATCTCTCAATGCCAGAGATTTGTGAAAAGGAAACATTTATTTAATGCTATACAAACTTAAAGTAGGGACCTAATGTCTTCACCAAAAATCCTAAAGTCCCTTAAAGCACCCACAAACAGACACACTCCTTCCTTCCCCCTTTGCCCAGTCCAGAGTACCATATCTCCTAAAGCTGCGGGGGTCCCTACTCTGGCAAAGGCACGTGGTCCTCTCTCCCCGGAGCACGGGAGTCCCCACTCTGCCAGAGCCGTGTGGTTCTCCCTCAGGGCCGCGAGAGTCTTCACTCTGCTAACGCTGTGTGGTTCTCTCTTGCAGGGCTGCGCATGGTTGTCCCCCCCCCCCCCTCCAACGGCTGCCGCGTCTCAGTTTAAATCCCAGCGCCAATCTTCCTCTGAAACCCCATTTCCGGGCTCCTCTCGCAATTGGCTACAGCTGCCAGATTCTGGGCAGGTGTGGCCCTGTGTTGTGGAGCCAATTATCTCCAGGCTCTTTTGGATCTTATTATAGATCCCTATTTGAGGCTCCCCTCTTGGCTGCACCCTGTTACAGCTTTGCTGGGTAGAGTAATCTTGGTTGTAGGTCCTCATTTTTCATCACTTTGATATTTCTTGCCAATCCCTTCTGGCCCACAAAGTTTCTGTTGAGGAATCAGCTGACAGTTTATAGGAGCTCCCTTGTAGGTAACGAATTGCTTTTGTCTTGCTGCTTTTAAGGCTCTTTGTCTTTAAACTTTGGCATTTTAATTATGTCTTGGGCGTGGGCCTCTTTGGGCTCATCTTGTTTGGAACTATATGCACTTGCTGGACTTGTATATCTATTTCCTTCATGAGGTTAGGGAAGTTTTCTGTTGTTATTTTTTCCACATAGGTTTTCATTTTCTTGCTCTGTTTTCTCCTTCTCACACCCCCAAGATGCAAATATTGGTACTCATGAGGTTGTCCCAGAGGCTCCTTATAGTGTTTTCATTTTTTGGATTCTTTTTCTTTCAGACGTTCTGATTAGGTGTTTTCTGCTTCCTTAACTTCCAGATCTCTGGTTTGATCCTCTGCCTTATCTATTCCACTGTTGATTTCCTATAATGTAACGTTCTTCATTTCAGTTAATGTATTCTTCAGTTTTCACTGTTTCTTTTTTATGTTTTCTAGTTCTGTTATGTTTCATTTCTCTTTGTTGAAGTTCTAAGTTCATATACTCTTCCCCTAAATTCATTTAGCATCCTTATAACAAGTGTTTTAAACTCGGTATCTGGTAGATTGCTTGTCTCCATTTTGTTTAGTTCCTTTTCTGGATTTTTTTGCTCTATTGTGTCATTTGGGACATATTTCTCTGTCTTTTTTTTTTCGTTTTTACCTTCCTGTGTTCGTTTCTATGTGTTAGATAGAGCTGCTGTGTCTCACAAGCTTGGTAAAGTGGTCTTATGTGGTAGGTGTCCTGACGGGTCCAATGGCACAGCCTCCCCAATCAACCAAGCTGGGCACTCCAGCTGTACTCCCACCCCACCCCCATATGGGCTGTGTACTCCTTCCTGGTGTAGTTGAGCCTTGATTGCTATTTGGCGCCTCAGTGCGGGGGATTTACTACCAGGCTGATCAGCTGCAAGGACTTGCTGCAGCCACTGTGGATGTAAAGAGGAATACCCCATGGAACAGGGCTTACTTCAGTGGGGCCCCTGGGCCTAGTGAGCCTGCCCATTGAGTATGTCACTTGTGGAAGTGTTTGGAAGGTGCTTTGATGTGGTCTGAAGCTGTCCACCAGTTGTATTGGGTCTGGGGCCTTCTGAGAGGTGCAGACCAAGGTCAGCCCACCTAGCATGAGCTACAATGTGATCTACACATGGGTGCTACTTGTGTTGGGCTTGGAGGTGCCCCGAAAAGGCTAAGCTGTGAACCAAGGCTAACTGCTGCTAGTTCAGGGCTGGGGCAATTTAGCAAAAGGCCAGATTCTGCTTGTTTGAGAGACTTTAGGAAAGTCTGAAGCATGAGACAGGACAGGCTATGTCTATGGAAAAACCTCTTGGGTGGGCTGAAATTTGGATGGGGTGGGGTTTCAGGAAATCACCAGGTCTGGTTGAACAGTGTTAGCCAAGTTGATGGAATCTCAGATAAGGTGCCTGCCTGCCAACTCTGTGACTGGAGGGTTCATCAAAGGAACAGCGGCCTCTGCCAGCACTTACGTCTGGGGGAAAGCCGCCCCTGTAGCTCTCACCCTGAATCTGGACAGTTCAGTTCCTCTATATGTTCTTGGTGTCTTTCAAGCTGCTGCCCCAGCACTGGAGCTTAGGGGGACTAAGTCAGAGTAAGTTAGTGGGGGGGTTCCCTTTAAGAGGAACACCTGACTCCTCTGTCTCACTCAGCCTCAATCTCTGCTGGTTTTTACAGCCAGAAGTTATGGGACTTCTCTTTCCAGCACTGGCACTCTGCATTGAGGGCCTGCTGTGGGCCTGGGACCCCTGGCTCTTCACGAGGACTTCCACAGCCCAGAAACCCCTCCCAATTTTATCTGGCACACGTGGGTGTATAGGACCTGCCCATTCTGTTCTGTGTCTCTGCCCCTCCTATCAGTCTTATTGTGGCTTCTTTATATCCTTAGTTGTAGGACTTTTGTTCAGATAGATTTTGGGTAGTTCTGAATGATGGTTATTCTGCAGTCGAATGGTAATTTTGATGTGGTCAGGGGGGGAGGCGAATACTGTATTTACCTACAACTCCATCTTGACCAGAAGCCTCAAATAATAAATTCTTGATGATCTTTAAAACACTAACCCACAAATGATCTCAAAATTTAGCTTTGAATATAGACTGTATTTTGGTGCTATAGGAAGACAGAAATGGCACCTGACAGCTTCACAGAAGGTAGAATCTACTAGAGCAGTTTCCAAAAAGATTGAGTTTTTGTTTTTAGATTTTGTTTTTGTTTTTATTTTTATTATTTTTAAAAGATTTTATTTATTTATTTTTAGAGAGGGAAGGGAGGGAGAAAGAGAGAGAAACATCAATGTGCGGTTACTTGGGGCCGTGGTCTGCAACCCAGGCATGTGCTCTGACTGGGAATCGAACCTGCGATGCTTTGGTTCACAGTCTGTGCTCAATCCACTGAGCTACGCCAGCAGGGGAGTTTTTGGGTTTTTTTAGAGAGAGGGGAAAGGAAGGAGAAAGAGAGAGAGAAACATCAATGTGTGGTTGCCTCTCACACACCCCCTACTGGAGACCTGTCCACAACTGAGGAATGTGCTCTGACTGGGAATCAAACCAGCAACCCTTTGGTTTGCAGGCCCACACTCAGTCCACTGAGGTATACCAGCCAGGACCAGAAAGATTGAATTTTGAAGGACATGTGAAGATGATGGAGAAGATGTCTCTGGGATGTATGGCATTAGTGAGATTTGGTGGGCTGTAGGACATTCTGGATGGTGGGATTAGCACTGCAAAAAGCTGAGTGCCTGAGAAAAAGTCATGCATTTAGGAAAACAGCAAAGAGTGCCCAGTAAGATCATTGAGTAGTATATTCAACAAATACAAAATATTTTTGACTGAACCAAATTTTCCAAACATAATTTAAAATTCCAAGAAGAGAATTGTGTTTATTTTGGGGTCCTCTTCACTCTGAACTTACCATGAAAATTGTAAAATATCTTCAAATTTCAGAGACATATACATTCAGATTTACTGTACTATCTTCTCTGCAGAGGAGTTAATATTCTTATTGGGTCATTTCAACTATAATACTAGAAGATAAGTCAATTTTCCACATTTACTCATTCAGAAACCCTCTATAAGTCATTAGTGTGATGCTGGGCTACAAAACCTAATAAATAAGAACAAATAGTACTGGTTTAGTGAAGGAGAGAGACCTATAAAGAAATTATATAGTAAGTGCATAAAAAGAGGTATGTCTAAGAGACTTTGATGCATCACATACTCAGAAATGTAGGTGGTGCTGAAAAACCTTAGTTTGATCTTAGGCTGACCCTTCAATATTTAACTAGGAAGTCTCCAGTTTGGGGGAGAAAGGTGGAGAGGGTATGGAATTTAAGTTAGTGGAAAAAAGAAAACCTGAAAGTTCATGGGATTCTTTTGCTGGAACTTTAAAATTTATTTCTTGCTGCCCAAATTAGTTTCCTAGAACAGAAATCTAATCCAGTACTTTAAATATTCCAGTAGTTCTTATTTCCTCCAGCAGAGTATTGAAATCTACTTGAAATAGTTTCCGTGGGAGGAGAAATGGTACACTAGACTCAAAGGTCACCTTCTAGAATTTTGAAGCTATTGCCACCAATCAGATTTTTTTTAACATTTTGTTTGTTTTTGACAAGGTGGTAGGAACACAGAAATTTAAAAGGAAATGGAAATACATCCTATTTTATTTTGTGCATGGAAGAGTTTTGTGGATAATTTGGCTTGCTGAAAGAATATTTTATTTGATATTTATTATTATTTGACAACTAGGTGTTTGCTTATATACTATGTTCAAAGACCTTCTGATAAGTGTAAGACTAAAATAAAACAAACTGCCTCAAATTCTCCTATCTGATGGTGATGTGTATACATTATTTTGGGGAGCATGGGAGGTTGCACAAGATGACTTTCTTTAGTCAAATGTAATTGGCAATGTTAAAGCTTAGGGAAGAAAAATAATTTAAAGGCTTTTTCTCACCTGTCCCAAGTCTTCGGGGATGTTTGTGCCTTCTCTGAAGAAATCAGCTATTTAGTTTAAGTTGTGATGTGCTATCATATGCCACTGAAGCTGTCTGGGATTTCGCAGAGGTGCATCAGGAAAGGACAAGGACAGCAAGCACTCTTGAGGTTGTGCAGACAGTAACCCCAAGCTGGTGCATTTTTACTCAGCTGCCCTGCTGCCTGTTTACCCCTAAAAATGTCCCAGAAAAGCAAATCACAGGATAGAATGAGCCTTTGTTCTGAATTGTGTTAATTTGTAGTATTGGCCTGGACAAAAAGTCCATATGGTTTTTTCCTTAAAATAAAAGACACATTTTTCATTTTCACCAGTACTTTATTGACTTGCGTATTTTGAGTATGTCAGCTATCTCCCGCTATTAGCTTCTAGTTGTGTAGAGGCCAGGAGTGCTGCTAAACATCTTCCAATGCATACAACCTCCCCACAGCAAAGAATTATTTGGCCAAAATGTCCATAGTACCAAGAAACTTTGCAAACCACTTTGACACATTCAACCAGCCACAACACCTTCTCCATTCACTGCACAAATCTTTTATTGTGTTTCAGTTGCATTTTTACTTTTCTTAAAATAATAAAACATAATACATGGAAAATGTTGCTTTTCTTCCATCTTCAATATTAAACTGGCTGCACAAAAATTCACCAATTTTGATGTTATTTTTTTAATGCATGCTGATATGACAGCTGTCATAATACATTCTAACAAAATTGTTTCAAATGAAGTTAAAAACAACTAAGCACCTACTAGAGCCATCTTACAGAAAAAAACAAAAGAATGTTTTGGCCAACCCAATAGTTCACAGAAGCAATCTTGGTGCTGTGATTACAAAGCGTAAGCAAACAGTTCAGCCATCATTCTAGGCATAGGATTTTTTTTTTTTTAACAATTTCTTTTAACTCATTAAACTAAGATTAATTTCCCAAGTGAAAAATTTCAAATTGGTGTGACAAGCTTTTCAGTTCAGGGTATCCTTCTGATGACCAGTGTGTTTTAGTTGCTCCACCCCTCCCCTACTTGAGATTGTAGGTGTTTAAGGACCTCCCTCATCTCCGTTTATCTTTCACCTCTCATTCATTCATGTATTTATTCAACAAATACTTTCTAAACACCCTGTGCTCCCTTCTATATGAGGCACTGGGGATAATAAGATTAACACTTTTAGCGACTAACCAGACTGAATTAGTCATCACCTATGTTTTTGTGATGGTTTCACAGCCTAGAGGGTTTCGCAGTTTCCTTTGGTAAACTTTCCTGTCCTTGAGGGAAATAGGTCTCCATAAGCCCGTACAAAATGATCACCCTGTTTCTGCAGCTCTGTTTTCCCTTTCTTGTTAAGTGATACTTCAAAATTGAAAAATTCTCATCTCCTTTTTATCGTTCTTCAGTTACAGTTGGCCTACCTTTTTTCCCATTGCTCACCAGTACCCCAGCTCCACTCACACCCACAAGGCAGTCCCCTGCCATTGTCTGTCCCCATGAGTCCTCTGTTCCTGTTCCTTTGCTTGCCCCTTTCCTTTCTTCCCCCATTTTCCCCCACCTCTCCCCTCTGATCACTGTCAGTTGTTCTTTATTTCTAAGTCTCTGTTTCTATTTTCCTTGTTTGTTTTGTTGATTAGGTACCACGTATAGATGAGATCATAAGGTATTTGTATTTCACTGCCTGGCTTATTTCACTTAGCATAATGCTCTCCAGTTCCATCCATGCTGTCCTGAAGGGTAGGAGCTCCTTCTTTCTTTTTGCTGCATAGTATTCTGTTGTGTAAATATACCACCGTTTTTCGACCCACTCACTTACTGGTGGGCAGGCAGTTAGGCTGTTTCCAGCTATTGGCTATTGTAAATAACACTTTTATGAATGTTGGGGTACATAGGTTCTTTTGAATTGGTGATTCAGGATTCTTAGGGTATAGTCCCAGCAGTGGGATCAGATCACTGAATGGAAAGGAAGTTCCATCTTTAGTTTTCTGAGGAAATTCTATACTATTTTTCACAGTGGCTGCACCAGTCTGCATTCCCACCAACAGAGTACTAGGGTTCCCTTTTTTCTACAATGTCACGAGCACTTGCTGTTTGTTGATTTGGTTATGATGGCTATTCTCACCGGTGTGAAGTGGTATTGCTTTGTGGTTTTAGTATGGATCTCTCTAATGGCTAGTGATGTTGAGCATTTTTTCATGTGTCTGTGAGTCCTCTGTATGTCCTCCTTGGAGAAGTCTGTTCAGGTCCGTTGCCCGTTTTGTAATTGGGTTCTTTGTCTTCCTGGTGTGAGTTATGTGAATTCTTTATATTATTTTGTAGAAGAGATCTTTGTCCAGGCTACCGTTGGCAAATATGTTTTCCCATAAATTGGTTCCCTTTCCATTTTGTTGATGTTTTCTGTATTTGTGCAGAAGCTTTTTAGTTAGATGTATTCCCATTTGTTTATTCCTTCCTTTACATCCCTTGCTGTAGGGGCTGTATTGGTGAAAATACTGCTACATAGAATATCTGAGATTTTCCTGCCTATGTTCTCCTCTAAGACTTTTATGGTGTTGCAATTTATAGTTAAGTCTTTTTTCTCTCTTGAGTTTATTTTTGTGTATGGTTTAAGTTGGTGGTTGAGTTTGACTTTTTTCAATGTAGCTGTCCAGATCTCCCAACACCATTTATCAAAGAAGCTATTTTTACTCCGTTTTTCTTACAGCGGACTTGTAGTCAAAACACTGAGTTTTGACATCAGGTATTGTGTTCCCCCCTACTGTGTTCTTCTTTCTCAAAATTGCTGCAGGTATTCGGGGTCATTTGTGATTCCATATACATTTTTGAAATATGTCTGTATATCTATGAAATATGTCATTGGGATTTTAATAGGGATTGTGTTGAATCTATATATTCCTTAGGGTAGTATGGACATTCTGATGGTGTTAATTCTTCCAATCCATGGACATGGTATATGCTTCCATTTATTTGTGTCTTCCTTAACTCTTTTCTTTATTGTTGTATAGTTTTCTGAATACAGGTTTTTTACATCCTTGGTTAGATTTATTCCTAAGTATTTTATTTTTCTTGTTGGGTCCCATAAATGGGATCTTTTTTCTGATTTGTGTTTCTGATATTTCATTGTTGGTGTACAAGAATACTTTTGATTTCTGAATGTTGACTTTGTATCCTATTTTGCCAGATTCATTTGTTAGGTCAAGTAGTTTTTGGGTGGAGTCTCGGGGGTTTTCTATGTATACTATCATGTCATCTACCAACAGTGACAGTTTACTTCCTCCTTTCCAGCTTGGATGTCTTTTTTTTTTGTCTGTTTCCTGTGGCTAGAACTTCCAATACAATGTTGAATATATGTGCAAGTGGACACCCTTTTCTTGTGCCTTATGTTAGGGGGAACACTTTTAGTTTTTGCCCATTGAGTATCATGTTGACTATGTTTCTTATATATAACTTTTATTATTTTGAGGTATGTTCCTTCTCCCACTTTGCTGAATGTTTTTATCAAAAATGGGTGTTGACCCTTATCAAATGCTTTTTTAGCATGTATTGATATGATCGTGTCATTTTTGTCTTTCTTTTTGTTTATGTGATATATTACAGTTAGGGGTTTGCATATATTATACCATCCTAGCATCCTTGTAGTGAATCTCACTTGATCATGATGTATGATAGTTTGTATTACTGGCTGCAGTTTGCCAAAATTTTATTGAGGATTTTACATCTATTTTCATCAGCAATACTGACCTGTAGTTTTCTTTCTTCGTTGTGTCTTTATATGGTTTTGGAATTAGGACAATACTGACCTCATAAAAAGAGTTTGGGAGTCTTAACTCCTCTTGGATATTTTGAAATAGTTGGAGAAGAATCAGAGTTAGCTCTTCTCTAAATGTTTGGTAAAATTCTTCTGTGAAGCTGTCTGGGCCAGGGCTTTTGTGGGCCGAGAGTTTTTTGATTACTGCTTCAGTGTCGCTAGCTGATATCAGTGTATTCCAACTTTCTGCTGCTTCTTGACTCATTTTTGGAGAATTATGTTTCTAGAAATGTGTGCATTTCACCCAGGTTTTCAAATTTTTGGCATATAGTTGTTTATAGTAATTTCTTTTTTAAGATTTTATTTATTTATTTTTAGAGAGGGAAGGGAGGGACATAGAGAGAGAGAAACATCAATGTGAGGTTGCTGGGGGTTATGGCCTGCAACCCAGGCATGTACCCTGGCTGGGAATTGAACCTGCAACACTTTGGTTCGCAGCCCGAGCTCAATCCACTGAGCTACACCAGCCAGGGTTGTTTATTATAATTTCTTACGGTCCTTTGTATATCTATGGTACTAGTTGTAATCTCTCCTCTTTCATTTCTGATTTTCTTTATTTGGGTCCTTTCTCTTTTTTTCTTGATGATTCTGGTTAAAGGTTTGTCGATTTTGTTTATCTTTTCAAAGAACTAATTCCTAGAATTATTGATCCTTAGAAATGTTCTTTTAGTCTCTATGTCATTTAATTCTGCTCTGATTTGATTATTTCTTTCCTTCTTCTCACTCTGGGCTTTGTTGTTGTTTCTCTTTTTTTGTAGATGTAGAGTTATGTTTTTATTTGAAATTTGTCTATCTTTTTTAGGTAGGTCTGTATTGCTGTGATTTTCCCCCTCAGGACTACCTTCACTGTGACTCTTATGTTTTGGGTTGTTTGTGTTCATTTGTTTCCAGAAACTTTGATTTCTTCCTTGGCCTCATTCTTAACCCATTCATCATTTAATAACATGTTATTCAGTCTCCATGTATTTGAGTGTCTCTGAGTTTTTCCTTGAGGTTGGTTTCTAGTTTCAATCCCTTGTCCAAGAATATGCTTGATATGATTTCAGTTTTCTTAAATTTGTTGATTTTTGTTTTGTACCCTATCATGTGGTCTATCTTTGAAAATATTCCATGTGCACTTGAAAAGAATGTGTATTTTCCTTCTTTGTGGCAAAAGTTTCTGTACATATCAGTTAAGCCCATTTGATCTACAGTGTCATTCAATGCCACAGTGTCCTTGGTGATTGTTTGGAAGATCTGTCCTTTGCTGACAGTGGTACATTAAAATCCCCTAGTATAAGTGTGTTGCTATCTATGTCTTTTTTGAAGTCCTCTAATATTTTCCTTATATATTTGGGTGCTCCTATGTTGGGTGCATATATTCTTACAATATTTATAGAATCCCCTATAGGGGATTCTTCCCTTTAGAATTATATAATTACCTTCTTTGTCTATTTCTGTCACCTTTGTTTTGAAGTCTATTCTCTCTGATATAAGTATTGCTACCCTGGCTTTATTTTCCTGTCCATTTGCTTGGAATATTTTTTTCCAGTCCTTTACTTTCAGTCTCTGTAGGTCCTTTGTTCTGATGTGGGTCTCTTGTAGACAGAATATATGTGGATCATGTTTTCTTTTCTATTCAGCTACCCTATGTCTCTTGATTGGAGCATTTAATCTCTTTACATTTAAGGTTACTATTGGTAGGTTTGTATGTAGGAAACCTATCTTGTATGTAGCCACCATTCTGCGTGGCATGGGTCCAGCTCTCACTCGGAGATGCATAGGACCCATGCCCACGGATAGGTTCTCCTGTAGGGAATCAGGCCTGCAATGTGCCTAGGCTGCTTTGAGTCTTGTTCTTGCTAAAAAAAACTCCCTCACCCTGAATTGAGGATGTTTACTGCAAAGTAACTTCCTAAAATCAGTGCTAAACCTTCCAAGGATGAGTGTAACCAGTTCAACCACTTTTGCCTTTTCATTTGCAAATATCCCTCTTCTGTCATGTGATTAGTGGCATTGGCTCCTTTGTTTTCTGTAAAAGGTAACCGCCTAAAGTGAACCTGTGCATAGTAAATGAGGACCATCATGTAATGTGCTGAGAAAACCCAAAAAAAGGCCAGTCACGGCAAGGGCCAAGGCTTTTGCTCCTCTTGCAAGAAAAGCCATGCTGTCCCTTTTCCCCCACCGCACTCAGTAGTCCATGTGAATGTCTCATTTCATCCATAATGACGTGGACACGGGGGGCTGGTGTCTGCATCATTTGTACTCATTGCCATTTTTTCCCTTTATACCCGAGTTTCTCTCTCTTTTACTCTATACTTTTATCTTCTTAAATCATTCCACTTAGCATCTCTTGCAATGCTGGTATGCTTTTAACTTTCTTTTGTCTGGTAAACTTCTTATATCACCTTCCATTTTAAATGACAGTCTCTTTGGGTAGAGTAGTCTTGGTTGCAGGCATTTGCTTTTTCATTATTTGGAATATGTCTTGCCATTCCCTTTTGTCCTTTAGTGGGTCTGTTGAAAATTCAGCTGTTAGCCTTATCAGAATTCCCTTGTATGTTAGTATCTGTTTCTCTCTTGCTGCTTCTAAGATTGTCTCTTTATCTTTAAAAACTGGAATTTTAATTATGATGTGTCTTGGAGTTGGGCTCTTTGGATTCACCTTGATTGGGACTCTCTGCTTCCTGAATGTGCATGGTATTTCCTGTCTCCAAGTTACGGAAGTTTTCTGTCATTATTTTGTCAGTCATGTTTTTTCCTTTTCTTCTTCATCTGGTATTCCAATGATGCCAATGTTTTTATGTTTCATGTTGTCCTGAAGTTCCCTTAAACTCTCCTCATACTTTTTGAGTCTTTTTTCATTTTGTTTCTCTACTGGGTATTTCATTCTACCATGTCTTCCAGTTCACTGATTTGGTCTTCTGCTTCATGTAGTGTGCCTATAATTCCTTTTAGGGTATTTTTTTATTTAAGATATTGTGTTCTTCATTTCTTCCTGGTTCTTGTTTATAGTTTCTCTTTACTTTTTCATGCTTTGTAGCTCCTAGTGAGTTCCATAAATATCCTTATAACCATTTTTTTAAAATTCTATATTTGATAGATTGATTGCCTCAATTTCAGTTAGCTCTTTTACTAGGGATTCTTCCATTCCTTTTGATTGGGGGTTCTTTCTTTGTCCCCCAGTTTTAGGTGACTCTTTGTGTATTTCTATATGTTGTGCTTTGCCTGTTTGTCTTCATGGAGTAGACTTATATGGCAGGCGTTCTGTGGGGACTCAGTGGTGTAGTCTCTTTGATCTCGTCTGAATGCTCTAGAGTTGCCCTTTCTTCTGTTTGTGTGGGCTCTCATTATATTTGAACTTTATATGTTGGTGGCCTCTTTATTGGTGTGTTTTTCCCTCCAGTGGGCTTACTGGTAGTCACAACTCCCACCTTGCCTTGTATGCTGTTGCACAGGTGTTGGTTAACAAAGCAGTATTACCAGACAACCAAACCTATGCCAGCAAACCTTACCACATCAGCAATTCCAACCACAATTGAGCAAAAGTTAATAAAGGTTAAGAGAGATGATGAATATTACAATATATGACAAAGGGAATATGAGATGACTAAAAGAGGGGGAAATGTTATTGTGTGGTCACAGCTAAGAGGATTGATAATAGTTGGGATAGAACCGAGACAAAGAAAGGGAGAGAACAAAATTTAAAACATAAGTGAAACACGAAAGGACAATGGGGTAAGAAATGGGAAGAGTATACTATGAGGTTTGAAGTAAAATTGAAAAGGTGCTGAACCAGTGGGAGCAAAATTACAGAAAAACCACAGTACAGTTGATATTAACAACAGCTGAATGAAGTTTAATAAAGGTGGAACAGGAATAAGGAAATTGTACAAAAGAGAAGAGTGAATATGAGATATCTACAGTAACAAAAAATGATTTTGAGTGGATAGGGAAACAAACTAAGAGTAAGGAGTAAAGGCCAGGTCGAGAGATGTAGGGGAGAAATGAAATAAAATTCCTCAATGAGCTGATCAGGGATATGGTAAAGGTGAAATGCAGTAAGACAGGGGGAGAATATTCTGTGGTTTTTAAAGTGCAAGCAAACAGTGAACAAATAGGAGTTCTGTTTGTATAGTACAGCAATAACCATGTTTTTCATCCAACTAACCACTGTTTATAAAAGATAGTAAAGGAACAAGACTCTCAGAAGAGGCAGGGGGAAGAATGTGAGCTGACTTAATAAAGAAGAGTGCTTATATATGGTTAGATGGAGGAGAAACAGTGAGAGTAAGGGATAGGAACATGAGAGAAAATAAAGTTTACAGCATCATTAATAATGCTTAGGGAGATGGTGAAATGGACTAAGATCAGGGAAGAGTGCTGTGGGTGATTTGTTATAATAATATGATAAAAATATATAATATGAATAAGAAGTAAAAGACCAAGAGTAGTGAGTTATTTGGAATACCAATGAAGTGAAAGAACAAAAATTAAAATGCAATATGAAAGGAAGAAAAAACTAAGGGGAACAAAAAGAAGAGAGAAATTTTTTAAAAATATGCAAGCTCTGATGAAGAGCAAGGTGAAATTTGTCTCAAATGTTAGTGCTCTCCTTCCAGCTTCTATCTGGATGTTTCTGCTTTTCTTTCTGTCAGCTCCAGTCCTTACTCTTAGGAGGAAAAAACCCAAAAACCAATATTCAGAAATCAAAGGCATTTTTGTACACCAACAATGAAATA
Source organism: Phyllostomus discolor (assembly GCF_004126475.2). NCBI lineage: Eukaryota > Metazoa > Chordata > Mammalia > Chiroptera > Phyllostomidae > Phyllostomus > Phyllostomus discolor. The sequence continues at coordinate 75,742,343 of NC_040908.2, forward strand.
TCTGAAATAGAAATCAGGGAAAAAATCCCATTTGATATAACAACAAGAAAAATAAAAGACGTAGGAAGAAACCTCACCAAGGAAGTAAAAGACCTGTACTTAGAAAACTACACAACACTAAAGAAAGAAATAAGGAAGACACAAACAAATGGAAGCATATACCATGTTCACGGATTGGAAGAATTAATATCATCAAAATGTCCATACTACCCAAAGCAATTTACACATTCAATGCAATACCTATTAAAGTACCAATGGCATATTTCACAGATATAGAACAAATACTTCAAACATTTATATGGGACCATAAACGACCCCAAATAGCTGCAGCAATTTTGAGAAAGAAGAACAAAGTAGGAGAGATCACAATACCTGATATTAAACTGTATTACAAGTCCACTGTAATCAAAACAGCCTGGTATTGGCATAAGAACAGACACATAGACCAATGGAACAATATAGAGACCCCAGAAATATACCTAAGTCTCTATGGTCAATTAATATTTGACAAAAGGGGAAGAAGCATAAAATGGAGAAAAATAGCCTCTTCAGCAAATGCTGTTGGGAGAGCTGGACATATACATGCAGAAGAAATGAAACTTGATCACCAACTCGCAGCATACACAAAAATAAATTCAAGGTGCATAAAAGAAATATAAGTCATGACACTGCAAGCATCCCAGGGGAAAACATAGGCAGGAGTATCTGATATTCCATGCAGGAATATTTTCACTGATATGTCCCCTAAAGCAAGGGACATAAAGGAAGGAATACACAAATGGGATCTCATCAAAATAAAAAGCTTCTGCGTGACTAAACAAAACAACCTTAAAGTGAAAAGGTAACCAAATGTATGGGAAAACATATTTGCCAGTTATACGTTGGATAAGGGTTTGATCTCCAAAATATATAAAGAACTCACAGGACTCCACCCCAGGAAGATAAACAACCCCATTAAAAAATGGGCAAAAGACCTGAACAGGCACTTCTCCAGGGAGGACTTACAGAGGGCCCAGAGACATATGAAAAGATACTCAGCATCGCTAGCCATCAGAGAGATGCGAATTAAAACTATAATGAGAAATCACTTCACACTGGTCAGAATGGCCATCATAAACAAATCAACAAACAAGTTTTGGAGAGGATGTAGAGAAAAAGGAACACTAGTGCGCTCTTGGTGGGAATGCAGACTGGTGTAGCCACTGTGGAAAACAGTATGGAATTTCCTCAGAAAACTAAAAATGGAACTGCTTTATTTTGACATAGCAATTTTACTGCTGGGATTATATTCTAAGAACCCTGAAACATCAATCCAAGAGAACCTATGCACCCCAAAATACATAGCAGGACAATTTACAATAGCCAAGTGCTGGAAGCACTTCAGTAAAGTGCCCATCAGTAAATGAATGGATCAAAAAACCATGGTACATTTATACAATGGAATTCTACACAGCAGAAAGAAAGGAGCTCCTACCCTTTGTGACAGCATGAATGGAACTGGAGAGCATTATGCTAAGTGAAGTAAGCCAGGAGGTGAAAGACAAAAACCATATGATCTCACCTTTAAGTGGAACCTAATCAACAAAACAAACTAGCAAGTAAAATATAACCAGAGCCATTGAAATTAAGAACAATCTGACAGTAACCATAGGGGAAGTGGGAGGGGATAATGTGGGGAAGTGGGAGAGGATAATGAGGGGATAATGTGAGGAAGGGTTTTCAGGAACAGCTATGAAGGACTGGGACAAAGCCATGGGGAGGTGGAATCAGGGGAGGGAGGTGGGGATGGCTGGGGTTGGGGGAAGTGCAGACAACTGTACTTGAACAACGAAAAAATAAAACAATTAAAAAACAGCTGGTTGAGCCCAGGGGTTTTGCAGGTCTTCCAGGCTCCTGCAGTTGTTTGAGGGGTGGACTCAATTTCCCCTTTCTGCTGGTTCTGGCAAGGAAGGGGTCTCCATCTTGGCTACAGTAATTACAAGTGCCCAGTTTCCATGCCCTCACTCACTTTGCAGGCCACACTATCCACTCTGCACAGTTGTACTGGGCCGACACCGATAAACCTTCGCACCCCTTTGATCAATCTGTGAGGTGCACTGAGTGGGAGCAAATCACTCCCACAGTCCTCATTCCTTGTTGGCCAGGCAGCTGCACAGACGAGGCCCCTGCCCGGCTCGCCTCAGTTCCCCTTTTGAAAAAAGTTTCTGGGTGCCACTGCCCCTCAGAGCCACTGCCTGGCTTTCCACACAGTCCAACTCTCTGGCAAGTCCAGAGTCTATCTGAGTCACAGCCAGTCTCAACCCACCTCTTCTCCCAGCTCCAGATGCCTCCATGATCCACGTCCTGACCCCCAACCCTGCACTGTCTAGCACTGTCTTAGCCAGTGACTGCCACACTAGCTTGGGTGTGCTGCCTCTTTTTCCCTAGGATTTCAAGTCTCTCCTAGTGCTGGTCTTCAATTTCCCTGCCCTGTGAGGGGAGGGAGCCACTAGACTGCTATCACTGACCCAACTCTCCTCTGATGTCCATAAGGCAGCAGCAGTTTCTGGGGCCATGCCCAGGGTCTTTCCCTGTCTGCCTATAGAACCTCCTTACCACCAGTTTTGAAGCGGCCTCTGCACACTTTGGCTTCCACACTTCATATCGGTTAAGATTTTGTTGGGTGTTCACTTTGTTTTTCAGAAGATCAGCTAAGTGTCCCAGTTGGGTGCACATGCAAGTGGGCACAGCTCCCATGTGCTTCACGGCTGTCTTCTCCCCTCTCACTCATCTCCATTTTATAGCTGAAGAAATATTCTCAGAGAAGACATTCTCCTAACTCAGACAGTGGTAACAGTGAGATTTGAACCCAGTCTGTGGCTCTCCACCCATAAGCTTGTGTGCCCCTGTGACTACATACATGCCGATTCTTCTGCAATCAACTTTTTTTAGGTGCTGTATGACATTGGGCAGCTCTTCAGGATTCCTGAGCCCTCATCTGTAAAATAATTGGCCTCTTTCTGCTTCAAGTGAAATATAAATATGAAAGTGCTTGAAGGTTGTTTTGAGGGAGGAAACTGACATAGACAGTTTTCTGTATAAAAGTTTTTTAAAGTATTTTTTATTGATGATGCTATTACAGCTTTCCCAGTTTTTCCCCCTTTATCCCCCTCCACCCTGTCTCCCCAACCCTCCAGCATTCTCCCCACCTTAGTTCATGTCCATGGGTTATATGTATAAGTTCTTTGAGTCCTCTGTTTCTTATACCATTTTTTATCTCTCCCTGTCTATTTTATGCTTACTAATTATGCTTCTTCTTCCCTGTACCTTTTCCGCACTATTCCTCCCTTCCCCCTCCTGACTGAAATCCCTCTGTGTGATGTCCATTTCTCTGATTTTCTTCTTGTTCTGGTTGTTTGCTTAGTTCTTGTTTTTGTTGTTTTCTTTTCTTTTAGGTTCATTTGTTGATAGTTGTGAGTTTGTTGTCATTTTACTGTTCATATTTTTTATCTTCTTAAATTTCTTAGATAAGTCCTTTAAATGTTTCATGTGATAAAGGCTTGGTGATGATGAACTCCTTTAACTTGACCTTATCTGGGAAGCACTTTATCTGCCCTTCCATTCTAAATGAAAGCTTTGCTAGATAGTCATCTTGGATGTAGGTCCTTGACTTTCATGACTTCAAATATTTCTTTCTAGCCCCTTCTTGCCTGCAAGATTTTTTTTGAGAAAGCAGCCGCAGCCGATAGCCTTATGGGCAGTCCTTTGTATATAACTGTCTCCTTTTCTCTTGCTACTTTTAAGATTCTCTTTATATTTAATCTTGGGTAACTTAATGATAATGTGCCTCTATGTGTTCCTCTTTGGGCCCAACTTCTTTGGCACTCTGGGCTTCCTGGACTCCCTGAAAGTCTTATTTCCTTTGCCAGATTGGGGGAATTTTCTTTCATTATTTGTTCAGATAACTTTTCAATTTCTTGCTGTTGTTGTTCTCCTTCTGGCACCCCCATAAGTTGGATATTGGAATGTTTCAAGTTGTCCCAGAGGTTTCTAAGTCTCATTTTTCTGGATTCTTGTTTCTTCCTTGTCATCTGGATGTATGTTTATTTCTTTCTTATGTTCCAAATTGTTCCTTTGAAGTTCTGGTTTCCTTCCTGTCACTGTTGGTTCCCTGAATATTTTGCTTTATTTCACTTTGGGTATCCTTCATTTGTTTTTTTCTTTTTTTTGACCAAACTCAATCAGATCTGTGAGCACTTTTATTACCAGGGCCTTAAATTCTCCATCAGATAAGTTTGCAATGTCCTCATCACTTAGTTCTGAGGTTATGCTCTGTTCTTTCATTTGGGTCATATTTCTTTGTCTTAGCACAGCTGATAGGTTGTAAGGGGATGGGGCCTTATGTATTCACTTGGGCAGGGCAACCTTCCTTGCTGTGCTGCAGTGCTGCCTGTAGGGGAGGGGCTAGAGAGGGAACAGTGAGGCTTGCCTGCTTGTCTCTGGCACACTTTTCAATGACCTCTCATGTGAGGCTGGGAGTATCTCCCACTGCAGCAACCTCAGCCATAGCCCACAGTCAGCTCTGAGTCTCAGTCTTCCCCTTAAGTCAACCCCTCCTGTGTAGCCCACCAAATTCAGCACCCAGCCCCACCCCCATGGTCTGCCCTGCGTTGCCAAGGCCTCACCAGTCTGGTTGTTCTGATTGATTTTTTGTTTAATTCCTTGGTTGTCAGAGTTGCGTACAGTTTGATTTGCCAGCACTTTTGGTTGTTTATTGATTTTAGATTGGTTTTCCTCCTTTAGGTTGTACGAGGAAGCAAAGGGTTTCTACCTACGCGTCCATCTTGGCCAGAACTCTAAAAGTTTTTAATTGAGACAGGTATATGTGGTTCTTTTTAATGGTCTTCCTACTTTAGTATGTTCCTGAAAACTTTCACAAAAAAGAGCTTTATTAAAAAGGCTTTCAGCTTGTGAAGGTCCATATAATTATAAGTGGTATAACCTATCATAATTGTTTCTATATAGTTACTAGATGCTTATTTTCCTGAAGGCAGAACATATCTTAGTCTTCATTGTGTCTCCCAGTGATAACATGATAGATTGTGTGAATGCTGAGACAGCTTCAGTACTTGTGAAGTAATACTTTTAGGTATAGGTCACATGATCGGCTTCCAGACAGGAACCATTTAGAAGGATGCCCTTCTGGTGATTCAGTAACTAAATATGATGGCTGAGGGCCACAGTGGATTTGCTACAGATTAAACTTCTTTGTAAGGTAAAATAGTATTGTAATGTGTTTTGGTATAATACCAAAGAACATTATATATGTATTTTTATTTTTTAAAAGATTTGATTTTTTAAATTTATTTTTAGAGAGAGGGGAAGAGAAGTAGAAAGAGAGGGAGAGAAACATCAATTGGTTGCCTCTTAAATGTGCCCAGATTGGGAATGAACCAGTGACCTTTTTGCCTTGTGGGATGATGCCCAACCAAATGAGCCACACCAGTCAGGGATATACAAGTATTTTGAAATTAATTTTTGAATAATATGTATATATGGTAGAGAATTTTTACTATGTCCAGCTCTTTTCACTGAGGCACTAGGGCCCTCAGTCTCTAGGGTTGCCTTCCAGAGGTAGTCTGTATTGTTATGACTATTTAAATCTTGGTGTCACACAGTTCTACATGTTGCTTTTTTTCTTGTCTGTGTAGCTTGAGTGCTATCAGTATTGACAGAGATGCTGCCTCTGTGTACATTTCCTTTGATTTATATAACTGTTTTCTTATTGATGGACATTTCTATTGTGATAGCAAAAACTTAGAAAAATCATTGGCAATCAATATCTTTATAGATACCTCACATGTACATATGTAGGTATATCTATGCAGTTAAGATCTTGGATGTGGAATCACTGGGTCAAAGAGACATGTGCATTTAAAAAAAATTTTGATATCCATTACCCTCCATACCAGATTGTAATAATTCACTACCTGGAAGTGTGCAAGAATGCAGGTTTGTGCTTGCTCTCGCCAATATAATGTATCAAACATTTTTATCTTTACCAGTGCAATAGGTATGCTTTTGTGTGTGCCTCGATGTTTTATGTGTCTAAATTCCATTTGTTGGAGGGAAACTGGACAGGCTTTTTGAGGGTAATGAAAATATTATGGAATTAGATGGTGATGATTTCACAACCTTTGTAAATATTGCTTGGCCAAAAAGTTTGTTTTTCCCTTAAGATGGTTCTAGTAGCACTTAGTTGTCTTTAACTTATTTGAAACAATTTTTTTAAAGATTTTATTCTATTTATTTTTAGAGAGGGAAGGGAGGGAGAGAGAGAGAGAAACATCAATGTGGGGTTGCTGGGGGTCATGGCCTGCAACCCAGGCATGCACCCTGACTAGGAATCGAACCTGAGACACTTTGGTTCACAGCCCACGCTCAATCCATTGAGCTACGCCAGCCAGGATTTGAAACAATTTTGTTAGATTGTATTGTGACAGCTGTCATATCGGCATGCATTTTTTAAAAAACTTACCAAAATTGGTGCATTTTTGTATAGCCATTTTCATATTGAAGATGGAAGAAATACGTAATGTTTTCAGCATATTATGCTTTATTATTTCAAGAAAGGTAAAAACAACTGAAGCGCAATAAAAGATTTGTGCAGTGTATAGAGAAGTTGCTGTGACTGATGGAACATGTCAAAAATGGTTTGTGAAGTTTCATGCTAGAGATTTCTCACTGATTGATGCTTCACGGTCTGGTAGACCGATTGAAGTTGATAAGGATCAAATCAAGATGTTAATTGAGAACAATCAATGTTATACCACACAGGAGATAGCCAACATACTGAAAGTATCCAAATCAATGAAGTTATTGGTAAAAATGAAAAATGTGTCTTTTATTATATGGAAAAACCATATGGACTTCTTGGCCAACCCAATATACTAAAAGCCACTGAATTGTACCTTTTAAAAGGATGAATGTTATGGCATGTGAATTATACCTCAATAAAACTGCTATTTTAAAAAATAAAACCCATTTCTATTTTTCTTTATGCACTCTGACTTTAAATAGAAAAATTTGTTTCATTACTTTGTTTTTCTATTCTTATAGGAAATTAGTTTTTTGTTTTTGTAATATAACATGTATTTTTCTCCAGTTAGCCATTGGCTCTATTGATCTTGATGCCTTGATTTTGCTCTTTAGCCATGTAGAAAATTTGTATTTATGTATGGTTGGTCAAATCCTTTTTTTCTTTTCTTTTTAGAACTTTGAGGTGGTTTTTCATACTTTCAAAGGTTTTTCTTCAATATTTTATATATATATATATTTAAAGATTTTATTTGTTTATTTTTAGAGAGAGGAGAATGGAGAGAGAAAGAAAGGGAGAGAAACATCAATGTGTGGTTGCCTCTCACGTGCCCCGTACTGAGGACCTGACACATGCCTGGGAACCCAGGCTTGTGCCCTGATGGGGAATCGAACCCGTGACCCTTTGGTTTGCAGGCTATCATTCAATCCACTGAGCCATACCAGCCAGGGCCAATATTATATATTTTTAAATCCCTGTGTTTCTTCTGTCTCTTTAAATTTTGTTTCTTTTATTGATTCTAGAGAGAGAGGATGGAAGGGAGGAAAAGAGGGAGAGAAACATTGAGCAGTTATCCTCTTGCATGCACTCCAACCCAGGGCCAAACCCACAGCTCTGGCATGTGCCCTGACCAGAATTGAACTGTGACCTTTTTGGTTTGCAGGATGATGCCCAAGGAAGAAACTGAGCCACACTGGCCAGGACTCTTATGGCTCTTTTATATTTACTTTTTAAATATTTAAATCTTTGATTCTAAATCTGCAGAATTTATTTTGTCATATGTTGTAAAAAAGGGGCAATAGCCTTTTTTTTCCTGATGATGATACCCAATTGACCCCCCCACACTATTTTTAAAAAATAATTCATTTTACCCCATTGCTTTGAAATTCCATTTTTATTATTTCTTAAATTCTTTTATGTTTTTGGATCAAAGTCTGGATTTTTAATTCTTTCCTGATATTCTTGTCATATTCATATGTTACTATACACTGTTTTAATGACTTTAAATTAACAGGCTGGTCCAAGTTCTGTTTAAAAGGTTTTCTTGATTACCCTTGATTACTTTTCCCTGAAGTGAACTTCAGAAGTGGGATTTTTAAGGTTTTTAAAATCCTATTGAAATTTTATGGTTTTTACATTAACAATTCATGAAGTTGATTATTCATTCCTTTGCTGTTTCTCTTCTGTTTTGTCTTATGTTTGCTTGTGCATTCCGAGCAGTGTTAAGTACTAGTGATCACAGGAGTTCTCAGCTTGCCTCCCTAGGTATAATGTGCATGTTTTAAGCATTATAGTCATAAGGGAAATTGGGCTGTATGGTTTTTTTGCTTTTTTTATTACTGTGTTAGGTTTTACGATCTTAGAAATCATTTTTTTAATCTGTTGTGGAACAATTTAAATATCATTGATGTTGCTCATCCTTAAAAGGTTTGGTGGTAGAATTCACCTGTGAAACTGAGTGGGGCTCTTGCTTTTGAGGAGGTATTTGTTAGTGATTTATTCTGCTTCTCATGTAACCAGTTTTTTCTCTTTTGGGGCTAGTTTTAGTAACATGTTTTTCTTAAACTTACCCATTTTATCAAAGTATTTGGATGTATATTCATGAATGAGCTACAGTACTCATATTATTTTGTAAGATACAGAGTATTCTGTATCTTATTTTGTGTTCTTTATATTGATTTCTTTGTTCTTTCTTACAGGAACAGGAAATATAGTGGTCATTATGGTTAGCTACCCAAAAGGAAAAGAGATTCTGGATCTGGTGCAAAAAGAAATTCAAGTCAAAATGACCATAGGTGTTGGCACCCGCCATGTACAGGAGTTTATCAGTGGTCAGTCTGTCATGTTTGTGGCCATTGCCTTCATCACCATGATGATTATCTCATTAGCATGGCTGATATTTTACTATATACGGCGTTTCCTGTATACTGGCTCACAGTTTGGAAGTCAGGTAACTATGGGTAACTTTTTATGTTTGCTTTTTCAAATATAGTTTGTAAATATTTTCCATATATATTGCTTGGAGTTGTATTGGACCCTAGTCTTCTTTTCATTTTCACTCATATATAATTTAAATATTAATATGATTTTTCTTTTTTTTAATTCTAAGGTCAATTTTTATTTCTACAAAAACAAAGGCAGTCAAAACAATATAAAACACATGTAAAAGATATTACTGACTGAGCTTCAAGGGGAGCTCGACTCTGCAAAGGCTGTGAGTTCAGAGGGAGAGGGAAGGCCATTTTGTTCCTGGGCTGGGTTGGGCTGACTCAGCCCATCCTGCTGCTTTGAAAGAAGAGGCCAACAGGGCTCCAGTGACCCCAGACTGGTGCTGGCTATAGTTGAGTCCTGCCAGTTCCAATCCCACAGAGTCAAACCATGCTGAGGGAGGGCTGAGGTGGGGCTGCTGAGCTGAGGAGTTGGAGAGCAAGCTTTGTGGCACATTCGGATGGAGCTTGCTGACAGTTGACCATTCTGGCTTCAGTGTTGTCTGCAATGACCAACACATCTTCCATAATGGCTGCAGTGAGGAGCACCAACCTTTGACCTCAGGAGCCTCTCTGATGAGAAATTCCTCGCCCAAGTGCAGTGACCTCTGGCTGGCAGGCCCTGCCCTGGAGTGGCAGCAGAGCTGATATTGCAGAGTTTTCCCAGGCAGGCTAGGCCAGGCCATGCTGGAGTTCAGTCACATGGGTTGCCATTTGATCCATGTTATTGTGGTAACATTGGCCAGGTTTTTACGTAAGAGCTGGCCTCCCTTTTCAGAGCTTTTTTGGGAGGTGAGGTAGTGATAGCTTGCTTGTTTTTAAAATTTTTTAATAGGACATTATAAATTGGAGCCAATAGAATTTGAACAAACTGCCACACTGGGCAGTGCAACATGAGAGAAGCGACCAGACTGGACAGAGCTGTCTCCTCTTTGTAGAGGAGACAGGGCCTAGGTCTGGGAAAGTGAATCAGTGAAAAATAAACTGAATGCAAGAAAGTGAGAGTTGCAAGGGCAGGGGAAGAAAGGGAACCATAACATTTTATGTTAAGTCTTAAGGTCTAAATGTAAATTGAAGATATTGGATAGATTTGGACCAAGAAAAAAAACACCATTCTTTTAGAGTAGATTGAAGCAGTGATTTTTAAAACAAAGGGAGCAGAACTAAAACATCTTAAATTTTTAATCCTTTCTATACAGGTTACAGAAACCACTTTTTAAAAAAATATATTTTATTGATTATGCTATTATAGTTGTTCCATTTCCCCCCTTCACTTCCCTCCACCCTGCACACCCCCTCCCACCCACATACCCCCCTTTAGTTCATGTCCGTGTGTCATAAGTTCTTTAGCTTCTATGTTTCCCATACTATTCTTGCCCTCCCTCTATTTTATCCCTACCATCTGTGCTACTTATTCTCTGTAACTTTTCCACCTCTCTCATCCTCCCACTCCCCTGTTGCTAACTCTCCATGTGATCTCTGTTTCTGTGGTTCTGTTCCTGTTCTATTTGTTTGCTTAGTTTGCTTTGGTTTTAGGTGTGGCTGTTAATAATTGTGAGTTTGCTGTCTTTTTACTGGTCATATTTTTTATCTACTTTTTCCTAGATAAGTCCCTTTAACATTTCATATAATAAGGGCTTGGTGATGATGAATTCCTTTAACTTGACCTTATCTGAGAAGCACTTGATCTGCCCTTCCATTCTAAATGAAAGCCTTACTGGGTAGAGTAATCTTAGATATAGGTGCTTGCCTTTCATGACTTGGAATACTTCTTTCCAGCCCCTTCTTGCTTGTAAGGTCTCTTTTGAGGAATCAACTGACAGTCTTATGGGAACTCCTTTGTAGGTGACTGTCCCCTTATCTCTTGCTGCTTCTAGAATTCTCTCCTTCATTTTAATCTTCGGTAATGTAATGATGATGTGCCTTGGTGTGTCCCTCCTTGGGTCCAACTTCTTTGGGACTCTCTTAAGCTTCCTGGACTTCCTGGAAGTCTATTTCCTTTGCCTAATTCGGGGAGTTCTTTATTATTTGTTCAAATAAGTTTTCCACTTGTTGCTCTTCCTCTTCCCCTTCTTGTACCCCTATAATTCAGATGTTGAAATCTTTAAAGATGTCCTGGAGGTTCCTAAGCCTCTCCTCATGTTTTTGAATTCTTATTTCCTCATTCTTTTCTGTTTGATTGTTTCTTTCTTCCTTCTGATCCACTTCATTGATTTGAGTTCCAGTTTTCTTCCCATTACTGTTGGTTCCCTGTGCATTTTCCTTCATTTCACTTAGCATAGCCTTCATTTTTTCATCTAATTTGTGACCAAATTCAACCAATTCTATGAGCATCCTGATCACCAATGCTTTGAACTGTGCATCTGATAGGTTGGCTATCTCTTGGTTGCTTAAAAGTATTGGCTCTGGAGCTTTCGTTTGTTCTTCTGTTTGAACCGTCTTTTTTTTTGGTGGGGTGGGGTCTGGTCACGCCTGTTATGTAGTGAGGGGTGGAGCCTTAGATGTTCACCAGAGCAGGGCAACACATTGCTGGGGGGCAGGGTCAGAGAGGAAACAATGGTGCTTGCTCTGTTCTCAGTCAGATTTCAGTCCCCTCTGCTGCTTCCTACAAGCAAATTGGGCCCTTCTAGTGCTAGTTCCCTGGGTGGGTGGGCTTGTGTATGTTCTAGGACCCTGTGGGTCTCTCCAGTGAACTGTCCTGTGAGGCTGGAAGTCTCTCCCTGAGCCTCAACCTCCACAGGTGTTTTCATTTGGTGCTTTTAGGCTTTATTTCCTGGTGCTGGGTCCCTGGGTTGTACAGTCTATCTCGCTGCCCGTTTTTCACCTGGTTTATCTGCACATGAATATGTGACTGCGGACAGCCAGCTGCCTTGCACGCCTCACTGGGTCTGCCCGTTGCCTCCCCATGCCTGGGGTCTGCTAGCCGCCACCTGTGCATGTGGGGTCTGCCAATAGCCGCCTGGGCCCTGTGTGTCCTGGTCTGCCAGCCACCGCTTTTCCCTGCTGTGACCCCTCTCTGCAGGCTGCCAATTCCACCCCTTACTGGTCTGGATGAATGATTGTTGGACTTCTGTACAGTTCAGTTTTCTATCTGTTCTGGTTGTTTTTTTTTGTTTCTAAAGTTTTGTTATCTTTAATTTTGGCTGTGGGAGGAGGCACAGTGTGTCCACCTATGCCTCCACCTATGCCTCCATCTATGCCTCCATCTTGGCCAGAAGTCCCTAAAACCACTTTTGATTAAGAAAACTGTAAAAACTTAGTAGCTGCCACAAGCGAACACAGGGCGATGGCATGTGTCAGTTTTCCACCAAATCCTGCTTTCTGAGGTGTCTGAATGCACTGCTCAGGTCTCTGCTCATACTTACTGGAATCAATTGCGGCAGATTTTAGTCCACAGGTCACTTTTCCCCATATTTCTTTGTAAACTCTTCAGGGTTCTTATAGAATTTTTTACAGTCCTTAGAGTATTTTCAGCTAGGTCAGCCCGAAGCGGGTGTTTGGGCTGGGGGTTATTCACCAGCATTATGAGAGACTGGATTACTTGGTCAGTTTTGGTTGCTGGCTTCCAGTTTTCAGCACTAATTACTGGCAGACAGACCTGCCCCTTTTCATTGATGTTGGGGTGATAGATCTTTGTGTTAAATGTGATCTTCAGTGGTTTGAATGGGTACTCTGCTGGAAAGTTGATTTCCATTCTGAAGTCCTGCTTATCATATAGAGGGTTGTCAGGAACAATAAGCCCTTGCCAAGTCAGTAAATTAGCTTCATCAATCTGGATGTTATGGAACTTTTTTATTACACATTTGCAGATTTCTTCAAGCTCCTTCATCAGCCTCCTGCTGGCCACCATCTTAGGTCTGGTAATATGATTTTTCTGAAATTAACTTTTAAAATTAGAATATATTAAATTTTCTGTTTAGTGGTAAATTAGATATTTTTAAATCCAGGTCACTTTTTGCATGTTATGCTCCTGAAAATATCCTCTTTGTCCTTTTCCAGACATAAAGCAGTGACAAAAAGGCATGAGGTAGATGGGACGTGGTTTTGTGTTTAAAAAGAGAACTCTGGATCCTAAGGTGAGGCGCAGAGTGGGAGGGGCTCCCCTGTCTCCACTTTGGAACAACTTTAAACGCCCATTTAAACGCCCAGAGGAACTCTCTCTCAGCAATAGCAAAGAGGGGGGTGGTTGAAGAGCCAGGGACTTCCAACACAGACTTTTTGAATTTCACACTTTCCTCTGTTGTCTTGAAAAGTAACCCTTCCTGACTTTGGCAGCATTAGATAGTCATATTTGGGTGGTCTTCTACTTGATGACTAGGAAACCTCTTTTCTCTTAGGGAAGTTAATAGATGGTAACCCTATCCTCAGCTTGCTGTTTTCTTTCCAATATTTAAACATACGAATTGGAATTGGGTTCCTGTTCATATATGAAATTGAAGACAAGCATTGTTCCCCCACCTCCCCCAATTACTGTTTACATTCAGTATTATTTTGTAGTGGTTAGACAATCGTACTTTATAAAATGTTCCCCTTGATATTTCCAGCACCCATTTGGCATCATACATAGTTATTACAGTATTATTGACTATATTTCCAAAGCTGTACTTTACATCACCGTGACTATTTTGTTAATGTCAATTTATACTTCTCCATTCCTCCACCTTTTTCCACCTGTTCTCCACTCTGGCAACCATAAGTCTGTTGTCTGTACCCTTGAGTCTGTTTCTGTTCTATTAATTCGTTTATATTTTTCTTTAGATTCTACATATAAGTAAGATCATATGGTATTTGTTTTTCTCTGACTGACTCATTTGCGACAGTATGGGTAGATCTAGAGATTATTATGCTAAGTGAAAATAAGTATTCTTGATCATATAGCTCTTAAGTTATATGTGCTTAGTCTATATATTAAGACAAGTGGTAATATTTAAGGTTATTTTCATTATAATCATTTAACTTTGCTTTTAAATGAAATTTTTTATGTAAGCTACCATATATTTTATGAGTTTTTAAAATAGTGATTTTACCTGAAATTTTCAATAATAATAATTTTTTCTTACCTAAGAGCCATAGAAAAGAAACCAAGAAAGTTATTGGCCAGCTTCCACTTCATACTATAAAACATGAAGAAAAGGTAATATTTTTGTGTTCTTCTGTTTTGTTTTGGTTTAGATTAGACTGTATGCCTGTCTTAGTGTCTGAGTAATGCTTTCCAATCTGCTAAATTTATAGTATAGAACATGTGGAGTTCTAACTAGTGTGAGTTAGCACTCACTTAATTTATGTGTGTTCATTTTAAAGCAGGGTTGTCAGAAATAATTTTTTTGCATATGTGATGAGCCTTTCAGATATATGGTAGTCCGTAGCCATACCTGGCTACTAGAATTTAAATGAATTAAATTAAACTTAAAATTTAGTTCCTCCATCACAATAGCTACATTAAAATGCTCAAATAAATCACATTGTCTAGTCACTACCATCCTGGACAGTGCCAGTATGTTCATCATTGAAAAAACTTCTACCTGTTGGTCAGACTCAGATGACTCTAAAGAAGATAAAGAAGAGCCTTGACCTGTGTGGCTCAGCTGGTTGGGCTTTGTCCCACAAAGCGAAAGGTTATTGGATTGATTCCAGGTCAGGGCACTTGCCTGGGTAGTGGATTCAGTCGTGGTTCAAGGTGCATGTGAGAGGCAACTGAATGATGTTTCTCTCCCTCCCTCTCCCTCCCTCCCTTCCCCTCTCTCTAAAAGTACATAAACTCTTAAAGAAGATAAAGAAGTTAAAGTCTCTACCACAGACCCTTGAAAATTTAAATTTATGTATCTTGAATCTGAGACTCTGTTCTTCCTTTAATTATGGGGAAAAAAATGTGGAGAAAGGGAGAAAAGGTGTTTTTAAAAGTAGTTTTTTACCAAAACAAACAAACATTTTGACGTGGTCAACCTGAGACTTAACAGGCCAAAATTATACCAGAGTTGAAGCATTTGTAGACTAGGAGAGATCCTGGATCTAGAACCTCAGGTTTGAGAAGGTGGATTCCTTAAAAGGAAAAAAGTTGGTCATGCAGTGAGTGGTGTTTATTCTTTTAATAGTCTATCTTTTGTGCCATTAATTTTAATAACTGTGTTTAGATAGCTGTGGGTTGATTCAGTTGTTTTGATTTTTATTTTATCTCACTAAGTTGTTGAGACTTAATCTATTCCTCCTTAATCTAGTCTCTCCTTAAAAAAAAAAAAAACAATAACTGTACTTAGAGTATGTACCCCTTCCTCTGACCTTCTTAAAGAATCAGAACAGAAATAACATATAGACCTTTGACCTAAGAATTTTGGAATCTGATACTGATGGTTTATGTGATATCTTTAATATTGATATCCCTGGATATCATTATTGCAAGGCAGGAATTCTCAGTCCTTAAATGAGAAGACAGATTTATATGTAATAATTTACTGAGTTAAGTCTTTGAGAACATAAGTATATTGATATTATCCTCTTTCTTTACAGAACATTTTTTAAAATAGGCTTCCATGCACTGTTTTTTGAAAGTTGTCAAAATAGTGGTTTAGAAAAGAAGATTTATATGTCCATGAGATATATACATGATTTTCTGATGATTTTATGTTTTCAAGTTACATGGAAAAATGTTGTTTTCTTAAATCTGGAGACTAGTGTGTGTTTTCTAATTTCTCTCTTCCTGTGGACTCATTCACAGTTACGTATAAGCTTGTCAATCATTCTTTAAAATAATTTCATCACTCTTGCATGGCATATGATAAGTAGTAAGTGATAATATTTACTTTAGTTGTAACATAATTTTTAAGTGTTACAAGGTCCGTTTTAATATAGTCTTTGATAACTATATCTACATATAAAGTCAGTTTTTATTGCTTGCTTGTTAACAAGTGATACACATGACTAAATATATTTTTAAAATAATTATGGTGTAGCCAAGTTCCATAAAATTAACTTGTTAAAGTTGTAGCCACCTACAGACCCTGATTGGTGGTTCCTGAATCCCCATCCCAGAATCTTGGGAGTGAGAGTCTCATTGGTCTTTCTGGGTCAGATGATGACTCTGGCACTACCTGCTTTGGTTGATGGGATGAGGCCATGTGGGTAGATCCTCACTACTTAGGAAAATGTGGGGGTGGGGAGGCTTGACCCATACATTCTTAGAAGTGGAAATTTTGTCTTAAGACTGCTTCCTCCCCCAGTTTTTGTTTCTTTCTACCTTTGTTAATTTGATATGTGAAAAAATGTTAAGTTATTTCAATTTGTAATTTTTTAATCACTAGTGAGGTGAATCTTTTCAGATATTTAGCCATTTGTATTTCTTCTTTTGCAAGTTGTAACTGTACTTCAGCAAATTCTCATGTATTTCTTTTTAATGATTCCAGAAAACAAGCAGCTTATTTGGATATTCATTCTCTTTAGAAATTTTATGTTTGAAAAATAATTAATTTTACTAAGTAAAGCAAGCATTTGTATTTCTAAAGCCTTTAAAGCATGAACACTTAAAACCTGAACCGCTAGCCTAGTATATAACTACTGTTTATGCCTGATTAGGTAGACAGTGAAATTTTTTTTCTTTTCAGCCAAATTCTTTAAATATTCTCTTGATAATGGTACAAAGTAAATACCAAGTAGACATTGTGTGTTTAGTTTTAGGTTGTACCCATATAGACTGGAACTCATCACTGTTTTACCCAAGGTACAGTGAATTTTACCAAGGATATTTATACCCAGGTTAATACTCCTCTTTTTTTTTTTTACAGGGAATTGATGTTGATGCTGAGAATTGTGCAGTGTGTATTGAAAATTTTAAAGTGAAGGATATTATCAGAATTCTGCCTTGCAAGTATGTTCTTTTTACCTCCTGAGATGTTAAAAGGCTTCAGGTGTCTAGAAAAGGGTTTCATGTCTTCATGATATGAAGATCTTGCTATCGTAATGATCTCATGATCATCTTCAGGAAAGACGTTTTCCAGTCTTCAGGACTCCTGTTTTTTATAGCTTTAGAACTGCTTTGCTTAGGACACTATAAGTGAGACCTGTTGAGACCAGTGATGCATTTTTTGTCATGGATGGGTTTTTTAAAGTGTGCTGTGTAAGAAGCAAGGAAACTAAAGGATGACAGGGGAAGGCCCTGGTTGAGGGCTAGAATAGGGTGGCAGAGAGGAGGTCAGGGAGGGCAGTGGTTTGCTATTATTTGCACCCTAGGTTTGGGTTCTTTGGGGAGTTGCGTAAAACAACATTCTTCCCCTTACTCTAGGTTCATTAGGGGCTTGGGGCTTCTTTAGCAACAGCAATTTATATTTCCTTTTTAATTATGGGATAGTTTGATTACTTTCTTAAAAAATGGCTTTGTTAGCAAACAGATATACTAAATCTGCAATATTAATATGTTTAAGTATAAGCAATTATAATTATACTTCACAGCTATTATTAGCCAAGTCATGAGTTAATATAAGCAGGGTAGGGCAAAAATAGGTTTATAGTTAGTTGCAGGTATGTAAAGCACAGTTTATTCCTGTATTATTTATTTTTTATTGTTTTATTTTCCATAAGACAACTGAAAACCTACTTGTGCCCCATCCTGTATATAATTATTTTTGCAAGTATTTTAACATATATACAAGTATTTTATAGTAGATTGAGTTCTCAGTAATGTGGAAGAAATGAATAAACATCAGAATAACAAAAGTTTCCTGAATAAAAATATATAATTTAAATATGTAGGCATTTATAGTAGGTTGGTGTGGTGAGTACTTAGTGAATGAGGTCAGTACTGGTTGATCACATCCTGTAGAAAATTATTGGAATAGAAAAGTATTTTTACTCTAGATTGGTTTAGGAGAGGTCTTTCTGACTTAAATATGTTGTTTAGGGTGCTACACAGAGAAGCAACAGATATATCCTGACTGCTGAACTGGGGTTGGTACTTGACCCATATAAGCACACATGTGACAAGACGTACACATTTCCTGGTGTCCTTAGGCATTTCCATAGTTTTACTTCATTTTCTCCTGTGCTTTATTTAATGAAAGGCAAAAGATTTATATGATCTGAGGAGAAACTAGAGTATATCTCCTATGCTTTATTTAAAGAATTTCCCAATAAGGCCAATGTGTTTCTTTTATGTTTTTGTAAAAATATTTCCTTTGAGTGAATCAGTGTCAGTTTGAAGATGGAAAAGTCAAAACAGAACTGAGCTGGACTGTGTTATGTAATTAAGTACTGTTATTTTTAACTGCACCAGCAGATTATTGTACAATGAACAATTCCTAAGTATTTCCTGTCCCCAGCACTGTTGTAAGCAGTTTGTACATGTTTGCTCCTCAAAAGATACTTAACTCCTTGTCTTTACCCCGTAAGAACCAACAAAGACAAGTCAGTAAAAGAAGAAAATATGTACATGATTTTTTTTTATCTGAAGGTGATAGGTGACTGTTACAGAAATATGTAGCACATACAAAAACACGTGAGAGGAAATGTGCTTTTTAAAGCCTACTACCCAAAGGTGATTTCTTAATATTTTGGTCTGTTTCCATTTGAGTCATTTTATAGACTTATATAAGATGCTCTCAGTTTAGTATTAGTTTGTTACTATTAGTTTACTGATGGTTTACTTATTCTACATTTGTTCCCAAAAGGCTTTCAAAAACACATAAAAACATAATCTAGCATAAGGTGAAAATAAACCATGCTATTTTTTTGTGGAATGAAAGGAAAATTTCCCTGTAAGATTCTGTTTAACATGGAAAATAGGATGGTAAGAACTTAGGGTAAGTGAATGTTGATTGGACGTTATTTAACTTATAATGAGAAGATAAGTTGGTAGAATGTGTTTTTTCCTTTATAAGATACAAACATTGATTTCACTTAATTTTTTAGGCATATTTTTCATAGAATGTGCATTGACCCATGGCTTTTGGATCACCACACGTGTCCCATGTGTAAACTTGATGTCATCAAAGCCCTGGGATATTGGGTTTGTTACATTTTTGTTTATATTCAATCTTTGCCCTGGTTCTTCCTGAGGGATGTGATGTCATCACTGACCAGAGGCAAGAGGGATAGACTAAATACTCCTTCTAACATCCTTCTGGTTCTCTGAGGAAATTTTCTTCTTCATTAAATTTGAATTAAGACATTTCAAAAATTGAACTAAATTTGTGATTATAGAATAATATGCTTGATGTTTTCTTAGAAAGTTTGTGATTACTTAGAGCAATATATTTTGGTATAGTACATTGCAGAATATGTATGTACTGGCTAATCTTGTATAAACAAAAATTATGAAATGTTTGAAGGAGCCCCAGATGTTCTCTGGCTCAAGTTGCACATCTTGCATATGAGGAAGTCAAAGCCAATGCTTTCTGACACCAGTTCTCTTGATTCCTGTGGGTTTTAGAGTCAAATACTATTGGGAAATGTGTCCTGTATTGAATTTTGCTCCTTTAGTTTGGTACTTAGATTGTCATAGAACCTTCCTCAGAAAACAGACACTAGGGCAAAGTGAGAGAGCACATAGTAGTAGTCACGCCGTGTGCTGAATGCCATACACATTATTACATTTGCCCCTCAGAGCCCTTTATGAGGTAAGTACTGCACTATCTGTATTTTGTTACTTAGAAACTTGAATTTAGGAGATGCTAAATAACTCATCCAAGGTCACAGTTTGTTAATGGGGAGTCAGTTTCAGAAACAAGTTTGTTTGCTTATTTCCAGGATCCAAGCTCTTAACTACTGTCCTACCCTAAAGAGGAGACAGAGAGAGAAGAAAACAGATTTTTCTAGATCGTTCTATTTTTTATCGTTTTTAGAGTCTTTATATAATCAAATTAGTATCTCAAAATATTCTTGATTAAATAGTAAATAGTTTTGGAATAAAGATCTTTGAAAGAAGTAATGCAAATATAAAATATATTTTTCTTCTTGCTAAGCATATTTTTAGTTTCTTCTAGTGTTTGTTGTAGTCAGAAACTACATAGTTGGGTTTTTTTAATAATCATTTTATGCTTCTTAAAGCCATAATGACCCTTAAGGCTATAGGTCTATTAAAGAGTTCTCTTACCTTCTAGCTTAGTGTATCTGCAAGTGATAGTTGAGAGACCACTACCTTAATAACCCACATAACTTCCTATGAATTATATTTTTCAAGCGTGAGTTCTGTAATGCCCTTATCATAGATAGGTACAAAGAAAGGGGAAAGGGTTGGCATTGAAGAACTGTCTTATCTAAATCTCATTTGCTTTGATATCTAGAAAATTTGTCTTTTCTGTAGAATTCCATAGTTTTTAAAAATGATGACTCTGTGTAAGATGTTATAATATGCTTTCTTAGTGAACTAGGCTCATCCCCTCTCTGCTCCAGGCAAGATGATGAGCCTTTCTGGGACAGCATTTTACACAGTAAAATCCAGGCAGTTTGACAGGTGTTTTCTTGGCAAATTTTTCCTTCTTCCTTTTCCTTCCCTAGATATACTCTAAGCTCATTTAAAGTAACTTAATGAGTCAGTGATTTTTAAACCTGCTTGATATTTCTAAAACTTTGTATAAAAGGAATTCCACTGACAATTAGTATTAAGAGTTTAATCCTCATGAGTTTTGTTTTTGGAAATATAATTTATATATTGAAAATCAAGATTCTTCATTTTACATAAGGTTGGGTTGTTTCCTTAGAATGTTAACTTCAGAAAGCTAGAAGATGTGTCCTCAGAAAGCTTAGTATCTTTTTAAAGAACAGAGACCTGTAGTAACTTTAAATCAAACTGAGTAATTAACTTATCTTAATTTTTTAAATCTTTTGACAAATATGCCACTTTCTTTCCATTGGCCCCTCCTCTGTTGGATTCCATAGGTAGTTATGATACATTCTCATGTAGTAACTATAACTAGTTGTCATTTCCAAAAAAAATGTCCCCAGTAGGAGAGTAGTCATCTGTCCTTCACAGAAACATCAAAGGTAGACCTGTGGTTTGCAACTGTAACCACTTTGTTATGCTATTTATCACTGTTGTTTTCATTTGGCAAGCATTTAACAAAGAAATGCTATTTAAGGTGCTGGATCTGAACTTGGTTCTGGGAAATCAGTGATGAATAAGACACAGCCCTTTTACTCTGGGCTGGTAGAAGCCTAGACAGCCATTTTTATCCCAAACAAAGCATGGCAGAAGAGGCTGATGGAGTGCGGCAGAAAGAGGGTTTTCTGTGCCAAATGCGTGTGGGGAGGGACAGGGAGCTATTTTTAGAGGGGCATCTGAGCTAGATGTTAAAGGATTTGTCTAAGAGATGAGTAGTCTGCAGGGGTGTGAACATACGGGGTTTGAGGCTGGCAGGTAGTTAAGTTTGGCAGATATTTAGAGAAATACCTGGAAAATACGATTAGGGTGAGCTGAGCAAATTTGGACATTATGTCAACTCAACAAAATTTGGTGTGTGGTATGTCAGGAGTCATGTTCTGAAAGTGTTCATTACTGATGATAAGGCTGGAGTATATCACACAGTAGTCAGGAGATGTGGGGTATTTCAGTATACAGGTGGAGCTTCAGTGGAAGCAGCAGGCCAGCATGCCTTTTGGCCCTGAGCGCCCAGAGGAAGAGAAGGGGAAACAACACTGCAGTTTGTTCACTCGAAGCAAAGGTGACAGTCTTGGGCATAGCTGCCTATAAACCCACAGTCACCCCTCATTTCATAGGTCATCAGCAGTTTCATTTAATCACAACACAGCTTTGATTCTGGCATTAATCAAACAAGGTTTCTGGATAGCCCCCAAATTTTGAGACTTTTAATGTAGTAATCATCCTAGAGTCTCAGCCCTTTTATTATTTTATTTTCTTCTTTAAAGCAGCACATAAAAGAGGGGGGAAGTTTGAGGCAAATTGACAGCTAATATTTTTAAGTGAACCAAAATCTAATCTGAAGCCCTGTGTTGTTCAAAAACCTTTATTTCTGAAACCCTGTCGCCTCACTGTGAAACAGTAGAACAATTCCAGGCAGTGATTGCAACTCATGGCCCAGGCCAGAAGTGATCTGCAGCAGACAGCCAGGCTGATTTCCACCATCTGTTCAAGAAAGCAGCAGTTTGTAACAACACTTCATTTTTCTGTCAACAAATGGTTTAAACAGTGGCATTGTTTATGTCAAGGGGAAAATGGGTTTTAGAATAAAAATGTTTAGGTCTTGGAAAGTTGTTTATTGAGAATTAACTCATTGTCTGATGATGCTAAATAAAGAAGACATCAATGTGCTTTTTGTCATATTCTGTGGATAAGTAAACATTTTTTTATAAATTATGAACAAAAGGTGATGGATGAGCTTTGATTGTGTTAATTAGAAAAGACATTCTTATGTGCTAACTCTCAAGGGAGAGCTTGAAGATGTCCAGGAGATGCCCACTCCAGAATTGACCCCTGGAAGTGTTTTGGCTGCAAATTTGAGTATTACTGTACAAGACTATGACAGAAGTGATAGGATTAATTCACCATCATCTTCCACTAATGAATCCATGCCACAGTGTGATGTACATTTTAAAGAAGATGCAGGTGAAAACACAGCCTTACTAGGTAAGTAGCTTGCAGATTATAAAATAAATTGACATTATTAATTATTGAAAGAAAATGAAACATAAAGGAAATATCATTTTAATAAATATCTTTCAGAAGTTTTTGGTGTTTAAGGATGGGGAGAATGTGTTATTACATAACATGTTTTATTTTCCTTAGTGTATGAAGCTCTTTCTATATCAATAGGTACATAATTTTATTTTTTTTAATTTATTGACTTTGAAGAGAAACATCAAAGTGGAATTGTTATTCCACTTATTTATGTATTTATTGGTTGATTTATGCAATATTGATATTGTGCCCTAAGCAGAGATTGAACCCACAGCCTTGACAGATCAGGATGATGCTGTAACCAACTGAACTATCTGTCCAAGGCTCTAGATACATAAATTTTGTATAACTGCATAGCGTTATATTTTAGGTTTACTATAGTCATTTCTTCAGACCACACCCTGTTGATGACCTTTTGTCAGTAACACTTTCATTATGTATATATTTACCACTTGCTTGTTTTCTGTCATTATCATAGGTAAAGTAGAGCAAATTGTATTTTTAAATTATTGTGGAGATTACCTTCTTTTCATATTTTTGGTCATTTTTTCTTTTATAAATTGTTTCATCCTTAGCTTATTTTTCTGTAGAGAAACTGATTTTTCATACTGATGCCAAGAGCACTTTGGTCTTTATCATATGTATTCTATATCATCACCACAACCCCAATTTTTGTATCCTTTGACTTTCTGATGTGTTTTGCTTAGATAGAAATTTTGAATTTTTGTCTAATATTTGTGCTTTTGTGTTTTATATTTAAATATTTAATCCATATAGTTTAAAGGGAGATTGAGCTAACCTATTTTTCCCCAAATGTTTAACCAATTATTCTAATATTATTTAGTGAATGACATAAAGAATATGTTTTGACATTTGCAAGACAACACAAATTCCTTCATCTTTATTCTTTTTAAAAAAACTTCTGGCCTGTTCTGCATTTTTTAAGATTAATTTGGACTGTGGTACTGTTTCCTTCATATGGCAGCCCTGATAGCAGGACAGTAAGCCATGGCAATAATGTCATTGAGGTTATACTACCTACCTAAATTTCATCTTACTTTTGTGTATTTGCTTCCTGAATTGGACCTAACTTGCTGTATTTCTTTTTCTCATTTTTATTATTATACAGTTTCTTTACCTTCTAAGTTTAAATATGTACATAAATATAAGGAATTCACTAAAAATCACTATTAACAATTATTGTTTAAATAAAACTTGTAAGTAGTTATTATTTGAAAACCAGTCTTTGTTACTTTGGGGATATCTGGTTTATTTACCCAGATTTGGAGGGGGAAAAGGAGTAAACTTTTTTCTTTCCAAATCTAGCTAAAGAACTGTCTTATATCTCCCTTTGAACTTCCCATACAGGCAATATGGGGTTATTCTCATGGTCAGTTTTTCTTTTTTTAAAGTATATTTTCAATTAAAAAATAAGTTTTCTGCAGTCCTCAAAATAATGTGAAATTTAATAGGTGTTTCATTTGTTTGCCTACTTTATATATATGTATTTCTGACATCGCTGTCCTTTTTGCCCAGGTCTACACTGTATTATTTAAGTGCTGCTAGAACATTACAGTAACTAGCATAGTTTTCTAAAATCATAGAACATAGTCATAGTTTCTGCTGATTTCTTTTGCATTCATGACCTTCATATAATGTCACTGGTTTGGGTATATTTAACTTTACAAAAGTTAGGTAGCATTTGCAAAAGGGCATGGAGTTTTTTAAAGCCTCTGATTTCTTTCTTTTTTTTTAAAGATATTATTTATTTAATTATTTTTAGACAGAGGGTAAATGAGAGAAAAAAGAGGGAGACAAACATCAGTGTGTGGTGGCCTCTCACACACCCACTACTGGGAACCTGATCCACAACCCAGGCATGTGCCCTGACTGTGAATCACACCAGCAACCCTTTGGTCTGCAGGTCAGCTCCCAATCCACTGAGCCACACCAGCCAGGGCTGATTTCAAGATAACAGTTTTCACTGTAGCTTAGAAATGCATGCATTTTTATCTAGAAAAGTCAACTTTTCATAGTTTATACTGTTGGAGGGTATAATTCTAAAGCATATAATCATGGAGTAACTTATCTTAATTTCATAATGCCGTGTGGTTTCTTTTGATTTTTTATTTCATATTTTTGTTTGGATAAAATAAAATTATTTCGTATTTCATGAGCATAGATTGGCATATAAGTTTTATTTATTATTTTTTAAATTTTATTTTAATCATTGTTCAAGTACAGTTTTCTCCCTTTTACTCCCAGTGAGCCCCCACTCCAAACCCTCCCCACTTCCCTCCCATTACCACCCTCCTCCTAGTTTTTGTCCACGTGTCCTTTAAGTTTGTTCCCGTGAACCCTTCCCAATCTCCCCTAAAATTCCCTCTTCTCTCCCCTGTGGTCACTGTCAGCCTGACCTCTATTTCAGTGTCTTTGGTTATATTTTGCTTGTTTCTTTGTTTTGTTGTTTAGCTTCCTGTTAAAGGTGAGATCATCTGGTATTTGTCTTTCACTGCCTGGCTTGTTTCACTTAGCATAATATTTTCCAACTCCATCCAAGCTGTTGCTGAGCGTAGGAGCTCCTTTTTTCTTTCTGCTGCATAGAATTCCATTGTGTAAATGTACCATAGTTTTTTGATCCATTCATTTACTGATGGGCATCTTGGTTGCTTCCAGCATCTAGCCATTGTAAATTGTGCTGCTATGAACATTGGGATGCATAGGTTCATTTGGATTGGTGTTTTAGTATTCTTAGGATAGAGTCAAAGTAGTGGAATTGCAGGGTCAAAAGACAGATCCATTTTTAGTTTTCTGAGGAAGTTCTATACTGCTTTCCATAGTGGTTATACCAGTCTGCAGTCCCACCAACTGTGCACTAGGGACCCCTTTTCTCTACAACCTCTCCACACTTGTTGTTTGTTGCTTTGTTTATGATGGCCATTCTGACTGGTGTGAAGTGGTATCTCATTGTGGTTTTAATTTGCATCTCTCTGATAGCTAGCAATATTGAACATCGTTTCATGTGTCTTTGGTTTTCTGTACCTCCTCCTTGGAGAAGTGTCTGTTCAAGTCCTTTGCCCATTTTTTAATTGGATTCCTTGGCTTCTTAGCATGCAGTCGTGTAAGTTCTTTATATATTTTGGAGATTAAACCCTTGTCTGAGGTATCATTGGCAAATATGTTTTCCCATACAGTTGGATCTCTTTTAATTTTGATAGTTTTCTTTAGCTGTGCAGAAGCTTTTAATTTTGATGAGGTCCCATTTGTTTATTCTTTCCTTTATGCCCCTTGCTCTAGGGGACACATCAGTAAAAAAGTTTCTCCATGAAATATCTGAGATTTTCCTACCTATGTTCTCCTCTAGAACTTTAATGATGTCACGTTTTATGTTTAAGACTTTTATCCACCATGAATTTATTTTTGTATATGGTGTAAGTTGGTGATCAAGTTTCATTTTTTTACACGTGGCTGTCTAGTTCTCCCAACAACATTTGTTGAAGATGCTATTTTTACTCCATTTTATATTGCTGCCTCCTTTGTCAAATATTAATTGACCATAGAGACTTGGGCTTATTTCTGGGCTCTCTGTTCTGTTCCATTGGTCTATGTGCCTGTTTTTATGCCATTACCAGGCTGTTTTGGTTACAGTGGCCTTGTAGTATAGTTTAGTGTCAGGTATTGTGAAACCTCCTACTTTACTCTTCTTTCTCAAAATTGCAGCAGCTATTCGGGGTCGTTTATGGTTCCATATAAATTGTTGAAGTGCTTGTTCTATGTCTGTGAAATATGCCATTGGTACTTTAATAGGTATTGCATTGAATGTGTAAATTGCTTTTGGTAGTATGGACATTTGGATGATATTATTCTTCCAATCCATGAACACGGTATATGTTTCCATTTGTTTGTGTTTTCCTTGATTTCTTTCCTGAGTGTTGTGTAGTTTTCTGAATACATGTCTTTTACCTCTTTGGTTAGGTTTATTCCTAGATATTTTATTTTTCTTTTTGCTATTTCAAATGGGATTTTTTTCCTTGATCTCTGCTTCTGCTGTTTCATTGTTGGTATACAGAAATACCTTTGATTTCTGGATACTGACTTTGTATCCCACTGTTTTCCAAATCCATTTATAAGGTCAAGCATTTTTTTGGTGGAGGCTATAGGATTTTTTATGTACACTACCATGTCATCTGCAAACAGTGACAGTTTTGTTTTCTCCTTTCCGATTTGGATTCCTTTTATTTCTTTTTCTTGTCTGATTGCTGTAGCTAAAATTACCAGTACTATATTGAATAGAAGTGGTGAAAGTGGACATCCTTGTCTTGTTCTTGTTCTTAGTGGAAAAGGTTTTAATTTTTGCCCATTGAGTATGATGTTGGCTGTAGGTCTCTCATATATAGCTTTTATTATGTTGAGGAATGCTCCGTCTATCCCCACTTTGCCAAGTGTTTTTCTCATGAATGGGCGCTGTACCTTATCAAATGCTTTTTCTGCATCTATTAATATGATCATGTGGTTTTTGTCTTTGCTTTTGTTTATGTGATGTATTACATTTACTGATTTGCAAATATTGTACCATCCTTGCATCCCTGGAATGAATCCCACTTGGTCATGGTGTATGACCTTTTTAATGTATTGTTGGATGCAGTTTGCCAGTATTTTGTTGAGGATTTTAGCGTCAATGTTCATCAATGATATTGGCCTGAAGTTTTCTTTCTTTGTTGTGTCTTTATCTGGTTTTGGAATTAAGATGATGTTGGCCTCATAAAAAGAGTTAGGGAGTCTCCCGTCTTTTAGGATTTTTTGGAATAGTCTGTGAAGGATAGGGGTTAGCTCTTCCTTAAATGCTTTGTAGAATTCTCCTGTGAAACCATCTGGTCCAGGACTTTTCTGTCTTGGGAGTTTTTTGATTACTGCTTCAATTTCTTTTGTTGTTATTGGTCTACTCAGGCTTTCTGCTTCTTCTACATTCAGCTTTGGAAGGTTATGTTTTTCTAGAAAGTTGTCCATTTCACCTAGGTTTTCACATTTCTTTTTTTTTCTCTGTATTTACATCTCTCTTTTTTTTTATTTTAATCACTGTTCAAGTACAGTTTTCTCCCCCCTACTCCCATTCTAGCCCACCCACCCAACCCTCCCCGCTTCCCCCCATAACCCCCCCACCCCTAATTTTTGTCCATATGTCCTCCAAATTTGTTCCTGTAATCCCTACCCATTCCCCCCTGAAATTCCCTCTTCTCTCCCCTCTGGCCACTGTCAGACTATCCCCTACTTCAGTGTCTTTGGTTATATTTTGCTAGTTTTTTTTATTTGTTTTGTTGTTTAGATTCCTGTTAAAGGTGATATCATGTGGTATTTGTCTTTCACTGCCTGGCTTGTTTCACTTAGCATAATGCTTTCCAGTTCCATCCATGCTGTTGCAAAGGGTATGAGCTCCTTCTTTCTTTATGCTGCATAGAATTCCATTGTGTAAATGTACCATAGTTTTTTGATCCATTCATTTACTGATGGGCATCTAGGTTGCTTCCAGCACGTAGCTATTGTAAATTGTGCTGCTATGAACATCGGGGTGCAAAGGTTCTTTTGTATTGGTGTTTTAGTATTCTTAGGATAGAGTCCCAGCAATGGAATTGCTGGGTCAAAAGGCAGATCCATTTTTAGTTTTCTGAGGAAGTTCCAAACTGCTTTCCATAGTGGTTGTACCAGTCTGCAGTCCCACCAACTGTGCACTAAGGACCCCTTTTCTCTACAACCTCTCCACACTTGTTGTTTGTTGCTTTGTTTATGATGGCCATTCTGACTGGTGTGAAGTGGTATCTCATTGTGGTTTTAATTTGCATCTCTCTGATAGCTAGCAATATTGAACATCGTTTCATGTGTCTTTGGAATCTCTGTATGTCCTCCTTGGAGAAGTGTCTGTTCAAGTCCTTTGCCCATTTTTTAATTGGGTTACTTGTCTTCTTAGAGTGGAGTCGTGTAAGTTCTTTATATATTTTGGAGATTAAACCCTTGTCTGAGGTATCATTGGCAAATATGTTTTCCCATACAGTTGGTTCTCTTTTTATTTTGATACTGTTTTCCTTAGCTGTGCAAAAGCTTTTAATTTTGATGAGGTCCCATCTGTTTATTCTTTCCTTTATGTCCCTTCCTCTAGGAGACAAAAAACTTTCTGCGTGAAATATCTGAGATTTTCCTACCTACGTTCTCTTCTAGGACTTTAATGGTGTCACGCTTTATATTTAAGTCTTTTATCCACCTTGAATCTATTTTTGTATAAGGTGTAAGTTGGTGCTCGAGTTTCATTTTTTTGCACATAGCTGTCCAGTCTCCCAACACCATTTGTTGAAGAGGCTGTTTTTATTCCATTTTATGTTGCTGCTTCCTTTGTCAAATATTAATTGACCGTAGAGGCTTGGGTTTATTTCTGGGCTCTCTGTTCTGTTCCATTGGTCTATGTGCCTGTTTTTATGCCAGTACCAGGCTGTTTTGTTTACAGTGGCCTTGTAGTATAGTTTAGTGTCAGGTATTGTGATTCCTCCTACTTTACTCTTCTTTCTCAAAATTGCAGCCGCTATTCGGTGTCGTTTATGCTCCCATATAAATTGTTGAAGTGTTTGTTCTATGTCTGTGAAATATGCCATTGGTACTTTAATAGGTATTGCATGGAATCTATAAATTGCTTTTGGTACTATGGACATTTTAATGATACTAATTCTTCCAATCCGTGAACACAGTATATGTTTACATTTGTTTGTGTCTTCCTTGATTTCTCTCCTCAGTGTTATGTAGTTTTCTGAATACAGGTCTTTTACCTCTTTGGTTAGCTTTATTCCTAGGTATTTGATTTTTCCTTTTGCTATTTCAAATGGGATTTTTTTCTTGATTTCTGCTTCTGCTGTTTCATTGTTGGTGTACAGAAATGCCTTTGATTTCTGGATATTGACTTTGTATCCCACTGTTTTACCAAATTCATTTATTAGGTCAAGCAGTTTTTTGGTGGAGGCTATAGGATTTTCTATGTACACTATCATGTCATCTGCAAACAGTGACACTTTTGTTTCCTCCTTTCCGATTTGGATTCCTTTTATTTCTTTTTCTTGTCTGATTGCTGTGGCTAGAACTTCCAGTACTATATTGAATAGAAGTGGTGAAAGTGGACATCCTTGTCTTGTTCTTGTTCTTAGTGGAAAAGATTTTAATTTTTGCCCATTGAGTATAATGTTGGCTGTAGGTCTCTCATATATGGCCTTTATTATGTTGAGGAATGCTCCCTCTATTCCCACTTTCATGAGTCTTTTTATCATAAATGGGTGCTGTACCTTATCAAATGCTTTTTCTGCATCTATTGATATGATCATGTGGTTTTTGTCTTTGGGTTTGTTTATGTGATGTATTACATTTACTGATTTGCGAATATTGTACCAACCTTGCATACCTGGAATGAATCCCACTTGGTCATGGTGTATGATCTTCTTAATGTACTGTTGGATGTGGTTTGCCAGTATCTTGTTGAGGATTTTAGCGTCAATGTTCATCAGCGGTATTGGCCTATAGTTTTCTTTCTTTGTTGTGTCTTTATCTGGTTTTGGAATTGAGATGATGTTGGCCTCATAAAAAGAGTTTGGGAGTCTTCCATCTTTTAGGATTTTTTGAAATAGTCTGTGAAGGATAGGTGTTAGTTCTTCCTTAAATGCTTTGTAGAATTCTCCTGTGAAACCATCTGGTCCAGGGCTTTTTTGTGTTGGGA
This sequence comes from Phyllostomus discolor, assembly GCF_004126475.2. NCBI lineage: Eukaryota > Metazoa > Chordata > Mammalia > Chiroptera > Phyllostomidae > Phyllostomus > Phyllostomus discolor. Next base: position 75,772,768 of record NC_040908.2, read on the forward strand.
GTTTTTTGATTATTGCTTCAATTTCTTTTGCTGTTATTGGTTTGTTCAGGCTTTCTGCTTCCATTTTATTGAGTTTTGGAAGGTTATATTTTTCTAGAAATTTGTCAATTTCATCTAGGTTTTCAAATTTCTTGGCATACAGTTCTTTGTAGTAATTTCTTACACTCCTTTGTATTTCTGTGGTATCTGTTGTAATCTCTCCTCTTTCATTTCTCATTGTGTTTATTTGGGCTTTCTGTCTTTTTTTCTTGATGAATCTGCTTAAAGGCTTCTCGATTTTGTTTATCTTTTCAAAGAACCAGCTCTTGGATTCAGTGATCCTTAGAATTATGCTTTTAGTCTCTATGTCATTTAATGTGCTCTGATCTTGGTTATTTCCTTCCTTCTGCTTTCTCTGGGCTGTCTTTGTTGTTGTTCCTCGAGTTCTTGTAGACGTAGGGTTAGGTTGTTTGTTTGAAATGTTTCTAACTTTTTTAGGTGGGCCTGTATCGCTATGAACTTCTCTCTCAGGACTGCCTTGGCTGTGTCCCATAAGTTTTGGGTTGTTGTGAGTTTGTTTTCGTTTGTTTCCAGAAACCTTTTGATTTCTTCCCTAATTTCATTCTTGACCCATTCATTGTTTAATAGCATGTTGTCTAATCTCCATGATTTTTAGTGTTTTGGGTTTTTTTCCTTGGGGTTGGTTTCTAGCTTCAGTCCCTTGTCCAAGAAAATGCTTGGTATGATTTCAGTTTTCTTGAAATTGTTGAGGCTTGTTTTTTGTCCTACTATGTGGTCAGTCTTTGAAAATGTTCCATGTACATTTGAAAAGAATGTATATTTAGCCTCTTTTGAATGGAGGGCTCTGTATATATCAGTAAGGGTATTGCTCAGTGCCACAATATCTTTGTTGATAGTTTGTTTGGAAGATCTGTCCATTTTTGATAGTGGGGTGTTTAAATCCCCCACTATAATTGTGTTGCTGTCCTTATCTTTCTTGAAGTTCTCTAAGATTTTCTTTATGTATTTGGGTGCTCCTTTGTTGGGTGCATATATATTTACAATATTTATGTCTTCTTGGTGGATTCTTCCCTTGAGTATTATGAAGTGACCTTCTGGGTCTCTCTTTATGGACCTTTTTTGGAAGTCTATTTTCTCTGATAGGAGTATTGCTACCCCGGCTTTTTTTTCCTGTCCATTTGCTTGGAAGATTTGTTTCCAGCCTTTCACTTGCAGCCTGTGCAGGTCTTTTATCCTGAGGTGGGTCTCTTGTAGGCAGCCTATATGTGGGTCATTTTTTCTTATCCATTCAGCTATTCTATGTCTTTTGATTGGAACATTTAATCCATATCCATTTAAGGTTATTATTGATAGGTACTTATTCATTGTATTTTATGTATGTGTGTTCCTCTCTCTCTCTCTCTCTCTTTTCCTTCCCTTCCTTAAAGCAGTCCCTTAAGAATCTCTTGCATAACTGGTTGGTGGAGGTGTATTCTTTTAGACTTTTTTTGTGTGGGAAGCTTCTTATTTGGCCTTCTATCTTGATTGAGAATCTTGCTGGATAAAGTAGCCTTGGTTGCAGGCCTCTGGTGCTCATTACTTGGAGTATTTCTTGCCATTCTCTTCTGGCTTGAAGTGTTTCCATTGAGAAGTCAGCTGTTAGTCTTATTGGGGACTCCCTTGTATGTTATTCCCTGTTTCCCCCTTGCTGCCTTTAAGATTCTCTCTTTCTCTTGAAATTTTGCCATTTTAATTATGATGTGTCTTGAGGTAGGCCTCTTTGGGTTCCTCTTGATTGGGACTCTCTGTGTTTCCTGGATTTGTGTGACTTTTTCTCTCATCAAATTAGGGAAGTTCTCCTTCATTACTTGTTCAACTAGGTTTTCGATCCCTTGCTCTTCTTCTTCTCTTTCTGGTATCCCTATTATACGGATATTATTACGTTTCATATTTTCTTGCATTTCTCTTCATCCCTCTTCATTCTTTCTGAGCATCTTTTCCTTTTCTTGCTCTTTCTGGATGCTGTGTTCTACTTTGTCCTCTATCTTGCTAATCCGATCTGCTTCATCAATCCTGGTTTTCATTCCTTGTACTGTGTTCTTCAGTTCAGAAGTTGTATTCCTCCTTTCCTCTTGGCCCTTGTTGAGAGTTTCTCATTCCTTTTTCATGTTTATATAGTTTGCAGTGACATTGTTGTAGTTTCCCTCTAGTTTCTGATAGCTCATTGTCAGTTCATTGAACTTCCTGATAATCATTGTTTTGAACTCCCTATGTAATAGTTGAGTTGCCTCTATTTCCTTTAGCATTTTTCCTGATGCTTCCTCGTTTCCCTTCAATTGGGGATTGTTTCTTTGTTTTCTCATTGTTCATGGGTTTCTTCTTGTTAGTCTCTGTTTCTTAAATTGATCTGTTTTGGTTCCCTGTAATTGTGGTGTGAACTTCTGTGGTAGAATACTTGTGAGATTCAGTGGTGCAGTATCCTTCATGTATCCTGGTGTTAACAACTTCCCCCTACTCTTTTTCTGTGATCAGTAGGAGGAGTAAGGCAAAGTGGTTTAAGACAGCAAGACAGTATACTATGATATTTACATTAGCAGCCAGTAGAGAAGAAATGGGTTATCCTTTGGCTCCTTATAGTGTTAACCGTGATCCTCCACCCCACTATCCACGTTTTAGAAAGTATGGAAAGAAGGTAAGACTCTTACTGGGGACGAGAGGATTGTTAGTTGGATCTAGAAAGCTGTGAGGCTGTGGGAGGTCAGATTCTAAGGTAGGGTTGGAATAAAGATTAATAAATAGGAGTAGTGTGTAAAAGGATAGAGACAATCCCCACAATAATATAGTTGAGGAAATTGCAAAATGGGCTGAAATCAGGTAGGGGTAATGAGTAGTATTTACAATTGTATGAACTAGGTCTTATTAACAGTAATAGTAAAGCAACGGTCTTGTGGCAGAATCGATGAGATTTAGGTAACAAGAATAAAGAGTATAGAACCTTGAGAGGTGTATTAATGGAACACAGATGAAGGATAGTAAATTATCAACACACTGTGACTGAGATACCAGGGGGAACCTATCAAATGACAGTATAACCAGCCAAGCAAAGAAGATTATACAGAAGGAAAAAGAATACCAAAATACTATTAAAATAAAAAATGTCGGAAAAGTGAGAAAAAGATAATACAAATTTACATTAACTTGCAAGATCAAAGAAAAAAGCAGAAGATGGAGTGCAGGAGAGATAAATTTGGAGTGGAAGGAATAATACTAGGATGAATGGAAGAGAAACATAAGGGATTGCGAGATATAAAAGTAATAAGAATTGAAAAATAAAATGTCACTTAAAACAGAAGATAAAATCAATCAACCAACAACAGCCACAAAAACCAAACCAAACCAAACAAAAAAAAACCTCTTGTTGGTTTCTAACTAGCCAGACCAGTTTTTCTGATCTTGCTGGCTTTAGCTGGCAGAGAGACCTTTGAAATGCTTATCACTCTTCCCAGCCAAATCTCAGTAAGTCTCTCAGGTACCCTGGGCGCTCCCAAGCACACGTGCTCTCTGGAGCTCACTGCCGCATTCTTCCGGACTCAGGGGTCCCTGCAGGGTTCCAGGTCTATGATCTCAGGAGGCACCTGCGACGTTTTGGGATTCACTGTGCCCTCTCTGGGAATCATAAAAGGGCATGCCCATCCACCAAATTTTTGAGTTTTGGGCTCTAGGAATGCCCTAAGTGCCACGTCCCTTCCAGGTTCATAGTGTGAGAGTCAGGATTCCCGATGGGGTGCGCTTCCACAATTCAGCACCGCAGGCTCCAGAAACCTGAGAACGCCCGTGCCTTTCCCTGGATGGGGGCTGGGATGTCTGGGTTTTCCACTGATCCACACTCCCACCTGGCTAGTGGTGCGGGCGCTCTTCCAGGCTGCCCCTGGTCGTGCTGGCTGGAGGCACTCACTTCTCCCACGGCTCTGGGTTTGTGTTCTCAGACCCTGGGTGATTTTTTTCCCCCCAGTCCAACTGGCCTCTCTGTGCCTTCAAGCACCAAGTTCTCCCCTGGTGTTGCTCAACCCCTGTATTCGTGGGAGGTAGCAGCGACTCCCCTCTCCCGGGAGCCCTGAGGCAGACCCCAGACAACCGGGCCTGGGGACTGCAACCCCCCTAGTCCCCACGCTGATCCCTGAGTCCCTTTGTTCCTGAAGCAGTCTCTTTACCGTCTGGTTTTTCAATGATCGCAATAATTTTTGATGTCCTGCTTTCAAAAATGATTCAGTAACCTAGGCCACTTGCTCTCTTTCTCCACCTATCCGAGAGTTTCCCTCCTCTTCACAGAAGCCGAGAAACACGCTGCCTAGAGTAAAGCCGCCATCTTTTCTCCCCGCAACCTTGTTTTCTAAATGGCATGTAAGTTTTAAGTATTGGAAAATCAGCATGACTGTTAACCTGGTCACAGAAAACAAAGTCTTACCTCTCAGGGGGTAAGATTTTTGTACTGAATTACTATTTTGATGTCGTCAAAGCAATGTCTAAAATATGAATTCCCAGGGGTAGTAAAACTTAATTAATTAGGACCTTACTGCTTTACAGCATGTAAAAACAAAAATTAAATAGAAGTTTAAAAAGTTTTAGGGAAACTAGCTACTTCAGAGAGGAAAGCCTTGTCCTTTGAAAGGGTTGTTTGCTTACTTACAGTGTAATTGCAGTACACATGAACATCTTGATACTTTGAATGAATGTGGGAACATTTGTATGATTATGTGCTAAGCACTGCATCTTAATATTTTTGATAGGCTAAAAAAAGTTACAAGACTAGGGAGGTTAGCAAAATTGTATTTCTCACTAAACATTCTACCATTCATGTGTCCTTCCCTTGGTTCCAGTTAATGAAGTTGTATTATTTACATTTCATTCTGTGGGTTGGGTTTATTTTCTAATAAACACCAAGAAGAAAATTGGACTTTTTAAAAAATTGCATTGCAAAATTTCATTGGAACATTTAAGTAAATACTTTCATTATTTTATTTAAAATAAAGTAACTTTTTATACTATTGTAGTTTATTTGGAAAATCACTTTTGTAATAAATACTTAAATGGTAAACATATACTTGTAGTATGTAAAATTTACAACACTGAGGGGAGACCCCCCAAAATGGAGTTTATTTATAAAAAATTGCATATGTATTCTTACATGCTTAAATTTCAGTCACCTTCAAAGCACACTCCATTTAATGTAATACATCTATCAAGAGATTTTTTCCACTGCTCAAAACAGTTTTTGAACTCATTGATTTGGATACTAAAAAGTGCTTCTGTCATTTTTTGTTTCACTTCTTCCACATCCACAAATATTTCCCTTTGAGGACTTTTTTCATTGGGTGAGATTGGGTGAATAGGGATGATGATGCACAGAGGTCATGCCATTTTTGGTCAAAAACTGCCGAACACTCAGTATGGTATAGGAAGGTGTGCTTGTGAATCACCCATCATGAAATGAGCAAACACGTGAGTCTTCAAAATTCACTGAAGCTGAATGTAGCCTCTCACAACAATACTAGCTGGCACACTGACATATTTGGGTTCCTAGAACACTCACCTAGTAGGGGAAGGCTGTACTATAAGGGGCCCATCCTGCAGAAGATAATTCTGGGTTTTGGGGGTGTCCCCCCTCATATATACGCTCTAATTTTTCATCTTCAGGCATTACATTATACACAATGTTATTATAAAAGTAAAACTTTAATTTCTCTGGTCTAGGCAGTATTTGATAATCAGTATTGTAAGTGATGGTGTATTTAATTATCAAATAAATCCCAAAACTTAATTTTAGTATCTATATTCCTAAGAAACTTTGAAAGGGGTATATTTACTTGATTAAAACCTTTGTATATTATAAGTCTTTGAATGCTTATGTTTAGACTTTAGCTTGAGAAGATAAATTGGAATGTGTTTGAATGATAGTATTTGTTCTAGTCTTAAACTAATACCAAGTGGTTTTGAAATAAATTGTGCTGCAATGAAAAAAAACCTGGCCTCCTCTACTTTTTTTTAAGATTAATCTTAAAATCATTTTGCCAAGTAAAAGAAAGTCCCATCAGAATTTTTATTGTAATTGAATTATTTTATAAATTATTGATGCTTCTGACTTTAAAATTGGCCATCCTGGAAGAGGAAGTAATGTTTTTCCAAATTTGTAATATTCAGACTGAATCAGTTTCTCATTTTTTTACATGTTTAGGATCTGTGAGGCAAAGACAGAAATATTAGAATTTAAATTTTAAATGGGTACCTGAGGAAGAAAGACTGTACTGTAGAAGGAAAGGAAGGCTGTGTATTTCAGAGAATTATAAAGTTGGGAGGTCAGTCTCTTATAGGCATTCTTTTAACTAGCTCTCCATCCTCCTGCTTGGAGTAAACCACCTTACAAGGCAGTGCTTTCGTTTATACACAACTCTTATGTTTAGGAATTCCATTGTGTTGAGCCAAAGTGCATACCAGTGTAATTTATGCCATTGCTTGCAGTCTCCAGAAAGGAAAGGAAATTTGCTTCTCTAGTACTTGGCCACCCCTGAGATATTTAAAGACAGATAAAACTTTTATCCTGACTAAACATCCTTCAAAAGTGGTTTCTTGTCCTGGCTGGTGTGGCTCAGTGGATTGAGTGCTGGCCTGCAAAGGGTCACAGGTTCAATTCCCAGTCAGGGCACATGCCTGGGTTCCAGGTCAGGTCCCCAGTAGGGGGGCACATGAGAGGCAGCCACACAAGGATGTTTCTTTCCCTCTCTCCCTCCCTTCCCCTCTCTCTAAAAATAAAGTAAATATTTGAAAAAAATAAAAAGTGGTTTCCAGGTTTTTCTTCATTCTTGTTACCTGTAGTGTATTTATTAGTTTGTCAGGGTCCTTCCTCAAATGCCCTCTTAACCTAAAATAATATAATTTCAAACAATAGAAATAAAATTGTGTAAAAAGAAACTATACAAAATAACAGTGGTAGATCACTCACCGGAGAATGTGTTTCTCTGGTTAGTTTTCCTTCCATCATCCAGTTTACCTTGCACTTAGCTCTAATGTAGGTAAGTTCAAAGTATTTGGGTTCTGCATTTAAGGAAGTATTCTATTTTTAAATCGTTCTGTGCTGAAATTATTTTGTACTCCTTTGCTTAGTATATTAGACTTTCAGGATTTGAATACCAGATTTTCTTCCAAGATACTTTCACCTCTCTGTGCCTCAGTTTCCTCTTCTATAAAACGGGGATAATATATAGTATCTACCTTGGGTCAATACATATTGCCTGATATGTAGTAGCTGTGGGTTTCATGGGTAGTGACCTCATCATCACTACCAAAGCTACTTGTTTTACTTTGGAAACATACTCTAACACCAGTTCGGATGGTATCATATTTTTATGGCACCTTGCTGATCAGATTAATGTTGATTAGGCTAATACTGGAAAGCATCTCATACTACATGTGACTTGATTGTCTGGAATGGGTTGCCATTTTTACACATAAGTTTTATTTAAAATTTTTTGTAATTTGTTGCTTGAATTATAATCTCTGAGTAATAGTGTTCATTTAATTGAAGTTCAGAATATGCCAACTGACTAAAGGTTTTTGTTGCTTTGTTATAGAAATGGACAGGAGCAACCTTCAGCATGGAGGACCCATGTCTTAATGCATTAGCCGCTGATAGCAGCATGGACAGAACTTTGAGTCAAAGGACAGTATTTTTTAATTTAGCACATAGTTTGTATATTTGAAAATAATGTACATTCTTTTACCTTTCATGTTCTGATTTGATATACAAAGGGCTAAGATATTTAATCTGAGAGATTTTTTTATTAGTGTCATATTTACCTACCAAAGTGTATCATTTACAATAAATAAGGTTATTCCAGACTATTTACAGAAGAGACAACTAGGGAAGGCATGCTAATGTCAGGATGGGCAGTGTTTCTAAATACTAGACTAGCTCCTGTGGTACTATATTAAAAAGGTTAATCCTGTCTCTCCAGGGTGGTTTTATACTAAGCACATTGAATTTAGACTAGTTGAAACAGAACTGTGTAATTAAATTCCGTAAATTGATCACACTGATTTTCCCTAGAGAAAAGACATTTTTAAGAACATTAAACTTGTAAATAAGATGAAATCAACGGCTTTTTGGCACATTGGTATTATGTATAGATTTCAAAACCTGAGAACACTTTTTCATTGTTGTATTACCTAATGTGTTGTGACACTTTAATGGGAAGTTTATTCATTTTTTTCAACAAATAAAAATACTAAGAATCTGTATTTCACATGAGCATTAAGTTCTTCATTGCCTTCTTAGGAAATGAAGTAGACAGAGACTGATTTTCTTTGTAAATGGTGAATATAATAGATTGGGTCCAATTACAACTTAATATTTACAATTAAAAGGGTGAAGGATGGAGACTTTTTGATTGTTGTAACAAAATAAACAAGTAAACAGTTTTATTAATTTTAAAGCAGACTTAGTGACCATGACGTTGTTTAATCATCTTTTTAAAAAATTTTGTTTAGTGTTCTTGTAAGTGAAAGGAGCATGCAAATATAAAGCATTTGGAGATTAAGTTATACAAAATGATTAAACAAAGACACACACCCTGCTTTTCTGTCACTTTGTTAGAGGTGGAATTTGAGGAGGATGAGAGAGAATTACTTTTTATTTTTTTATTGATATTTTAGGGAGAGATTTGTTGTTCCACTTTATTTATGCATTCATCTGTTCATTCTTGTATATGTCCTGACCAGGGATCTAACCTGTAACCTTGACATTTTGGGATGACACTCTAAACAAATGAGCTACTCCACCAGGGCCGAGTTATTTTTTTTAGAACTTGAAATTGTAGTCATTTGTTGTTTTGCTTCTAATCTAGTTACTTACATGTATCTTTTTTGTGTGTGGGTAAAAATAAATGTTTAGTGAGAACATATTTTACAAAATTTAAAGAATGTATTCTTAGAGCTGTATCTAAGATTAGATGGCTTATTTTTTTTTTCAAACTATTCACCACACTTTGATGTAGCTACACATAGTGAACTGAAATACTTAATGAGTAAAGTTTTTTACTGAAGTAAACTCTGGCCAGATTTCAGTTAGCAAACGGCCTCAAAGTATGTTTTCATAACAGTCATCTTAAAATCTGCCTTGTCTGGTGCATTGTGAATAGGAAAAATGTGTCCTTGGTTTTATACCAAGTAAACCATTTCCTTCTTTGTACTTTAAGAAACATACTAGGGAGAAATGCCTTAACAATTTTTTCCAGTAGCTAATGAAGCTGACTTCTAATAGGATAGTATAAGTTCATAATCAGGGACCATCAGATACAGCTTTCCTTAATTCAGAAGTTTGAACACTAAATTATGAACAGAAGAGATTATAAGACCTAAGGTTTCATCTCTAGAAACACAGATCCTTAACAGCAGAAAAAAAAAAAAATAGAAGAAAAATTCTTCATTCAGTACTTCAAAAGGAGAAAGTTTCCTTTGGTAGGTATTTTTAAAGATGGGAATAAATAGGAAAAGAGTTAAATTCTACTAGAATTTGAGTTGAAAACATAAAAGTTGAAAAGTTGCTGGGAATATGGGGAATATAAGTGAAAAGAGTATACTAAATCAGATTTAGTTATTATTTATGGTAGTATAATCATTTCCCTTCTAATAATTGTCATAAAAGCTGTTTGCAAATAATGTAGAGTTTTAACTTGGCAGGTGGCCTGTGAAAAAGGCAGTGTGTGTCCATGAATGTGAAGCATCCAACGTGGTCCCCTGCCTGCCCATGTGCTGCTTTTGGGTGCCCCTTCAGAAACCAGGAAGGTCTGGAGGAGAGGCGTGGAAACAGCACCATGTCAGGTAATTCCTCTGCATGCTGTCTTTTTAGGGATCTCAACTATACACCTTTCCAGAAAGCTTGCTCCCTGTAGTTACTGAGGAATGATGACAACAAAAGGCCGAATTGCAGTGCTTCCATCAGCAGTTTGCTCTCTGTCTGGGTGCACCATGACAAAACCTCCTGAAGCGAACCATTGGTCTGACCTCAGTAACAGGGTGGAAGCTTCATGCCTTTATAGCTCAGGTATTTTGAAGGAAAAATAATCAGTGAATCTTGGACAATACTAGGCCTTAAATAAATAATAAAGGCCTCTCTGTGTACTTTGGGAGATACTAGCTGACTCAAAGACAGCTGGAATCATAACGATAATATGCCTTCAAGAACAGGTGTGTCCCCATCTGGATGAAGGGCCCAGTGTAACCAAATTTCCCAGTTAAGACAGTTTAATTTGGCAAGTTTCTTCTTTTGAGCACACTCACATTTATTTGTTCAGTGAAAGCTGAGATTAAATCAGTATGTATTTATTACTAGCTTGAACATGAGGGAATTGTATGTATTAGTTAAAAGAGTTTCTTTAGGCTTGATGTAAACCCTACTTTGTGATACAAAGCACAAGATGTTGGTCTGAACCAAAGTGAGTCTTGTGGCATAAAATATGTTGTGCTTCTGTGACACAGTCACCAGTTAGAAAAGCCACCTTCACCCTTCCTAGTTTTTGAAGTTTTAAAAATACTTAACAAGCATTTCACTTTCAAAAACACTGATATGTGTATTAGTTTAAAAGTGAAATTTTTAGTGTCATAGTCATACCACTAGAAATTGACCAAGTATTAACTTGTAAATTGAGAAAAGTACTACATTAATTTAAAAGTAATATAACACTAAAAAGTCAATCCATTCTTTTTTGATGAGTTGTAGGTTTGTATATTATGGGCTAATGAGAAATCTGGGAACACCATTACTTCTCTGCACTGATTGCAGCATTGTTGCATCCCAGGATTATCCCAGTGCTTTTGGAAGTGGCTTGGGGTTTTTCCTGAAAACAGCAGTGACTACCAAGAGGAAATAGAAAATGAAATCAGCAAAAATGTCTTTAGGTAGAAGATGTAAGAACTTCAATGAATGTGTAAATAGATCTTCCATTCGTTAGTGTTTCAGATACCCTTAAAATGTGATCTTCAAGGGATATCACTGAAAATATTATTTAAAATATTGGGTGGGGCAAAAGTAGGTTTACAGTTGTCATATGGAAACTGCAGTAATTAAACTGTTTTGTGTACACAGAACTGTAAATCTACTTTTGCTCACCCTGTAGGTATGTAATCCCTCCTTCTCCATGGGAAGGTGAATCATTACAGAATATATAAGATGGTGTGTGCTGCTTAAAATTACGTGAAAATATACTCAAGAATAAAGAGTGATAACCGTTTTTATACCATTTCTTAACATGTTTTAGGTGAATACACTGTTAAACAAAACTGTTTGAAATAGTTATATTTTAGGATCCCAAATACTCTTTTTGAAGTAAGTTCTACCTTGTTAGTGTTCTTGTCTTCTTTTTAACAGGTGGTTTGAAGATACTGAAGCAAAAAACTGGAACTAGAAAATCTGGAGAATTCAAGATGTGTTTAAGACAAAAGTTAAATTGAACTCATCTGAGCACACTTAAAAGTTGATTGCACAAAAAAAGGAAAAAAAAAATCCATGGAAAGTTCAATGCAGTTACTGAATCCTAGGATTATAGTTTCTTGTATTTCAGGTAAATTTTCCTCTGCTTTTAAACCTGTTTAATGAAGAACCTTTTGCTGATGTTCTAAATATAAATCTTGAATCAGGTTCATGTATTATGTTGTGTAACTATAACTACTATTCTCTGTAAGCTATTTGAAATAAATTTGAAAGCCTTTCCTCTTTCAAGAAAACACCAATATTGTGATCTTGAGATGATCAGCAGCCATCACTCTATTCAGAGTCCATGTCTGTGAATTTGCCTAAAATTTATTTGTAACCTGAAAATCAGTATGGGCAGTACTTTTTTAGTTGTTTGTGGACATATACAGAGCAGTAAAAATTCTGAGTTGCCTGACATACATGCTGCAGTCTAGGAAGATTCTTGTTTCAGCTCTCAAACTGTCAACATGTGAACTTTTCATGGTCTATTTACTGCCCCAGTTTGTACTTTTTGTCTGTGGTTTCACATTTTAAAATGGCCCCCAAGTATAGTGGTTAAGTGCTGTCTACTGGTCCCAAGTACAAGGTTGTGATGTGCCTCACAGAAAAAATGTATGTTAAATGAACTTGGTTCACGCACGAGTTCCAGTGCTACTGGCCATGAGTTTAATGTTATCAGAGAATCAGGAGCCTAAGGAGGGTTGCTTCCAACAGTGGCAAGTGGTTGAAACTTTGCCATTCCAAAAGTATTTTTGAATAATGAAACTTTTCCCCCATTGCTAATATGCAAAAAATAGTGATGCCCACTTTAAGATAAGTGAAGAGAAAATCAAGTTCATTGCCATCACTTCAGATGTCTGATGATGCTCCTCTGTTACATCAGCTTGGGTCCTTACTGTAAGCAAATATACTTATAAATCCTTTATTTTTATAAGGTTACCTAAAATAAAATTTGTTATAAATCTAGGAGTACTACTTTTTTGCCAATATTATAAGATTGGAAACTACTAAGCTTGGTTTTCTTAAACTTTTGCTGACAATTAGACTGGAAGGTAATTCCTATTGAACAGATTACTTGGTTATAAGTATGTGCTTGAAAATATCTCAGTACATAAAGAGCTTTTCAATTTCTTCAAGAAAAAAATATTCAGATAATACAGAATTTATAAAAAAACAACTTTAATGTAAGGCACTATTGTCCAAAGTTAAATGAGTGATGACAGTCCCACACAATGCCCTCTTGCTCTTCTACTTCTCAAACAGTACGCCTGTCCCAGCACAGGCAGAAGAGTGCAGAGCCTACTCAGTCAGCAGTTTTACATGACAGTTCCTCAGTGATGGGATTACTTCCCAAAGCACTGTCTCTCCTTAAAACAAAAAAATGACTATCTTATACTAATAACAGAAGAACTAATGATCATAAGAGAAAAAAAATAACCCTGAAAACTATACCGGCTGATCTGTTAAGTCCTCATAATAAGAAAGGATAAAGTTACATGTTCCTGGTTCAAACTCTGCTTAATGAGAAGCTAAGAGTTACATGCATAAATGGGTTCAAGATTCAAACTTCTGTTTGCCACATGATTCAAAAACATTCAACTGATTTCACCTCAAAGGCACTACAACAAATTCTTACAAATGTCTTCATTTACTTTCATTAAATACATTTGGCATTAGAACCTTGGGAAAACAGGATTCATGACTTAATCAGAAGCCTATAATTTGTTTTAAACAAAAACGGTACCTTTTTAATATTAAAGAGCTCATCTACTTTTTTGCAGTAATTTTGTTTGGATAACCATTTCTTCTGTGTTAAGACATCTAAAGACATTTTTCCAAGTTCTTAACCAAAGATTCTTTTAAAGGGAATTAAAACTTAAGTAGTTCACGTGTTGTTTATATGCATTACACAAAACAATCCACTCAGGGTTTTAACAGTTTTAAAAAATGAATTGCAGTACAGCTGAACAATGAATGGGGTGGTTCTGATAGGGTATTATTTTGACATTTTGGTCTCAGAAGGTGTTTCCCCAGTGTCCAAAGTCTTCAACAACCGGAAAAGGCCAGCAGCTTCGCGTATCCTACTGAACTCAATACAGAATGCCTGCACTTCTATAAACAAGTCCTGCACATTAATAATTTTGTTACGGATCAAGGATTGGAGAAAGACACACACAAGACGCACCAAACGATTCTGAAAAAGAGAAAAATTTTAGTGTGCCCATTTTCTTGGCAGATAATTTATAAAATTTACTACAATTTCTATTTCTTACCTGCATATATTTATCCTTAATTTGTTCACAGGTAGAGATGCAATTTGATATATAAAGGTGAATAAATTCAGGAGGTAGATCAACAGCTGTTGTCAGTCTGTTTCATAAAGTTAGAAAATTAGGGCTGTTCATTGTATTTGCTAACATTAAGAAACATTGTTAACCATAAAATACAAAGTTTCCTTTGGTCATTTAGTGCAAACTTCTGATATATGACCAATTACCTAGTTGTAGTCTACAGCCATACCACCCTGAACGCGCCTGATCTCATCTGATCTCGTCTGATCTTGGAAGCTAAGCAGGGTCGGACCCGTTTAGTACTTGGATGGGAAACCAATTACCTAGTTTTAAATATACTTATGCAAATACACCTAAGAGCCACATCCATTTGTTAACAAATGACACTTCCAATTTTCATCCATGCAATTCTTTGAGCACAGTGTTCCTGTGTATTCTTGAATCATAATTGGGAGTTCTTATCTCCCAAGCTCTAATAGCCTTGGCAATGACTGTTCATTTATTAAACCCTGACTACATGTAAGTGCTATACAAAGCAGTGCATCTGAAGGAGGTGTAAGTTTACTGACTAAATGGCATAATATGTAACTAAATGCTAAAATGAGGCACTTGCAAATAATAGTGTATGAAAAGTGTTGGGAAAAATCTTAAAAGGGCAAAGAACTTAAATTGACAGCTCAGAAGAGAAGTATAGGGTATGAGTAAAGCTTGGAATCAGGGATTAGCACACCACCTTCAGGAGTATGGTGGGCAAGACCTGGCTGGAAGTTAACAAAAGCCATGGCATGCTGGCAGATCAGTTTAGAATCTCAAAAGGGGAAGGCTGGTATTTTTCAAAGGATTCTATGAAATATTTTAAGAAGAAACAAAAAAGATGAAGTGGGAATTCCATGTTCATTTAAAGGTATGCATGCTAACTATACAGTATGAATTTCCAGAAGAAACTAAACTTTGTGTCTACAACTTTATCCCATAAGTCACTAATGAACCAGTGTTCCAAGGAAACACTGCCACAGGCTGTGGTCACAGTTGTTTCACACTTATAGCTGATGCTCTATGATTTGGGGGGGGGGGTGGGCAAAAATAGCAGAAGTTGTCCATAATGAAATTATTGATAGGAAGACAGTTATTCTTGGCTAAGTGCCAAATGTCTGGTAGATAATAGCTCCTACAAGAAGGTGGTGAAGTGGAAGAAGTGAGCTGTTAAGAGTTCTCTCAAACCCAAAATTAAAATCTTTTCCACTAAGAACAGGAACAAGACAAGGATGTCCACTTTCACCACTTCTATTCAATATAGTACTGGAAGTTCTAGCCACAGCAATCAGACAAGAAAAAGAAATAAAAGGAATCCAAATCGGAAAGGAGGAAACAAAACTGTCACTGTTTGCAGATGACATGATAGTGTACATAGAAAATCCTATAGACTCCACCAAAAAACTGCTTGACCTAATAAATGAATTTGGTAGAACAGCGGGATACAAAGTCAATATCCAGAAATCAAAGGCATTTCTGTACACCAACAATGAAACAGCAGAAGCAGAAATCAAGAAAAAAATCCCATTTGAAATAGCAAAAAGAAAAATAAAATACCTAGGAATAAACCTAACCAAACAGGTAAAAGACCTGTATTCAGAAAACTACATAACACTGAGGAGAGAAATCAAGGAAGACACAAACAAATGGAAACATATACCATGTTCAAGGATTGGAAGAATTAGTATCATCAAAATGTCCATACTACCAAAAGCAATTTACACATTCAGTGCAATACCTATTAAAGTACCAGTGGCATATTTCACAGACATAGAACAAGCACTTCAACAATTTATATGGAACCATAAATGACCCCAAATAGCTGCTGCAATTTTGAGAAAGAAGAGTAAAGTAGGAGGGATCATAATACCTGACACTAAACTATACTACAAGGCCACTGTAATCAAATCAGCCTGGTACTGGCATAAAAACAGGCAGATGGACCAATGGAACAGAACAGAGAGCTCAGAAATAAACCCAAGCCTCTACGGTCAATTAATATTTGACAAAGGAAGCAGCAACATAAAATGGAATAAAAATAGCCTCTTCAACAAATGGTGTTGGGAGAACTAGACAGCCACGTGCAAAAAAATGAAACTCGAGCACCAACTTACACCTTATACAAAAATAGATTCAAGGTGGATAAAAGTCTTAAATATAAAGCGTGACACCATTAAAGTCCTAGAAGAGAACGTAGGTAGGAAAATCTCAGATATTTCACGCAGAAACTTTTTTACTGACTTGTCTCCTACAGCAAGGGACATAAAGGAAAGAATAAACAAATGGGACCTCATGAAAATTAAAAGCTTTTGCACAGCTAAAGAAAACAGTATCAAAATAAAAAGAGAACCAACTGTATGGGAAAACATATTTGCCAATGATACCTCAGACAAGGGTTTAATCTCCAAAATATATAAAGAACTTACACGACTGCATGCTAAGAAGCCAAGGAATCCAATTAAAAAATGGGCAAAGGACTTGAACAGACACTTCTCCAAGGAGGACATACAGAAAATCCAAAGACACAAGAAACGATGCTCAATATCGCTAGCCATCAGAGAGATGCAGATTAAAACCACAATGAGATACCACTTCACACCAGTCAGAATGGCCATCATAAACAAAGCAACAAACATCAAGTGTTGGAGAGGCTGTGGAGAAAGGGGGTCCCTAGTGCACTGTTGGTGGGACTGCAGACTGGTACAACCACTATGGAAAGCAGTTTGGAACTTCCTCAGAAAACTAAAAATGGATCTGCCTTTTGACCCTGCAATTCCACTGCTGGGACTCTATCCTAAGAATACTAAAACACCAATTCAAAAAACCTATGCATCCCAATGTTCATAGCAGCACAATTTACAATAGCTAGGTGCTGGAAGCAACCTAGATGCCCATCAGTAAATGAATGGATCAAAAAACTATGGTACATTTACACAATGCAATTCTATGCAGCAGAAAGAAAGAAGGAGCTCCTACCCTTTGCAACAGCATGGATGGAGCTGGAAAGCATTATGCTAAACGAAACAAGCCAGGCAGTGAAAGACAAATACCACATGATATCACCTTTAACAGGAATCTAAACAACAAAACAAAAAAAACTAGCAAAATATAACCAAAGACACTGAAATAGGAGATAGTCTGACAGTGACCAGAGGGGAGAGAAGAGGGAATTTCAGGGGGAAATGGGTAGGGTTTACAGGAACAAATTTGGAGGATACATGGACAAAAACTAGGGGTGGGGGGTAATGGGGGGAAGGGGGGAGGGTTGGGTGGATGGGCTGGAATGGGAGTAGGGGGGAGAAAACTGTACTTGAACAATGATTAAAATAAAAAAGAAGTCTAAAAAAAAAAAAAAAAGAGTTCTCTCAAACCCAAAGGACTTGACAGAATGCAGCCCCTAAAAGAGTAAGTCTTAACAGTAGGGGAAGGGTCTTGAACAAGGAGAAGACAGAAATGTAGCATGTTTTAAACGAGCAGCTAACCAGTTTTGCCAGTGACAAAAAATAAAGTTGAAAAGCTCATGCTTCTTTTCCCACTCCAGAAGGGATGCACTCTCTTATATTTGGGATCATCTGTCTTCAGCTAGGTTGTTTTACCAGTTGATTAACTTGAAAGGATATATTTTGTAGTACAACTTCAAGTAGGTTATAAAAAGTAAACAGATGTCAGAAAGTTTCTTCTAATTGAAGCTCAGTTGCTTGGCATTCAGAATGGATTTCCCCATGCAGCAGAAAGACCATACAAATATAATTTAGCACCCCAAACAGGACACCACATGAAAGGAGGCCAACAGAAGCCTAATTTGGGATTACTCAGACAAACCTGTACGTATGGCTACCCTATAAACAGCTTCATAAAATAGTAGGCTACCAGGCTAACCCCCACAAGCCTATTAAATCCATAATTTACCTAAAATGTATTTTTAAGGAAAATAGTATAAAATGGGAAGACACTACAGAGAACATCAGAAAGGGAACGTATTATATTCTTCTGACAGTCAATGACAACAGAGTAAGGAGAGTCAGAGGTTGGGAGAACAGAGCAACGACTTCTAGGATGACATTTCCAGAATTCTTGCAGCTCCTAAAACCCGTAGTCGCTAACAAAAAATAATGTAACATCTATTTGTATAGAGATAGAAAATATACAACCATATAGAAAAAAATTTCAGCAATTATGTCTATTAATGCTAAATATTTGAAGTCCTACCTACCTTCTGGGTTCTTTCCTGTGAATGCTAAATTCACATGTGAACACTAAGGCTCGGATTATTTATTTAATGCATTTTCTCAAGCTAACGAGATCAAAAAATATTGTTGCTAGTTTTTCTCTCCTAGTCATGCAATCAGGATCTACATACCCCCACATTTGGTTATGTGTAGGAACTTACCGATTTACAACTTCCATGGAATGCAAAGACATATCCATATTGACCAGGACTGAAAAATATTCGGTGATCTGGCTTGATTGCATTAACTTCAGCAACATTTCTATGGCAACTAGAGGGTTATTTTCCACCAGGTCAGGAAGTTTGGCTGGAGTGAGGCCAATATGATAAACAAGTTTGGGGTCTTTTTCCAACTCACCAAGGAGCTAACACAATCAGATTTTTAAAAAGAGAAAGAGGTTCTTTAGTCAAAGCAGACAGTCTGTTTCCTGCATTAAAAAAATGTGTATTTTACACGAAAAGCTGTAAAATTACCTGCATTGAACCAACTTCATAAATTTCCCTGAAACCCATGTTCATAACAACTTGACATTTTTCAATTTACATTTGAATTATAAAAATATTAAAATATGAACACTTTTATGACAGTTTATAAATATTCCAGTGATGCTTCCTGGACATTAAACCAGACTCAGTATTGTCCAGTTGAATAAAATACTGTCTGGATTGTAACAACACTGTCCTTAAGTCCTTTGTGGGTTTCTTTTTCTGTCATCTGATATAGCCAAAAATAACTTTAATTACCAAGTAGTTTTTCCAAAAAGCACAGACCCTACAGAACTGAGATGCATCTGAAACAATAGTAAAGCCCAGCTCCGGGGGGGGAAGAGAAATTCCTGAGAAGGAAGCAGGATGGGAAGAGTGAGATCTGTACCACATACATCCCATTTGTTTGCAGTATTTATGGTTCAAGTCGCATTCACACTGTGTAATTCAATGAGATGTCCTCAAAAACAATTATTCCCACCCACCAAATAATTACTTTTTCTTTAAAATTTTCTATGTTCTTTTCCCTATCTACTTACATGTACCACAGTGGACTATGTTTTAGGATGGCCTAATAAGTAAAGTGAACTACAAACAGCTCTTTACTTGGCTTTGAAAATATTTTTGGTGGTAAACTGCACTGGAGATGTCAGCATCTCCTGACGAGTTCTAATATGAAATCATGCAATCTGAATAAAACTCACCAACCAGAAACCACATACAGGGTGTCCTTGTCTTTTCCAAGAGGAGTCTTCAAATTAGGCTGCAAGGACTAGTTTACCTTACCTGAGCCTTTTACTTATTTGAAAATCTTAATAAATCCACTTACCCTCAGGAGTTACTGTCCAGTTTCAACATAACAATGTACATAATATGTCTAGCTGACAGAGAACATGAGCAAAATGCCAAAAAAGAGACCCATCCTATCCCAGAGTCAAACTGATCCCAAACAAATATTGGTACATGTTTAGTCCTCAGACTTCTTGCCCCACCACAATGGGAAGGGCAGATGAGAGTTTCAGATATCCCAAAACTCTGGGATACCTGAATAATGACCTACTGTTGGCTCCTGTTAACAGTATGATTTTATTGGTCATTTATCATGTTATGAAAAACAAAAATGCTTGATGGATTAAAGAAAAGGTTTACCTGTGTTTGTTGAGGAGACGATAGGGGGCTTTTGAAAGCTTTGGCCATTATTCGCTTGATCTCTACACCCGTGCTATTCTTAACACACATTGACTTATCCCACTGAATCAAATGGTCAGGCTCGGTTGGATTTAGCCATGCCAGCTCATCCTCACAAAC
This sequence comes from Phyllostomus discolor, assembly GCF_004126475.2. Taxonomy (NCBI): domain Eukaryota; kingdom Metazoa; phylum Chordata; class Mammalia; order Chiroptera; family Phyllostomidae; genus Phyllostomus; species Phyllostomus discolor. The sequence goes on from NC_040908.2 coordinate 75,792,617, forward strand.
ATGGAGTGGAGGTGGTGGACGAATAAACTCTGGCCGAAAATGGCCTATAAAGGAGAAGAGTAGTAACGTGACTGCTTCTGTCAGCAAGCTAACACCTATACACATCTGTGTACATTTCACTTAATGAAGTACACTAGCACCCTTTTATAAGGATGACATGATAAAACAAAGATTTCAAAACCAGAAGCACAAGGCATATAGAAAATCAGAGTTTTGTTCACAATACAAAGAAGAAAATGAAACACTAATAGAACATTATTATGCCAGAGACCAAATCTGTGTATTTTTGGAGAAGAAGGGAATGCATTACCATGATCTGACAGCTTTCTACTCAAGCATGATTACCACTCAACAGCGAAAGTACACAACCTACTTGGTAAAAATCTCTTCATGGGAAAAATGAAATACTATTTGATTTCACTCATCTTATTCTTAGTTACCACTATTTTATTCAGAGACCACTATGATTTGTATTAGCTCTAGCTCTGCATCTTACAACCTCAAAGTGGCAAATTACATGGGGATCAAAAGACAGGGGGGAAAAAAGTATTGGTAGACTGGACATTTTCAAATAAATCCGAGGACTTCAATAAATTCATAAATACCACATTTATTTTTATAAAACCATGAAAGTACAACAGGAAAATAAAGTTACTCAACACCTCAACTATTTCATAAACAAGATTGATTACTAAGTTAGAAATCCACTAAAATAAATGCTGGCTTGGACTTCTGCTACACAAGTTTCACACCTCTGGTTTCTACATAGGGCCTAAGATGACTTGTTTCTATCATGGATCCTAGCTCCTGCCAAATTTGAGATATACTCTATTGAAAATGTCTAGCTAAGAATTAATACCTTAGTTTAAACTACACCATCTCTTCTCCTACATCACCAGAAATAGCACCTGAATCTTTTTTATGTGCACCTATTTATGTTGGGTTGACCAAAAAGTTTGTTCAGTTTTCCCCATAGCTGACTCTAGCAGTGCTTAGTTGTCTAACTTCACTTGAAACAATTTTTGCTGGATTGTACTGTCACAGGTGTATCAGTGTGCATTAAAAAAAAAAAACACCAAAAAAACCTTATCAAGTCCTGGCTGGTATGGCTCAAAGGACTGAGAGGTCTGTGACTAAAAGGATCACAGGTTCGCTTCCCAGTCAGGGCACATGCCTGGGTTGCAGGCCAGGTTCCCAGTAGTGGGTGCACAAGAGGTAACCACACATTGATGTTGCACTCCCTCTCATTTACCCTCCCTTCCCTTCTCTCTAAAAATAAACTGAAACTTTAAAAAATGAAAATAAAAAATAAAAAGTTTACCGAAATTGGGGAATTTTGTATAGCCATTTTAATATTGAAGATGGAAGAAAGTAAGCAACCCTTTCAGCATATATGTTTTATTATTTCAAGAAAGGTAAAAATGCAACTGAAATGCCAAAAAAAAAAAAAAAAAAGATTTGTGTTGTGTATGAAGGTGCCGTGACTGCCTGAATGTGTCAAAAGTGGTTTCCGTAGTTTCATGCTAGAGCTTTCTCCCTTGACAATGCTCTACCCTACATTGGGGTGGACCAGCTGAAGTTGATAGCAATCAAATCGACATTAATTAAAAACAATCAACATTATACTATGCAGGAAACAGTGAACATACTCAAAATTTTCAACAAGCTTTGAAAATCTTTTGCACCAGCTTGGTTATGTTAATCATTTTGATGTTTGGGTTCCACGTAAGTGAACTAAAAAAAAAACTTCTTGACCATATTTCCACATGTGATTCTCTACTTAAACATAACTAACAAGAAGAATGTTCTGCCTTTAAAGATTTTATTTATTTTTACAGAGAGGGAAAGGGAGGGAGAAAGAAAGGGAGAGAAACATTGATCGGCTGCCTTTTGCACACCGCCAACTGGGGACCTGGCCTGCAATGCAAGCATGTACCCTGACCAGGAATCGAACTGGGCACTCAACCCATTGAGCCACACCAGCCAGGGTGAAAACATTTCATTTTGAAAACAAATTATGACAGGCAATGAAAAGTGGATACTTTACAATAACGTGGAACAAAAGAGATCATGGGATAAGCAAAATGAACCACCACCAACCACACCAAAGGCCAGTCTTCATCCAAAAAAGGTAATGTGTATATGGTGGGATCGGAAGGGAATCCTCTAGTATGAGCTCCTTCCAGAAAACCAAACGCATAATTCCAACAAATACTGCTCCCAGTTAGACTAACTGAAAGCAGCACTCAAGGAAAAGTGTCTAGATTTAGTCAACCAAAACTTGCCATCAGGAAAATGCAAAACCACATGTTTCTCTGATGACCAGGCAAAAACTGTTACAGCTTGGCTTGGAAGTTCTGACTCATCCGTCATATTCACCAGACACTGCACCTTCAGATTTCCATTTATTTCGGTCTTTACAAAATTCTCTTAATGAAAAAATTTCAATTCCCTGGAGGACTGCAAAAGGCAACTGAACATTTCTTTACTCAAAAAGTAAAAAGTTTTGGGAGGATGGAATTACGAAGTTTCCTGAAGGCAGTGGAACAAAATGGTGACTACATTGTTCAATAAAGTTATTGGTGAAAATGAAAAATGTCTTTTTATTTAAAACTAAATGGACTTTCTGGCCAACACAATATAATCAAGTTCCCGTGAGGTAAGGATGCTGGGTATTTGTTTACTCACTTAATGTCTGATAGATTTGCTTTTCACACACACCTTCTGATGGCCCATGCAATCAACTGCACCTGAGCAAGTATTAAAACAGGTATGTGCTATGGACCTTCAGGTAAACTTGTGACCAGCTGAGACATCAATACTAAACCCATTTATGCCAAATATTTGCTATAAATGTCATAAAAACAAAGTAAGGTTTAAACTCACATTGATACTGTAATCTGGAGAACATATTCTTAACCCTAAGCAGAAAGACAGTCACTAAAACCACATAGAAGCCTATAAAACCAAAAGATGCAGCTATAATATTTCAAGATCAATAGATGTTTTGTTTAACATAAATTAAGAACTATAAGATCAGTAAAACTTTACAATGAAGAATAATAGTGATTAAATTAATAGAGAGATATAAAACAGCTAATGAGCTACAAAAATAGACTCATTTCAGTAAAATCAGAGAATTTACATCTTCAGATATGCTGATGACAGATACGTGACAAGAAATTTGGTATGTAATTTTATTAAAGAAGGTAACATTTACCAAGCGTCTCCACTATGTTCCAGACACTATACTAAGAAGTTTCTCATTAAATTCTAGTTTATGCAGCAATGAAAATAACAATATTTCAGAAAACCATCTCAAGGGATGCTGATAAAATAAAATCAAGGGAATAAAAGATATACCTACTTTCAATAGGTGGCTTTGGTCCACTGACTAATGCTTCCGTGATCTGAGAGGCAACTGAGCTGTCAAATCCAGAATTAGAAGAATCTGGGTCTGGGTCACTGAGAATACTGGGGAAGCCAGCCTTACTTTGGGTTGGCAATTCAGATTGGCGTTCTGAAAAGGTTAAAAAAGGAGACATTTTAAAATTCAGGGCACCACAGGGAGAGTGAAAAGACAAGTAACTAACTGCGTGACTATCTGCAACACAGAAGCAAAGGGCCAAATTTAGAATATGTATATATTTTTTTCAAAACTCCTATAAATTTTCATAAATAGGAAAATAGGCTAATCACTTCAATAAGCATTTTATTTAAAAAAAAAAAAGCCTAAATGGGCTTTTTTTGCCCATTTGTTCAATCTGACTTCTGGCCAAGATGGAGGCATAGGTAGATACACTGTGCCTCCTCGCACAACCAAAAGAAGGATAACAACAAATTTAAAAACAAAAAAAACAACCAGAACTGACAAAATCAAACTGTATGGAAGTCTGACAACCAAGGATTTAAGAAGAAACATTCATCCAGACCTGTAGAAGGGGCCGGGACCGGTAGCCAGGCATAGAGGATTCATAGCTAGGGGATGGCTGGCGGACTGGGTGAGGCCGCAGCTAGAGGACCAGGGCAGTCCCACATTTAAACAAGGATAAACAAGGAGGAACAACTGGGGAACAAGACAGACCAGGCAACCCAGGGTTCCAGTAGGGGGAAAATAAAGCCTCAAAAACTCTGACTGAGAAAACCTGTGGGGGTTAAGGAAGCAAAAGAAACTCCCAGCCTCACAGGAGAGCTCGCTGGAGAGATTCACAGGGTCTAGTACACAAAACAACCCACCAGGGAATCAGCACCAGAAGGGCCCAGTATGACTGTGGGTAGCAGGGAAAGGGACTGAAAACAGACCGAGAGCTGCGCAAGTGGCATTGTTCCTTATCAGACCCCTCCCTCCCCCACTTACAGCTCCACAATGAAGTGATGTGGATTGCCCCACCCTGGCAAATACCTAAGAGTTGGCCCCTTACTACATAACAGGCTAGCTGAGACAAAAAAAAATATGGCCCAAATGAAAGAATAGATCAAAGCTCCAGAAAAAATACAACTACATGATGAATAGATAGCCAACCTATCAGATGCACAGTTCAAAACACTGGTAATTAGGGTACTCACAGAAATGGTTGAGTATGGTCACAAAATAGAGGGAAAAGTGAAGGCTATGGAAAGTGAAACAGGATGACTTCCGGCAAGATGGAGGAATAGGTGGACGCACCGTACCTCCTCGTACAACCAAGATTAGAAAACCAATAGTTTACAACAATAATTTACTATCAGAATAACACCCAGATCCGGCAGAGGATTTATCTGAATGGAAGTCGGGCAGCCAAGAAGTTGAAGTAGACGCGTTCATCCGGACTGGTAGGAGAAGACGAGCCAGGCGGGCAAGGGGCTGGCTCGGGTCGGCGGCGCGCGGAGGTCGGGGGAAGGTTTGGCGCGAAATCGGCGCAAAAGCCATCCGGGGGCGCAAGAACGCAGAGGTGATCCCTGAGTACGCAAGCTGCGTCTGGCAGACCCAGAGGGGTAGCGATTGTGGACCAGGGCAGAACTCGAGGCCCAGAAGCTCAGACAAGGGTCTGAGTCCAGGAGAACGGAACTACCGCCATTGTTTTCTCCCTCCCCGCTCCTGCTCCCGCCCCGCCCCCACATATAACGTCACAATCTAGCGACTGGGGTGAGCACCTAAGGCTCCGTCCCCCACCGTAACAAGAGCAACCAGACTGGAAAAAAAAAAAGGAGAGACGGGGGAAAAAAAACCATGTTTTCAACAGAGCAGATCAGTCCCCCAGGACTCATCCTTTTGAGCGACCAAGAATTAGCCAATCTATCAGATGCGCAGTTCAAAACACTGGTGATCAGAAAGCTCACGGAACTGGTTGATTTTGGACGAAATCTAGATGAAAGAATGCAGATTACCATAAAACAGATGCAGGAAGACACGCGGAGGAGAGCCAATAGTGAAAGGAAGAAATATGAGTCTCAAAACAATACAGTGGACCAGAAGGAAGATAGACTCAACCAAGCAGGAAAGCATGATGAAATAAGAATTCAAAAAATTGAGGAAAGGATTAAGAGCATCCAAGACACCTTTAAACGTTCCAATATCCGAATTATAGGGGTACCAGAATCGGAAGGGGAAAAGCAACAGATTGAGCACGTATTTGAACAAATAATAAAGGAGAACTTCCCCAATATGGCAAAGGGAACAGTCTTCCAAGAAATCCAAGAAGCTCAGAGAGCCCCAAAGAAGTTGGACCCAAGAAGAAACACACCAAGGCACATCATCATTACATTAGCCAAGGTAAAAACGAAGGAGAGAATCCTAGAAGCAGCAAGAGGTAAGGGGACAGTCACCTACAAAGGAGTTCCCATCAGACTGTCAGCTGATTTCTCCAAAGAGACCTTACAGGCAAGAAGGGGCTGGAAAGAAATATTCCAAGTCATGAAAGACAAGGACCTACATCCCAGATTGCTCTATCCAGCAAAGCTCTCATTTAGAATAGAAGGGCAGATAAAGTGCTTCTCAGATAAGGTCAAGTTAAAGGAGTTCATCATCACCAAGCCCTTATTTTATGAAATGCTAAAGGGACTTATCTAAGAAAAGAAGATAAAGAAAAGACATGTATAGTAAAAGGACAGCAAACTCACAAATATTAACAACCACACCTAAAGCAAAACCAAAAGAAACTAAGTAAACAATTAGAACAGGAACAGAACCACAGAAATGGAGGGCACATGGAGGGTTAGGCAGCAGGGGGGTGGGAGGAGGAGAGAGGGGGAAAAGGTATAGAGAATAAGTAGCATAGAATGTAGGTTGAAAATAGATAGGGGGAGGGCAAGAATAGTACGGGAAATGTAGAAACTAAAGAACTCATAAGTATGACACATGGACATGAACTAAAGGGGGAAATGTGGGTGGGAGGGGGGTACAGGGTGGAGGGGAGAGAAGGGGGGAAATGGGACAACTGTAATAGCATAATCAATAAAATATATTTTAAAAAAATAAAAAAAATAAATAAATAAAATAAAAAAAAAAAAAAAAAAGAAAGTGAAACAAAGGAAAAGGTACAGGGAGCCAACAGTGAAGGGAAGGAACCGGGTCTCAAATCAACAATTTGAATCAGAAGGAAGAAATAAACATTCAACCCGAATGGAATGAATAAACAATAATTCAAAAATATGAGGAGAGGCTTAGGAACTTCCAGGACAACTTGAAACATCCAATATCCAAATCATAGGGGTGCCAGAAGGACAAGAGGAGGAGCAAGAAATGGAAAACTTACTTGGAAACATAACGAAGGAGAACTTCCCCAATCTGGCAAAGGAAATAGACTTCCAGGAAGTCCAGGAAGCTCAGAGAGTCCCAAAGAAGTTGGACCCAAGGAAGCACACACCAAGGTACATCATCATTACATTACCCAAGATTAAAGATCAGGAGAGAATCTTAAAAGCAGCAAGAGAGACAGTTACCTACAAAGGAGTTCCCATAAGACTGTCAGCTGATTCTCAAAAGAGACCTTATAGGCAAGAAGGGGCTGGAAAGAAGTATTCCAAGGCATGAAAGGCAAGGACCTACATGCAAGATTGCTCTAATCAGTAAGGCTTTCATTTAGAATGGAAGGGCAGATCAAGTGCTTCTCAGATAAGGTCAAGTTAAAGGAGTTCATCTCCAAGCCCTTATTATATGAAATGTTAAAGGGATTTATCCATGAAAAAGAAGAGCAAAAATATGAACAGTAAAATGACAACAAACTCACAAATACCAACAACTAAACCTAAAAAAAAACTAAGCAAACAACTAGAACAAGAACAGAATCACAGAAATGAAGATAACAAGGAGGGTTATCAGCAGGGAAGGGGAGGGGGGGAAAAGGTACAGGGAATAAGTAGCATAAATGGTAGGTAGAAAATAGGGGGAGGTTAAGAACAGTGTAGGAAATGTAGAAAACAAAGAACTTGTACATACGACCCCTGGACATGAACTAAGGAAGGGTTAGGGGCAATGTGGGTGGGAAGGGGTGTGCATGGCGGAGGGGAATAAAGGGGGTGAAATGGGACAACTGTAATAGCATAATAAAAAAATATACTTTAAAAAATGTTCAATCCCATTAGAAACCTGGGAAAAATCAGTTAAAACATAAGACACACCCACTAGACTAGAAAAAAAGGCGAACCTGGCATTATCAAATGCAAAGGAGGTTGTCAAGTAACTTGCAGATTGCTATTGGGAATGAAAAGTGGCACAACTTTGGAAACCACTTTGCCATTAAAACCTTACACTTGCTTACCTTTCCATCTAGAAGAAATTTTGACATGCACACCAGGAAAATATACAAAAATCTTCATAGCAACGTTATGTCCATCAACAGTAGAGCAGATAAAGAATTTGGTATTCTACTATTTGGAATATATACTTATAACTCAGTATCAAAAACTAATCCAATTAAAAAATAGGCAAAAGATCTGAATAGACATTTTTTCAAAGAAGACAAACAAATGGCCATGAATAGGTGTTCCACATCACTAATCAGCAGAGAAATGCAAATCAAAATCCCTATGAAATGTTACCTCAGACTAGTCACAACGGCCATCATCGAAAAGACAACATAATAATGCTGGCAAGGATGTACAGAAAAGGGAACCCTCACACACTGTTGGTGGGACTGTAAATTGGTAAAGCTACTATGCTATACATTAGGAAGGTTCCTCAAAAAGTTAAAAACGGAGTTGCCATGTAATCCAGCAATTCCACTTCTGGGTATTTATCCAAAGAAAACAAAAACAGCAATTAAAAAGATATATGCATCCCTATATTCACTACAGCATTATTTATAATAGCCAAGATATGAAAACAACCTAAATGTTCACCAATGGAAGGATAAAGAAAATGTGGTGTGTTTATCTATACATACCTGTGATCCAGGGATCCCACTGTGAGATCTTAATTACAGGCCTCTGCAGAGATGATCTATGTAGCTAGCTCCACAGAAGATAGGTTAACTTGGTGGGATTTGTTTGTTTTTTTCTTGTAATTGTGAAATGAATGGCTTACAATATCTTTAATTTGGGTAGGGTATAGCAAGCAGCAAACTTAGCCACTCTGCCAAAGCTTCTCAATCCCAACTCTAGTCATATATTCCTTCCTGAGCTTGACATACTTTAAAACCTTCTCACAGGCTGACTCAAGCCATCAGGAGTTGAGAGGTCAGATTTGATTCTCACTTGGTGGAATACAAAGCTAGAACCCTCATATTGCTTCTGAAAGTTAAGGTGACTGAAATTGTCTGTCACCTTTGTGACCTATTTTCATACTATCTTTGGTTATAGAAATAATCATTTTATTTCTGTTAATAGATTGTGTGTGGAACCAGTAGCTAATAAGTACTTCTGTGTACCTTTAATCTTAAAAGAAAAAGATTTGCCTTGCTTTCAAAAAATAACCACTGTTATATTGTTAATACCCCATAGTTAAAAAGCGAGATTCAGAATGCTGCAAGGAAAAAGCAGTTTACTGAAGGGTGTCACCTTTTATATAGCAGCCAAGTATTACAGGTGTGTTTAGTCTAAGGATGGGGCAGTCAAAATTAATACTTCAGCTCATTTAATCACGGTCAAGGTCAAGGGTTCACAAATCTGGTTATATACTGGAATTTCCCTAATGAATCACTCTTAAGTGGTAAGACCCCAGCATCCGTATTTTTGCTCAGAGCAGGCAAGCAAAAGGTGCCTCTTCTCCTTCATTCATTATAGAAGCTTTCTCTGACTAGCCAGTTCAAGAAGGTCCCCCTATTTTCTACCACAACACACTTTAGAGCACCCATTCATTTGCTTATATGTATAACACAGAATGTGCCAAAACAATCTTGAAACAGAAAAATAAAGTGGAGGTCTCACACTTCCTAATCTCAAAACTTACTACAAAGCTACCATAATCAAAAGTGTGATACTGCAATAAAGACAGATGCATAAATTGTGATGCAAATCAGAGATGCCAGAAATAAACACTCCCATATATGGTCAAATGATTTTCAACAATGGTGCCAAGAGAACATTGTTTTGGCTATTCAGTATCCCTTGAGATTCCATATGAATTTCATGATGAGTTTTTCCATTTCTACAAAACATACTATTGGGATTTTGATGGGAATTGCATTGAATCTGAGTAGAACTGACGAGGAAATTTTTAAAAAATTTTTTAACAGACTAAATTTTATCCAGCATTCTTTTTAAATTGGAAAAGCAATCCATTCAAGTGAAAACTCAAACTTACATGTCATATTAGCAAGAATCTAATACTGCAGCTATGTTTTTCATGGAAAATACTAACACAGCAACAAACCTTCATTTTAAGTAGAGTTCCTTAAGAAAAAAAAGCTTAATACTACCACACAAGGATACCCAAACCACAAGTTCCTCCTTACCAGCCAAGGCTAGTTGAAGCCCGCTAATATCCACAGATTGGCCCATGTTTCCAATATCCATCAAGGCAATCTGTCGAGGTGTCTTTTTAAACAGTTCCCTTGGGGGTGCCAGCATTAGCTGGGAAAGAAAAAACTTCTCTGGTGGAGTTATAGGAGGTAAAAATCCTGCAAACAAAGATGTATAATGATTTGTCCATAGGTTATTTTTAAAAATTAACATGAATCTGGTAAAATTAGCATTTGCTACTTGCCATCTCAAGTTATACACTGTTGAAGACAAAATTATTTTAAGTTTCAGTTACCCAAATATATATTTATGAAAATGTCATTTCAAATTCTATTATTTGTGGCAATATCAATAAAACTTAAAACTTTTATAATTATTAAGAACTTTGTTTTTAAAATGCCTCAATTCCTGCAAGCAAAAACAAATTTAAACACTATGATCTCACCTTTAACTGGGACATAATCAACAAAAGAAAAAAGCAATCAAAATATAACCAGAGACACTGTAATTTAGAACAATCTAACAACAGCCAGAGGGGAGTGGGGAAGGGGCAGTGGGGAGAAGGGTTTTCAGGAACTACTATAAAAGACACATGGACAAAACCAAGGGGTAGGGTGGAAGCAAGGGAGGGAGGTGGGTTTGACTGGGGTCGGGGTAGTGGTGGGGAGAAAATGCAGACAAGTGTAACTAAACAACAATAAAGTAATTTAAAAAAACTACAACATTAAGAAATGGTTTTCTTCTCTGCCACTATCAACAACTGTGTAGAGGTGGAAGAGACAAGGAAACACTCACTATCAATACAATTACACTTCACATATCTGCTTCACAATATCCAATGCAGCTACAAAATTCCCGGTGCTGAATGTTACTTCCCTTTTGTTTGATATTCAATTGCTCACCAAGCCTCATCCATACTACCAAAGCAATGTTGCCAGATGCTATTCCCACATCACCATTCCATGTCCCCTCCTTTTGCCTGAACCACATTCAGGACAGCCTTCCTGGTTTCTTCAGCTCCCAATTTTGACTCCTGCCCCACCCACCACCCACAGGCCACACACTCCCCACTCCCATATAACATTTAGTTACATTTCTAGGTATAAATTTGCTATTACTTAACCTGTTTACACAGAAATAAATCCAAACTTCTGCCACCATTATAAAACCCTTTATAATCTGGTCCTGACGCACTTTCCTTAACTCATCTTTTGAATTCCCCTCTAATCCATGTACCCTACACTCCAGCTGCAAATTCTCTCAACTTCTCCAATTCCAGATTTCTAAACATCTAATACACCCAGTTCTTTAAAACCTGGCACAGCCACACCTTTTCCTCCTACCACCATCTCCAACCATCTCCAATCGATATCCAGCAAAAACATCACTCCCTTTGAGAATGTCATTTATACCCTGGTAGTTGTTCCTCTGTGCTATCAAGCATTTTGTATGTGACACCTGGCACAACCCTTACCACACTGTGTTATGACTATGTTTACATCTCCTTTACCAGCCTGCAAGCTTCTTGAGTACAAGGTAGCCTTTTTATTTACTTCCAGATACATTCTCAACCCTGGCTCTGCATCAAAATCATGTGAAAAACTTTTAAATACATACCTATTAGATGCTCACCCTAGGTGTACAATAACCTAAACCTTGGCATGGATATTCCATATATTGTATATTTAAGTACCACCCCTACCTAATTTAATGAAAGTAATGATGATAATGGTTAATATTTATTCTTCATTAATGTCTACCAGCTAGAAATTATTGTGAAAATCTAAGGCACAGAAGAGAGAAAATAACCAATCCACGGACGGACTCCTACCCTGACAACTTTGTGTTTACAATGCTGTTTACCATCTAGATTTAGGTTTAGACTCATCAGATTTGAGAATGACATCATATAAAGCACAGTTCCTTTGTCTAACCAGTCTGAAGAATTCAAAGGACCATGTGACCTAAATCCCACCCTGTCCCCATCCTCTTCTAAGGGCACCATAGGGTGGTGGGTTTTGACCACTCATACACAGAATGCATTCACTTTCTGGGCATTCTCAAACTTCCTGAAACCCTAGGGCATCTCAACCACCAGGAAGGTTCACCCTCTTAGCCAAGGGCAGCGAAGGAAACAAACTATTAAGATGCTCTAGATTCAGAGGGTTTCCAACAGGCTAGCTTAAAATGTAGAAGCCCTGCTGTGCTATGAAAAAACCCTGTGGTTTACCTTTTGACTGCCTGTATAAGTGGCCCCTACCTAGGAAGTGATTTGTCTTTTTTCCCATGCATTGAATACTATAAGATCAAGCCATTTCCCACCTCCAATTACTTGTTCCCCCACTACACTGGTCCTTATGTAAGTATTCCATGTAACCTCACAATCCCCCACTGTGCCTTTCTCCTTTCCTGGCTGCGAGTCTCATAAAGCATCTCAAGTTTAAATTAAAAAAAAAAAAACAACACAAAACAAAAACAAAAAGGCAGCCTCTCAAAAACCCACTGATCCAATCTCAGAAATGTTGCACACAATGTTTAGTAATCATGCATTTTCTGACCTAGGCTATGAATTTGGAACAATGTTCTACCCTCTGCTCCTATCATACTATCCAAGAACACCTAACAGTCCAATGAAGGTAACTGCAAAATTTATAAACGCTGTTTTATGTGTTTCTGTCCAACAACTTCAGGTTCTTCAGGTTCTGAATAGTAGCCTCTGTTTACTCGTCTGAGACTTAAAACCAGGGATAGCGTCATTTGTTACAATTCCACACTCCAAGACAGGCTTAACAAAATTATAAACTGTATTTAATGTATTAAAAAAGTCAAGCTTGGCTTTGTCAGTGTTCTTCCTGACCTGCTTCTTGTGGTATTTGTGTCTCACAGCCCCTGATAGCAAGATGTCTTCAGGAAATGCTAAAATTGGGCACCCTGCCCCCAACTTCAAAACTACAGCTGTTACAACAGATGGTCAAAGATACCAGCCTATCTGACCACAGAGGAATATGTGGTGTTCTTCTTTTACCCTCTTTACCTTTGTGTGCCCCACAAAGATCATTGCTTTCAGTGATAGGGCGCAAGAATTTAAGAAACTCAAGTGCCAAGTGACTGGTGCTTCTGTCACCTGGCCTGAATCAACACACCCAGGAAACAAGGAGGACTATTGCTCAGGACTATGGGGTCTTCAAGGCTGATGAACGCATCTCATTCAGGGGTCTCTTTATCATTGGTGAAAAAGGTATCATTCACCAGACCACCATAAATGATCTTCCTGTTGGCAACTCTGTGGATGAAACTCTCAGACTAGTTCAGTGACAAACATGGGAAGTGTGCCCAGTTGGCTGGAAATTTGGCAGTGATACCATCAAGCCTCCAGAAGAGCAGAGAATATTTCTCTAAGCAGAAGTGAGCACCAGGCCTTTATAGGGTCGTGGCGGCAGTGTACAGCCATGAGAACAAAACCTCTTTTGCAGTTGTCATGCTTAAAACACAAGATCTTACATTTGGGCCAGATGTGGTATGGGACAAAACAGGCCTTTCCCGCAGGGTTTGGGGAGGCCAGCCTTTCTTTTTCTGGAGAAAATGGCCTGAACGTATGGAGCAGGTCAATTGACATGTATGGTAGTGGGGCATCACCTTTTATTTTATGTAGTTTCTATTAAAACTTGAACTGAGAAAACAAAAACAAAATGTCAAGCTCCATATGGTGCTTCATGACTTGACGGCCTGTACTACTGAGATTATTTTTGGTACCATCAATTTGTAGTTAAGCTGTCACTTATCCACACTTCAAAGTTGGAGGCGGAGGAAATCGTTTCAGATTTCATTTCACTTCCAGGTGGAAAGCCGACGAATCTAACTACCCACAACACACCCCCTGGCTTCGGACGCCCGCTGGACGCACCTGAGAGCGGCGGCCGGTCGGGCTCCTGGCCGCCGCGGGCCGGCGGCGAGGGATTGAGCAGGTGCGCAAAACTGGCAGCGAAGGGATTGGCGGCGAGCGGCTCGGTGCGGTACATCTCCCAGAGCAGGTAGAGCGCCGTGAGCCGCTGCGCCGCGCTGGGCAGCAGATCCGGCTGCTGCAACAGCATGACCAGCACCGAGCCCAAGCGGAAGTGGTCGGCCTTACTGAAGTAGTGGTGGAAGGCGGTGGACAGGCCCTCGAAGGTGCTGCCGCCGCCCGCCTCCTCAGAGATGATGCTCAGCAGGCTCGAAAGCTCCTTCGGGGTCAAGCTCATCCTGCCCGCGAAGCCCACCAGGCCTGTATTCCCAGTCCTGGAGGCGTCCGCTGCGCCTCTGCCACAGCTGCTGGAGCCCTTCGGGCCGTCCCTGGACGCCGACGGCGCAGCTTCCGGGACCGCTCTTTGTTCCTCTTTAATGAAAAGCCGGCCAGACACCACACTCGACCCCAGGCCGGGAATCAAACCCACTCACCCCCAATGCTTCTCGGAGGGTGTGGCCTTGGCAACGGCTGGCTCCATCTCCGCGACCGTAAAGCGTGGTGTTACGCGACAGAGTCGCAAACGAAATTCGACGAAGAAGCCGGACCGCCGCAAAAAAGATGGGTGGCTCTAAGCAAAATCAAGGCTGGTGGAGCAAGGTCCGTGACGGATCCGGAGCCACAAGGTGGGCGGGATCAAGAGACCGGAAGTGGGGCGAGGACTACCCGGCAGTCTCAAGCTTCGGAGGTGTGGTAGCTTGGCCACGGGATTTGGGCCAGGTCTACACTGGGGTTAATGGACTCTCAGCCCCTGGAAATATGGGCTACGTTGTTCGGAGAAATGCATCGCGGATTCTAAATAGTTTAATATAACACGTGACTTTTCAAGACGGAAAAAACAGCTATAGTGCAAATAACTAAACACATCACACATTACCCAAGTAACTTTACAGTCTTACACTCCTTTTTTGCAGAAATGGAATCACACTGCATGACAGCTTTTATACATGGTCACTGTGGAGAACAGGACCAATAAAATGGCATTATGTGGTCAAAATAGCATAAAGTACATAAAACAAAATGGAGTCAGTCACGACACTATGTTTCAAGAGAGAAACTACCCAAGTCATGCTGGACACATCTGGCAAGGAGACATACCCAGGATATCTGCACGTGTGATCAGAAGAGCCTTGTCTGCAGGGTGGGACCACCCACAGAGTTAGCTCCTGGGGAAATGCCCCACTTACTATCAGGGTTGCCGAGACACCCATCAAGAGACCCAGAAGGGTACAGTATGCCACTCTCAAAGGTATGACTGAAGCAGGCTCAAGACCATTGCTGATACAGCTGAGCTCCGCACACCAGAGTGCTACTCTCTGCCACAGTGATCTCCCTTGGCATCAGCTGCAGCAGGCTCTGCCCTGTTGGACTGAGGACTTCGTCTGCCCTGCTGCCCATCTGGCCCTGGAAATCCTTCCTTGCCAAACTTTGATGGGTCCCTTGCTCACCCATTGGGTCTCCAGGACCCGCAGACTCAAAGAAACTCTGGGACTCAGGTTTGTTATTCCCCAATTCTCTCATGTGATGTTATTACTGATTGTTTCTCAGTGACTTGTATTGTTAGTAGGTTAATAAAGTTTTGGATCAAATCTGCATTAATAAAATCTGAGAGAATCTACGTTAATAAGACCCAAATGAATAACATAGTCACCTGTGTTGGCTCCCTGTTATTTCTTGGTGCTGGTATTGTAACAGGTGCAGCCAGCCGCCCCCCCCCCCCCCCGCCAGAAAGAGATTTGTAATGGGGTCCAGAACTTGGGGTGTCCAGGAAATATTAAAAATATAGGATGTCCTCACTCCCACAAATCTAAACTTCAGGATGGGACGCATGGGACAGGGCCATTGAGAGTTATTTCGCATATCAACAGTTTTGCAAATAACTGCAAGAATGGTCATTTAACGAATCTATAACTTTTGACTGGTTTCATAAGATAAGTTGAGTAGCTGTGTCCATGCTTTGAGCCAGGGAGAGAACATAACTGGGAAACAACTCCCCCTGATTAAAGCACCTGCCTGAGAGCTTGGACTTGTTGGCTCCACGCCATGGGGCCAGGCTTGCCCAAGCTTATTATGGCAGACCAGAAAAGCTAGGAAAGTACAGAATGCTGGCAGGTGTAGCCGGTTGTGGTAGGAGTTGGATATGTGATACAGAAGAATATTCACACCAGGATTTAAAACCAGGCACAGCAGTGATGCAGAACCATGCAGTCTTGAGGTTGGGGGAAACACGAGGTTTTGGGCAGAACCACACGGTTTTGGGGCTCCCTTTGCCACACAGCTTAGGAGGCTAGAAAGCAAGATGTAGCAGTGATGTACAGTGATCAACACAAGCTCTCTCTTGGCAGTTTGGGAGAATGCAGGAAAGATGTTGCGGGAGGGAAAGGGATGAAAGGACTCTTGGCTGCTGAACCATGAGAAGGTGCCACTTGGGTTTGGATTAAGAACTGGAGATCCCGGCAACATGACTGGTGGTGCTGGGAACCATGGGAGGCTTGCCAGCTGAGCACAGATTACTGAGAAGAACTGGAAGCTACTTGAGCAACAGACTTCTATTTCTTTCCCTGAGATACAGTACCCCTGACTGGACAAAGTGGGGAAGGAAGGACTGTGTGTGATTGTGGGTGTTTTAAGGGACTTTGGGATTTTAACGAAGACATTAAGTCATTACTCTAAGCCTGTCTAACTTATAAATAAGTAATTCCTTTCCTTTTCACCAACCTCTGACATTGAGAGCTGTAATTCCCTGGCACAGAACAACGTGAACCTAGTAAAGGGGGACCCTAGAAGAGGGGGGTCCATTCAGTAATAGTATCTTGTCCCCCACTATGGGTCTGTTCTGTAACAGTGTCACCTATAGGACTAATGGTCCTACAGGTGTGCTCTGTGCTTTTGGTTCTTAAGGTCTGGATCAGACAATCCGAGTGGGGACCAAAGGCTGACTTACAGGAAAGACTGTGTTATGAACATATGCTCATAACAGTCATTTTAACAAGATTTCAAGGGAATGTTTTCAATAAATATTCATTTCTAGCCCTGGCTGGTATAGCTCAGTAGGTTGAGCACAGGCCTATGAACCAAAGGGTCATCAGTTTGGTTCCCAGCTGGGGCACATGCCTGGGTTGTAGGCCAGTTCCCCGGTATGCGGCAAGCAAGAGGCAACCGCACATTAATGTTTCTCTCCCTTTCTCTTTCCCTTCTCCTCTCTCTAAAAATAAATAAGTAAAATCTTATAAACAAAGAAAAAATATATTCATTTCCAAAATTGGTGTGCAACTTTTTACTTAGCCTGCCCTAGGACACTAATTTCTGGATCTTGGTTGCACATTGAGGGCCCTGGGGTGCCCTAGTGACTGTTCCCACTCCCATAGATGATGACTCAGGTATTAGAGAATAAAAAACAAAACCCCTCCCCAAGTGACTCTAGGGTGCACTCTGGGCTGAGAACACCCAGTGGCGTTTCTCAGACTTACCCATCTCCTCTCTAGACCTAAAAACCATATAGGTATTTCACTCACCAGAGATTCATTCCCATCAGGCAAGCTTTGGAAATCCAATCTTCATTACACAATGCTAGCAGCTCAGTAATTTCCAAGTTAAGTGCCACCTTAATTCTAAAGTAAAATTAAAGGTATAGAAATTGCTGAGTCATCAGGTATGCATATTTGGAAGGCTTTTTCAAATTCTTGCTGGATTGCCCTCTAGAAAGGTCTTGCTAATTACCATTCATAACAGCAGCTGTTAAAAAATTCAACCAAGTAAATCTGAGGATCTACTTGGCTTTTTTGAAAGATTCATAAATCTGGCAGCATCCCAGCTAGTATATAATAAGAGAGATGCTCCTAGGACCTATTAAAGGTTTAAAGGTTTTTCTAGGAAAGTGAGTGGGGCAAGAAAGTAAAAAACTTTATTAGCAGAAGTAAAAAAAAAAAAGATTGTTTTAGGCAAGCTCACCTGCCTTTGAAGGAAAGGTAACAGGTCTTATCAGGCAGATTACCTCACTAGTGTTGATCAGGAAATTCCAGACTGATTGGCTCTAGATCATATTCCTGAGCCCACATGTGTAGATTTTACTGTTTATTTTTTAAAGATACTTCAAAATATTTGAACATTATGTGATTTCTCAGAGTGTGCAAAAACCAAGAAAACCCTAGGCCCAAAATGGTGTCACTCATGCTAAAAGCCCATGATGCCAAACCTTGATTTAATACTTAACATAACTGCTACTTCAACTCTTCCAGAAATGCAATTTTAATCTATCAGTAGGACTATTCTAGTCAAGCACCAGTAAGGTCTATCACTCAGCCCTCTCCATTGCCCCATGGAAAGAAGAGGCAATCTGTATGATAAAAACTATTCCCACTCTCTTCCCCCGAAGAAAGACATACTGCCCCAAAATAAACCTTTCTTTTCTTAATCATTCCCTTGCCCCACCTTGCTTCCTATAAAAAACCTTCCATTTTATATTGCACTTCAGAATTCCCCTTTAGCTGCTAGATGGGATGTTCCCTCAATTCATGAATCATTTAATAAAGCCTATTAGATCACATTTACTCAGTTGAATGTTGTTTTTTAACAAACATTTTCAAAATTTACATGGTATCCAGAGCTTCCTACATATTCCCTGAAAACAATTCTCAGTCTCTGAATTAATTTCCTGGTAACCACAAACTGAGTGGCTTAACACAAGAGAAATTTGTTGTCTCATGGTTCTGGAGGCTAAAAGTCTGAAATGAAGGTGTCAGGAGAGCCATGCTCCCTCTAAAGGTTCTAGAGAAGAATCACCTCTTGTCTTCTAGCTTCTGTTGGTTGCCAGCCATCTCTGATATCCCTTGGCTTATAGCTGCACCATTCCAATCTCTGCCTTTGCAGCACATAGCCTTCTTCCCATTGTGTCTATGTTTCATGTGACCTTCTTATGAGGACACTAGTCATTGGATTTAGGGCCCACCCTAATCCAATATGACCTCTTCTTAACTAATTATGCCTGAAAATAACCCCATTTTTAAATAAGGTCACACCCTGTGGTTCCAGGTGGGCATGTATTTTGGGGAGACACTATTTAACCTAGTAGAGGCCCTAAGCTCTCCTGAGCATATGTCTTAGTAGTTCACACCCACCTCTTCTGTGCCCTTAGATTTGTTAACCTACAAATAAAAGGCCAAGTGAGAGGCAACAGCGTTTATTTGAGATCAAAAGAACATCTATCTGGGAAGCACTGATTCAGTCAGAAACTCAAATGGTGTTCTGATTAGGAGATTCAGTAGAGAAGGCAAGGGTTATTTATAGAAAGGGAAGGAGAACAATTACATCAGTGAATGAAGGTTTTTCTATAGGTGCAAGTAAGATAACATAGTAATGTTAATTCTAAAGAATGTTTTTAATTTTCAGCCCCATAGGTAGTCATCACTCCAGTAGTCATAAATGGTTTCTTGTTACCTTTGTAAACAGTTCCTAGGTCCTCTTGATTCCATTGGCTGGTACCCCTGACTTGAGTTTGCAATGTTGTCTCAAATTGTAGCTCTGGATAATGGTTGCCTATAGAATTCCTCAGTTTTTCCCAACTGACTCCAGGAACTGGCAGATCAGAGCTTATTGCAGTTCCCTGAACTAGAGCTATCAGTATGTCCTGTGATAAGGGTAGGACTGCTTATGACACTGAACACATGGTGGTAAGATAGTAGCATCTTAGCCTAAATTTGTCAACTTTTAATATGAGAAGATATATATCTCAGAGATCTTTGTACTATGTGGATAAGGTGCTTTGGGGATTCCGTTCATGAGGTTAACTGATTAAGATGTAATGATGCAGCAAGAATTCCAAATCAGTTGATTTAATTTAAACTGTTGGTCAATCCTAAACACGAAGTTCCCAATTAGTTGTTGGCATTGATGGGCTTAACATGTCAGTAGTGTACACATCCATGTCAGTCACTTGTCTTCTCAGATATGAATTTACTTTTTTTAAATCCACACCCAAGGATATGCTTTTATTGATTTTAGAGAGAGGAAGGGGAAGAAAGACACACGCACACACACACACACACACACATCAATGTAAGAGAGAAATATTGACCGGCCCATACATGTCCCAACCGGGCTCAAACCCATTACCTAGGTATGTGCCCTAACTAGGTATCAAACCCACAAACTTTTGGTGTATGGGATGACACTCCAGTCAAGTGAACCACCCAGCTAGGGCTGAACTTTTTTGATGCCCATACTTTTCCTTCTTTTCTTCCAGGGATCAGCCTTCTGAGGTAGGCAACAAAAATCCAGAGAAGGCAGATTAAAGCGTGAACAGGTATACTAGCCTGATGTGGACTCTGTCCAGCAGGGCCCATATGTTGTGGATGTGATGAACAAATTCACACAGATTGCAGAAGTCCTATGGAGAAAAAGGGATGGCATGGCCCCTCTCTGAGTGAGAGAGTGCCCTGACCCCTGCCTGGACAGACTTTTATTGCTTTTCTGGGAGCATTACCTCAAGGAGAGTCTTTATTCATCATTGTCAGGCAGTAATGATCAAACAATAGATAACCTTCAGAGAACTATGAGAGCTTATTCTGAGTCAGGGTCAGTTAGCTAAAGGGCCATAAAACTTTGGGAAACAAACTCATTTCATGCTTGGACCCTTATCAAGAAATTGAGGAAATTCTTAGCAAAGCATGTTTCACAGGATTTTATGCCTTCTTTTGTAGGCCTGATCACCCCAGGGAACTGCCCATTCCTGCCCAGAGATGTACCACCCTCTGTCATTGTGTCAGGCTTAAGTCAGGCAGGGGAAGTAAGGCAGCCAAGAGATTAGGAGACTTCTTACAGACAGAATGAGGACTCAGGCTATGTCAAAGCTGAGGGGTGAGGGTCCATCACACCCTTTTTCTATAGCCCCCCAAGTCCTTCCCTGAGGGCCCCTTCATGACCATGCCTGTCTTAGGTCATCCCTTCCTTGAGAAATCTTACCTGTCATTGTCTCACCAGTCATCCACCCGGGGCCTAGCAGGGTGAAGTAAAAAGGAGCAGAGGTGGCACCCCTGCCAGGGAGATAAGCTTTGTCTCCTTAGTGGCTTAGGATCCCAAGGTCTCTTACTCAGCCTTAGCCATGAGGGATTACAGCTTCTGAAGCCAGGCAGGGTGGCTCCCAACACTGGCCACCACTGTACAATATCATGCATGTATATAAAGGTTTGCCTCCAGTCATGTTGGTCATGGTGGGTAGCACAATACCAAGATAACTTGAAATCACACATAACAAATTAAATACATCTCAGACCTAACAGGGCTCATTAGCTTCTCCTACGAGCAGTGAGTAGACTTTTGCAGAAAGTTATAAATTTATTTTTGATTTTTTAGTTTAGGAAAACTTCTAATCTTAGTTTCTAAATGGCTGGTGGGATTATATACATATACCTTTCAGAAAAATAATTTGGTAGTATGCATTAAGAGTCTGAAAAACATTAACATTTTGTTTAAATGATTCCACTTCTGAAAGTCTATTAGAACCAGAAAATCCTTATTAGATGAGATATTCAATAGCAATTATTTTCAGCAATACCTAAATGTCCAATAATAAGGGAATAGCTAAGCAAGAACATTATGCAGTCATTGTATTGTAAATGTTATTTACCAACCATTTAATATTTATTATATGGCAAATCATGTGTGGATTTGCCGTATAATAAATTAAAAATGAATGAATAGACTGCAATTAAAAATGAATTAACTGCCCTGGCTAGTGGCTTAGCTGTTTGAAATGTTTCCAATACACCAAAAGGTTGTGGGTTCAATCCACAGTTAGGACACATACCTAGGTTTCAGTTTTAATCTCCAGTGGGGGCACATACAGAAGGCAACCAATTGATGTTTTTCTGTCATGTTGATGTTTCTCTCTCTCTTTCTTTTCCTCACTAAAATCAATAAACATATCCTTGGGTGAGGGCTAAAAAAATGAATGAATTATTATTAGGTGGATCAGCTTAGGTGGATCTCAAGGGAACTATGCTTGGTGAAAAAATAAAGTCAATATCAAAAGCTTACATACTTGTGATTACATTTATATAACACCCTTGAAAATAAAAAATTTAGAAATAAAAAATAAATTATTTTCAGAGATTAGGGATGGCGGGGACGGTAGTAGAGGCAAGCAGAGAGGTGGGTGTGACTCCAAAAGGAAAGTATGAAGGAGCTTTGTGGTGATGGAACACTTCTGTATCTCAGTTGTGATGGCAGCTACACAGATATACACGTAAGATAAAACTGCATAGAAGTGCACACATACCTTGTAACACTGCTGGTTTTCTGATCATCATTGTGCACTGTAGTTATGTAAGATGTTACTGTGGAGGCAAAATGGGCAAAAGAATATGGAAGACTCTCCCTATATTTTCTTTACAGTTTTCTATTAAACTTCAGTTACTCCAAAAGAAAAAGTTAAAAATAAAATAGCAACATTCCTGTGGCATAATGCTAATTACAAAAGGCAAAATAAATATAATGTGTGTGTGTGTTTACATACACACATATATACATAAACTTGTAAACAGTGATTGTCAGTGATTAAACAGATACCTTTTTTTCTTGTAACTTCCAAATAGACATATTATTTTTAGGTTGGAAAAAATTTCATTGAGAGGTGGTGAACCTTCATTAAAAGTATATGATTGGAATTTGTTTTTGTTCACTCTGACATCTGCCTGTACCTTCATTCCCCATTGCCAAAACAGAAGAAATGTGAAATGTGAAATTGTTCTGCCTCCTAAGACTGGTCCACTCCTTTACAGATTGTTGGTAATGGTGTCAAACCACTTTCCCTGTGGAACACTCTGCAACACACAAAGCAAAGCAGTCCAAGTCTTCCCGTGGTGCTAATAGCTCTTACAGTTGACTTGTTTCTTACCCATCTCAAGTGTTTCTTCAGAAAAAGTGGAAGAGGCAAAAAAGTGAGAGGGAGGTGGTTTCAGTGGAAACTTTTGGTTTTCTGCCTATCAGATGAATAGTCACCTGTGAATATGTGAGCATTAGAAAGCTCTTTCCATATCTCTGATTCTCTCTAGAGCCCTTCTATATTCTGTATGTAGTCATCAATTGCATGGGGTTTCTTTGAAGTTGAGGGCATTCAAATGACCTGACCAACCCTGTCAGAAGAGTAGTAAGCTTCAGAACCAGGCTCATGTGGTCTGCAACATGGGTGAAGCTCAGCAATCAAGTGCCAAGCCCCATATGCATGCCTTGCATGCACTAACTGAGGGACACAACATGAATGAGATCCAGTCCCTGCCTTTGAAGAGTCTTCAGGCTAAATGAAGAGGAGTTTAGTGCTTCCCCTCTGTTTTGTAACCATGGACAAGTTGTTAATCCCCCTGACCCTCAGGTTCTTTTTCTGGGTAATACACAAAATCCACAGGGAAGGCTCCCTTCATCTATCTTGAGAAAAAGAAAAGGAGTTGTGGGTGTTTTTTTTTTTAAGAATTAATCTTTCTTTGTTTACTTTTAAGCAAAAAACAGCCCTTATTGTTCACCTTCTTCAAACTTTTATTTAGTCTTTAGATTACTTCAACACAACACATCTGACATAAAATTAATTTCAAGTGTTTCTAAACCCTTCCAATGAAAAAGACCAAACCTATGAATATAGATACTTTTGAACACTCCTTTCATTCCTGCAGCAATAAAGTCCTGCTGAAGAGAACTGGGAGTGCCACTTAGTTCATTAATTGCAATAACAGAATTAAAAACAGATATAGATTGTGACTTATAAACTCAAAAGGGGAAACAAATGAATAACTTTTAAAGTAAAAATAACACTTAAAATGTCCATTTTTCCCAAACAAAACACATTCCAAGAGAAGGGTAGCGTTATGTTTTTAACAGGTGCCTTTAATGCCTGGCTTAATGAAAAAGAGCTTAGTTTTGCTCTTTTGGAAGATGGCAACATAGGTAAACATGGCTCACCTCCTCAACAACATCAAAATTACAACTAAACAGCCATCATTTACAACCAACAGGAACTGAGCTGAATCAAAGTCCTACTACAGTATTAAAGAATTAAAGAAAAAACTAAGTTGAGCCTGGTAGGGGGGCAGAGATGTGGAACAGGCTGGTCCCACATCCCAGTGTGGTAGATAAAAATTGGGAGGGATAGCTCATGAGCAAAGGGTCCCAGCCCACACCATGCCTCCCCCCAGCCCAGGGTTCCAGTGCCAGGAAGAGAAGTTGCCTCTAAAAACCAGTGTGGATTGAAGCTGTGAAAGTCAGAGACTTCTGGACTCTCTCTCAGTTCCTTTCAAAGGGCCCAAGCACAGATTTGCTCTGACTGACTCCATCTGAGCTCTGATATGGGGGCAGTAGATTGAAAGGTAACAGAAACATACAGGGGAATTAAATCGATCGGCCTCAGGGTGAGAGCTGAGGGGCAGCTTTATGCCAGAAGTGCTGGCAGAGGCCACTGTTCCTTTTCTGAGCCCTCCACCCAACAGAGCCACAGAGCCCACAGGTGGGCACCATATTTGAGACTCCATACCTGGCTCACACTGTTTACCCCACCCTGATGATTCCTTGAGGCCATGACCCCACCCAACTTTTCAGCCCACCCAAACTGTGTCCAGTGGCTTTTCCATACAAATGTCTTGTCTTGGCCCATGATTCAGAGTTTTATAAATTATCTCAAACAACCAGCATCTGGCTTCAGCAAACCCCATAACTTTCACTAAGTCGTCCTGAGTCCAGCACTAGCAGCAGCCAGCCTTGGTTCACATCTTGGCTTCACTTGGGTACCTCCAAGCCCAGCCCAAGTAGCAGCCATCTGCAGGTCACTTTGTAGCTTAGGCTGTGTGACCCCAGATAACACAGGCAGTAGCTAACTTTGGATGTGCCAACAGCAATCAAGGCTCAACTACAAGAGCAAGGGATACACAGCCCATGCAGTGAGTGCACCCCAAGTGGTCAGCTTGGGTAATAGGGGAGGCTGTGCCACTAGGCCCTACAGGATGCCTACTACATTAAGTCACTCTACCAAGGCTAGGAGACATAGCACCTCTACCTAATATATAAAAACAAACAGAGGGAGGCTGCCAAAATTAGAAGACAAAGAAACATGGTCCAAATGAGAGAACAGAACAAAACTCCAGGAAAAGAACTAAACAAAATGGAAACAAGCAAGCTACTAGATGCAGAGTTCAAAACAGTGGTTATAAGGATGCTCAAGAAATGTAGTGAGAACCTCAACAGAATAAAAAAGATCCAATCAGAAACAAAGGATACACTAATTAAAATAAAGAACAACTTACAGGGAATCAACAGTAGAGTGAATGAAGCCAAGAATCAAATCAGTGAATCTGAATTTAAGGAAGCAAAATACAACCAATCAGAACAAAAAGAAGAAAAAAGAATACAAAAAAAATGAAGATAGTATAAGGAGCCTCTGGGACAACTTCAAGTATACCAACACTCACATGATGGTGGTGCCAGAAGGAGAAGAGAGACAGAAAGAAATTAGAAACCTATTTGAAAAAATAATGACAGAAAACTTCCCTAACTTGGTGAATGAAATAGACATACAAGTTCAGGGAGCATGGAGAGTCCCAAGCAAGATGAAACCAAAGAGACCCACACCAAGACATGTTATAATTAAAATGCCAAAGGTTAAAGACAAACAGAGAATCTTAAAAGCAGGAAAAGAAATGCAGTTAGTTACCTACAAGCGTGCCCCCATAAGATTGTTAGCCAATTTCTCAAAAGAAGTATTTCAGGCTAGAGGGGAAGGCAAGAAATATTCAAAGTGATGAAAAGCCATGATCTACAACCAAGATTACTCTACTCAGCAAAGCTTTTAGAATAAAGGACAGATAAAGAGCTTCTTAGGCAAGAAAAAGCTAAAGAAGTTCATCACCACCAAACCAATATTATGTAAAATGTTAAAAGTTCTTCTTCAAGAAGAAGATAAAAAGTATGAAAAATAAAATGGTAATAAATACACAGCTGTCAACAATTGAATCTAAAAACAAACAAATGAGTACAACAGAAACAGAATCACAGATACAAAGAACACTTTGATGGTTGCCAGATTGGGGTGGGGAGTCAGAGGGTTGGGTGAAAAAGGTGAAGGGATTAATAAGTACAAATTGGTAGTTACAGAATAGTCATAGGGATGTAAGGTACAGCATAGGAAATAGAGTAGCCCAAGAATGTATATGCATGACCTGTGGACATGGACAATGGTATGAGGATTGCCTGGGGAAGTAGGAAGGGGCTGGATGAAGCAGGGCAAAGGGGAAAGATTGGGACAACTGTAATAGCATAATCAATAAAATATAATCTAAAAAAGAAAAAAGAGCTCAATTCTTATATCTGCTTCTGTATTTAATCTGTTGGAATGTGTTGTTTTGGTTTATGTACAAAGGTCTGTCCAGAAAAAGTCCAGTCATTGTTAATATAATAAGAATGGTTTATGTGTCATTGATGTAACCTGGCAGCCAGGGAGTGTGGATTGGAATGCTCATGCATGTACAATGATGCATGACTTCACTGTACTAGTCAGTGAGGGCAGTACACAGTGTTGAGTGAGTATGTGTGCTGTGTGGCCATAGATTTCAAAATGACTGAATGACTAGAGCAATGAATCTGCGTCTAATTTTGCATTAAGCTTGAACACTTCTCTGCAGAAGCTGTTTGGATGACTGAGAAGGCTTTCGGGGATGATGCGATGAGTACAGTGCAGATGAAAACATGGCACAAACTCTTCAAAGATGGTTGAGAATCTGTTAAAAGTGATCCACATTCTGGAAGGCCTGCAATAAGCCAAACACCTAAGAATATCGAACATGTACAGGCCACAATCAACAAAGATTGGTGACTGACAGTGTGAGAACTAGAACCTGATCTGGGGGTTCCAAAAACTACTGTGTCCAAGATTTTGATGCAGGATCTTCGCATGAAACATGTCATGGCAAAATTCATTCCACAGCTTCTACTGCCAGAGTACAAGAAACATTATGCTGCAGTTGCTAATGACTTGATTCAAACCACCACCAATTAACCAGGATTCCTCAAGAAGGTCATATCCTGAGATGAATCCTGGGTCTACAGCTATGATTCGGAAATAAAGACCCAGTTGTCCCAATGGAAGTCACCTGGTTCTCCACACCCAAAGAAGATGCTTCAAAGTCACAGCAAAGTCAAGACCATATTAACTGTGTTTTTTGTTTAGGAAGGTGTGGTCCACCATAAGTAAATCCCTCTAGGCCAAACAATTAATAAGGAGTACTACATCAATGTTCTTTGTCAGTTGAGAGGTGCAATATGACAAAAACAGCTGCAGCTATGGGCAACTGGTGATTGGCAGCTTCATCATGACAATGCGCCCTCTTATGCATCATGTCTTGTGCAGAGATTTTGGCAACACATCAAATCACCCAAGTGACTTGGCCGCCCTAAAGTTGAGATTTGGCACGCTGCAACTTCTGGCTTTTCTCAAAACTAAGATTACCTTTGAAAGGGAAGAGATTTCGGACCATTGGTGAGATACAGGAAAATATGATAGGGTAGCTGATAGTCATTCCAAAAAAGGGTTTTGGAGAGTGTTTTGAAAAGTGGAAGAGATGCTGGGAAAACTGTGAGGTCCCAAGGTGCCTACTTGGAAGGGGAGTGAGGCACCATTGTCCTCTGTACAGTGTTTCTTGTATCTTCAACAAAATGCTTTCTGGACAAACCTCCTATATGCTGACAATCCAGCTTTACTCAGATATTAATAAAAAAAGATTATTTTAATAGACTTTTTACATAACTGTAGCTATTTTTTGATACAACAACAAAACTTAATAATGTGGAATTTGTTACATTAAAAATATTGGCCTATCTTGTACATGCGTGCATCTTTCACCATGGATGATTTGGGGATTATCAGATATTAGTTATTTGGAAAATATTGTTTACTGCAATATGCAGATCTTCTCACTGTTGATACCTTTCATAAAATATGAAATATAACATTTATGAATATCATCACTGACCTCATCAGAAAAATATTTTAAGAATTTAGAGAGTTCTGGCCCAAGATGGAGACATAGGTAGAGACCCTTCCCTTCCTCACCAACCAAAAGGAGGATAACAACCAATCTGAAATAAATAAACAACCAAAAGTGCCAGAAAATCAAACTGCATGGAACTCCAACAACAAAGGAATTAAAGAAAAACTCATCCAGAACAGCCAGACTGGTAAGGCAGCAGGCTCAGAAAAACTGCAGTGATGTGGCAGACCTTGGGGGTGCGGCTGGCTGCCGAGCTGGTGGGCTGCAAGGGAAGAGCTGAGCTAAGGGCTCAGAGGTGGCTATGGGCTACAGTGGTTGCTGCAATAGGAGAATGTCCCAGTCTCACACCAGAGTCTGTTGAAAAGTACCCTATTAGATGAGCAGGTGAGCTGCACTCTTCCCTCTCTGGTCCCCCCACCCCCACCACAGGCAGCACTGCAGCAAAGCTGCAGCAAGGAGGGTTGCCCTGTCGGTGTGAATACCTAAGGCCCCACCCCCTTACAACCTATCAGCTGTGCCAGGACAAAGAAATACAGCCCAAATGGAAGAACAGAGTAAAGCCTCAGAAAGAGAGATAAGCAAGGAGGAGATCACCAACCTATCTGATAGAGAGTTTAAAGTCTTGGTAATAAATGCTCACAGATCTGATTGAGCTTGGTCAAAAAATGAAAAAAAAATAAATGAAGGATACCCAAAGTGAAATAAAGCAGAATGTTCAGGGAACCAACAGTGACAGGAAGGAAACCAGGACTCAAAGCAATAATTTGCAACAAAAGGAAAAAATAAACATCCGTCCAGAACAAAATGAAGAAACAAGAATTCAAAAAATTGAAGAGACTCTTACAAACCTCTGGGACAACCTGAACATTCCAATATCCAAATTATAGGGGTGCCAGAAGGAGTAGAACAACAGCAAAAAGTTGAAAACTTATTTAAACAAATAATGAAGGAAAACTTCCCCAATATGGTGAAGGAAATAGACCTCCAGGAAGTCCAGGAAGCTCAGGGAATCCCAAAGAAGTTGGACCCAAAGAGGAAGACACCAAGACACATCATCATTAAGTTACCCAAGATTAAATATAAAGACAGAATCCTAAAAGAAGCAAGAGGAAAGGAGAGAGTTACTTACAAAGGAGTTTCCATTAACTATCAGCTGATTTCTCAAAAGAAATCTTGCAGGCAAGAAGGGCTAGGAAGAACTTTTCAAAGTCATGAAAGGCAAGGGCCTAAATCCAAGATTACTCTATCCAGCAAAGTTTTCATTTAGAATGGAGGGGCAGATAAGGTACTTCTCAGATAAGGTCAAGTTAAAGGAGTTCATCATCACCAAGCCCTTATTGTATGAAATGTTGAAGGGACTTATCTAAGGAATTTAAGAAGATCAAAAATATGAACAGTAAAATGACAACAAACTCATAACTATCAACAAATAAACCTAAAAGAAAGGAAAACAACAAAAACAAAAACTAAGCAAACAACCAGAACAGGAATAGAATCAGAGAAATGGGAATGGAGGGATTTCAATGGGGAGGGGGAAGGGAGGAATAGAGGGGAAAAGGTACAGGGAAGAAGAATCATGGTTAGTAGGTACAAGGTAGATGGAGAGAGATAAAAAATGCTATGGGAAACAGAGGACTCAAAGAACTTATATGTACAACCCATGGATATGAACTAAAGGAGGGGAATGCTGGAGGGTTGGGGGGATAGGGTGGTGGGGGATAGAGGGAGAAAAATTGGGAAAACTGTAATAGCATAATCAATAAAAATATTTAAAAATAAATAAAACTAAAAAATAATAGTAATAAAAGAATGTAGAAGCTGTGAAGCTCACAGTGACAATACAGATTTTCCAAAATCCTAATTTGAAAATGAATACCACCCTGGCTGGCATAGCTCAGTGGATTGAGCACAGGCTGTGAACCAAAGTGTCGCAGGTTCGATTCCCAGTCAGGCAGGGCACATGCCTGGGTTGCAGGCCACGGCCCCAGCAACCCCACATTGATATCTCTCCCTCTCTCTCTCTCTCTCTCTCTCTCTCTCTCTCTCTCTGTCTCCCCCTTCCCTCTCTAAAAATAAATAAATAAAATCTTTTAAAAAAGAAAAGAAAAATATAACTTCCATTAAAAAAAGAAAATGAATGCACAAATTTTATCATTGGCAACAGATACCATTAGTAATTTTCCTTGTAGTGACAGGCTCCCATTGTTCATTGTCAAGAAAATGTTTGCCAGGTGCTTGAATTGGAATAGCTGTCATTTGCCTGCTCATCATCCATTCAAGTAAAAATGTTGTTCCATGAAAAAGTGGCTAATTAGGTTCAGAATTCAATATCCAAAATGCTTTTCTTTGAGACAACAATTGAGCCAGTAGGAATGCTTTATGTGTACTTCCCATTTCACCAACTAAAATATTAAAAAGTTACATGCATAAGAGATGAGATTAATAAAATTAATAATGGTTATTGCTTCATCAAGGACATTCTTTTTTAAAAAAATCTTCACCCAAGGATACATTTATTGATTTTTAGAGAGAGTGGAAGGGAGAAAGAGATACATCAATGTGAGAGAGAAACATCATTCCTTTGCCTCCTGTATGTACCCTGACTTGGGACAATAATCAAACCTGAAACCTAGTTATGTGCCCTAGCTGGCAATCAAACCCTGCAACCCTTTGGTGTATGGAACAACACTCCAGCCAACTAAACCATCTGGCTAGGGTGAAGACATTCTTAAGTGAAACTGACTTTTATTGCTTTTTTAGTGTGAGTACATAGCACTCAAAAATTGGTTTCTAGAATAACTTTGTGCAGCTACTTTATTTATGCTAAAGGACAGCAATTGTACCATCAATGCAAATACTAATGCCATAAAAAGACAATTAATGTCTTACTTTTATTATGAAAATAATTTTGACATCACCAACCTCCTGAAAGGGTCTCAAGCATCCCTATCAGGTTTCCTTGGACCACACTTTTTAAAAAAATGTTAATTGTTATTCAAGTACAGTTTTCTGCCTTCTACTCCCATCCCAGCCTACCCCCTCGGCCCTCCCCACCTCCCTCCTAATTCTACCCACCCTTGTTTTTGTCCATGTATCCTTTATACTTGTTCCTGCAAACCCGTCACCTTTTCCCCTGAAATTCCCTCCCCTCTCCACTCTGGTCACTGTCAGCCTGTTCTCTGTTTCAGTATCTGTTGCGCGTGGGTCACCGGCCAGCAGTGACCATGGAACACTGTGGATGGCTCGCCGAAAAACACGCGAGAAACAAACAAACATGCACAGAGACAAGACTAGTTTCTGTGGGGAAGTAGGAACGAAATGGCCACCCCCCCTAGTGGGGAGGGCCTTGATTTACCGTCCATACATGCTTTTATTGGGTTCATTTTGCATAATAATTCAGGCAAAGTACAGTACTTATCAGGGGGAAGTAAGGAACTATAGAAAACAAGGAATTCTGCTGGTCTATTGAGTGGGGGTCAAACAGCTGTAAGACTATGAGGAACAAACTTCCTCCTTGGACCCCTTTCATTCAACTGAGAGCATTCTAAACAAAGCAGGTTTCACAGTAATTTACATGTTCTTTCTTAGGCCTGATCACCCAGGGAATCTGCCCCTTTTCAGCACAGAGCTGCACCACCCTGTCATTGTTTCAGGCTTAGCACAGGAACTAAAGCAATAAGGAGATTTTCTCCCAGACGATGAGAACTCAGGCTATGTCAAAGCCGAGGAGCGAGGGTCCATCACCCCCTTTTGCTGTAGCCCCCCAAATCCTTCTTTTGGGGGGCCTCCCAAAGTGATCGTGCCTGCCTTAGGTCGTTCCCCCTGCGGGGAATCTTACCCGTCTTTGGCTAACCGACCAAGCTTTTTGGGGTTCAGCAGCAGAAGCAGCATTCCTGCCAGGGAGACAAGCCCTTGTCTCCTTGCTGGCTTATGGTTCCAAGGGCGTTCCCTTAGCCTTAGCCTAGGCGGGGGTTTCAGCCTCTGATACCAGTCAGGGTGGTTCCCAACAAGTATCCTTGGTTATATTTTGCTTGTTTGTTTGTTTGTTTGTTTTGTTGTTAGATTCCAGTTAAAGGTGAGATCATATGGTATTTGTCTTTCACTGCCTGGCTTATTTC
Source organism: Phyllostomus discolor (assembly GCF_004126475.2). Lineage (NCBI taxonomy): Eukaryota > Metazoa > Chordata > Mammalia > Chiroptera > Phyllostomidae > Phyllostomus > Phyllostomus discolor. The sequence continues at coordinate 75,824,635 of NC_040908.2, forward strand.
ACTCAGCAAAATGCTTTCATAGTTCCATCCATGCTACTGAAAAGGGTAGGAGCTCCTTCTTTCTTTCTGCTGCATAGAATTCCATTGTGTAAATGTACCATAGTTTTTTGATCCATTCATTTACTGATGGACACCTAGGCTGCTTCCAACACTTGGCTATTGTAAATTGTGCTGCTATGAACATTGGGGTGCATAGGTTCTTTTGGATTGGTGTTTCAGGATTCTTAGGATATAATCCTAGCAGTGGAATTGTTGGGTCAAAAGGCAGATCGTTTTTAGTTTTCTGAGGAAGTTCCATACTGTTTTCCATAGTGGTTGCACCAGTCTGCAATCCCACCAACAGTGCACTAGGGCTCCCTTTTCTCCACAACCTCTCCAACACTTGTTGTTTGTTGCTTTGTTTATGATGGCCACTCTGACTGGTGTGAAGTGGTATCTCATTGTGGTTTTAGTTTCCATCTCTCTGATAGCTAGTAATATTTAGCATCTTTTCATGTGTCTCTGGATCCTCTGTATGTCCTCCTTGGAGACGTACAAGATGTTCAAGTCCTTTGCCCATTTTTAAATTGGGTTGCTCGTCTTCTTAGAGTGGAGTCATGTGAGTTCTTTATATATTTTGGCGATTAAACCCTTGTCTGAGGTATCATTGGCAAATATGTTTTCCCATATGGTTGGTTTCCACTAAGATCAGGAACAAGACAAGTTTGTCCACTTTCACCACTTCTATTCAACATAGTATTGGAAGTTTTAGCCACAGCAATCAGACAATAAAAAGAAATAAAAAGCACCCATATCAGAAAAGAGGAAACAAAACTGTCATTGTTTGCAGATGACATGATAGTGTATGTAGAAAATCCTATAGACTCCACCAAAAAACTGCTTGACCTAATAAATGAATTTGGCAAAACAGTAGGATACAAAGTCAATATCCAGAAATCAAAGGCATTTTTATATACCAACAATGATACAGCAGAAGCAGAAATCAAAAAAAAAAAAATCCCACTTGATATACCAACAAGAAAAATAAAATACATAGGAATAAACGTAACTGAAGAGGTAAAAGACCTGTATGAAAAAAACTACACAACACTGAAGAAAGAAATCAAGGAAGACAAAAACAAATGGACACATATACCATGTTCATAGATCAGAAGACTTAACATCATCAAAATATCCATACTACCCGAAAACAATTTACAGATTCAGTGCGATACCTATTAAAGTACCAATGGCATATTTCACAGACATAGAACAAACACTTCAAAAATTTATATGGAACCATAAACAAACCTGAATGGCTGCTGCAATTTTGAGAAAGAAAAGCAAAGTAGGAGGGATCACAATGCCTGATACCAAACTGTATTACAAAGCCACTGTAATCAAAACAGCCTGGTAATGGCATAAAAACCAGCACATGGACCAATGGAACAGAACAGAGAGCCCAGAAGTAAACCCAAGTCTCTATGGTCAATTAATATTCAACAAAGGGAGGAGCAACATAAAATGGAGTAAAAAGAGCCTCTTCAACAAATGGTTTCAGGAGAGCTGGACAGCTACATGCAAAAAAATGAAATTCAAGCACCAACTTATAGCATATACAAAAATAAATTCAAGGTGGATAAAAGATTTAATCTAAGTTGTGACACCATTAAAGTCCTACAGGAGAACATAGGCAGGAAAATCTCAGATGTTTCATGCAGCAACATTTTCACTGGTATGTCCCCTAGAGCAAGAAACATAAAGGAAAGAATAAACAAATGGGATCTTCATCAAAATGAAAAGCTTCTGCACAGCTAAAGAAAACAGTATTAAAATTAAAAGAGAGCCTTGGACCACACTTTGAGAACTGCTGCGTTAGACCTGGGATCAGCAACATGTTAAGGGACAGGTAGTAAATATTTTATACTTTGTAGGTCATATGTATAGTCTCTGTCATGACTACTCATGATATACCAACAAGCTCTTACAATGCATAAGTGGCCATAGACAATTTGTAAACAAAAGGGTATGGCTGTGTTCCAATCAAACATTATTCATAAAAACAGGCAGATTTGGCAGTACTAATTTATTGACTCCTGCTTAAGACAATGCAAACCGTTTATGCGCTTTTAAATCACAAGAGGAGAATTAATGTAATATTAGCCAATCAAATCAGGGCACAACAAAATTTACCCCAACATTCCTGTCTGACACAACATCTTTCCCACACCTTTATAAACAGGACAGACAATACTCACCCTTATCATTGCATTTGTCAGAATTGGTTTGGTCAAGGTCCCAGCAGAAAACTGACATCATGTTCAAATTTTATAATTCTAGGTGACTTCGTGTGGGTGTGGGGAACACAAGGAATGGCACAATAATCCAGGGCAGGGAGCCATTGAGCTGTTACCACCTTTAGGCCCAAAAAGGCAAGTGGAGGGAAGGACTGTCAGAGCCTGGGAGAAAAGTCATATAGGATTAGTGAACTTCACATAGCCACAAAAATAAATACCCTACATGCCCTATGCTCTTGTTCCCTCAGATTTGCTGGAGAAACCCAATGTCAAAACACCACAGGAAGCCAACGGCCTAAGAAAACTGTTGGCGTGGTCCATAGGAGGTAATCCTCAGCTTCATGCTGTAGAGCACAGGATATAAAAATGTAGAGAGTGCCTCTGTTCTGGGGGATGGAGATGCAGATAGAAGTTATGTGGCCAAAAAATGTCCTGTAATTGCTGCTAGATCAGCCTTTGTTGCCAACTAGACTATCTGGTGTGAAGTCAAGTCATACCCTTTTTCACTACTGGAGCTACAGCTCCTACTCAGTGCTTGGACCACTGTGGGGTTCAGTTCAATAAAAGTTTGCTGACAAAGAATGCATGGGAGTCCTGATGTTATGATGAGTAGACTCTGTAGAGCCAAGAAGCACTCATTCACTCACTCACTCACCAGTAACTTGATCATTCAAACCTGCCAACACAGGAGACTACCAGCACCCAAGCTTCTAGCACCTGACCTGCTGTGGCTGCTGCCACCCCAGTGCTGAGCAGAGCAGACCCTCATCCCCTTCTTGAAACCTAGCGCAAGTGTACAAAGAAAAAGCTCAGTGCCTAGATATGTGAACAGAGATATTTCTGGGTTTAAGTGTAGAATCCCTCCTCAAGCACAAGATCAGAACTTAGGACTCTGCCAGTGGTTGTGAGACTTTCTTTCATCAATAGAGGTCCCCTCTCATAAGAAATGCTATGGAGCACACTGCTATGTGAGCCAGACTAAGGAAAAGGTATTTTGGTTGAAGTCAGGATACCCAGAACCCCACTCACTTTGCCTCCTCTCCTGGACTAACCATCCAGATGACCTAGAGGTGCCTCCACAATCTCACAGGCTCTGAGAAGTACAAGTTAAAACCCACTGCCTTCTGCAAAAAAAAAAAAAAAAAAAAAAAAAGGAACTGATGTTGAAAATGAACCTAGGAAAACCCTTACAGTTTTTCATTTGTCAGTTTTTTCTTCTTAGAACATTTTATGGATATCTTGTATCTTCCATCCCTTCTTAAAAATTTTAAAACATTAAAAATTTAATTTTGCCCTGGCTGGCGTAGCTCAGGGGATTGAGCGCGGGCTGGGAACTAAAGTGTCCCAGGTTCGATTCCCAGCCAGGGTACATTCCTGGGTTGCAGGCCATAAACCCCAGCAATAAATAAAATCTTTAAAAAATTTAATTTTTATCACCCTTTTACAATTTTTAAAAACATTAATAAGTTTTCTTTTACCACCCTTTTAAATTTCTTAACACATTCACTTTTTTAATCCTCACCTGAGGATATTATTTTTTTCATTGCTTTTAGAGAGAGAGGAGGGGAGAAAGAGGGAAACATCAATGAGTGAGAAAAGTATCAATTGGTTGCCTCCCGTACGAACCTGCAACCTAGGTATGTGCCCTGACCAGGAATCAAACCCACAAATTTTTGGTCCTGGGACAACATTCCAACCAACTGAGCCACACTGGCCAAGGCTAATTAATTTTTTATTTTGCCAAGTTGATATTTACACAAGAGAGAAAATAGTTATGAGGCCTACAATGAAGAAACAACAGTCTCCTAGCCTACTCTTCCCCAGACATTGTTCTTCCCAGAGACAACCATTTTAAACTCTTTTAGCTGTTTCTTCTAGTATCTAGTAGCCTCTTATCTTATCTAGATACCATGTTTACATTGAACTTGTTTTAAGTATTACTTTTATCAATAAATAAGAGGTGTCTGGTTGGCAATACTCTGTACATATTGCCACACACTGTTGCTGAGAGAAGTGAGTGATCTGCATGGCCCAGTGGGAGAGAAACTGAGAGCTTTTACCTGCTGTCTCCTGGGCACCATGAAATAAACCATGACTGTGAGTGTAACAAACTTTCTAAGTTCTATGAGTCCTAGTAAATTACTGAACCCTAGAGTGGTGTTGGAGACCTCTGAACTGCAATACTTCTTTTAAGATGAAATTTAACAAAGACAAAATACTTAATTTTAATAAGTAGTTAACATTTATCTAACTGCTATTTATAGAAACAATCTTGAATGTGATACCCTGGAAAGAAATCTGAGGGAAAAAAGCTCAATTTTAAGATATGTGAAAGTATATTCCTAGTATTTTAGATCATTTACTACATTGCTTAAAAGCCCTGTGGCCTTGTGGTGAGGCTGGAGTAAAATCTTAACTTCTTTCCCTAGTTTATGAAGCCAAACTCTCTGACCTTGTGTTGTGTCACTTGTCTTCACCTTGGTCTTTCTTCTCTTCCTAGGGCAAATTCATTCCAACCACAGGGTCTTTGCAGGTGCTGTTTCCTCCATCAGAAGAGCATACTCTTTCTTGTGTTTTCATCCTCAACTTTTCCCCAGAGATTTCTCTGGCCTTCAGAAAGTAGCCACCCTACTAGTCTCCATACCATTACCCTTTTTTAATTCTCTACAAAGTACTTGCCATTGCCTGATGTTCAGAACCACCCTGCCAGGTTTCAGGAAGCTGTGATGCCCGGTGGCTAAGGTTGAGTGAGAGACCTCCAGACCAGGAGACACTAAGGAGACCAGCTTATCTCCCTGGCAGGAGCACCACCTGCTCCTTGCCTGGCCCCCATTGCTTGGTTGGTTAGCCAATGACAGGTAAGATTCCTCAGATTCCTCACAGGAGGGTGGACCTAAGAGAGGTACAATCATGTGGGAAGGCCCTCAAGGAGAGATTCAGAGGGCTGTGGAAAAAAGAGAGTGATCGACCTCCACCCTTCAGCTTTGACAAAGCCTGAGTCCTCATTCTACCTCTGAGACATCCAAATCTCTTGGCAGCCTTTGTCTCCTCTGCCCGACTCAAGCCTGTAACAATGACAAGGGGTGGTGCAATCCACACTGAGGACAGCGGACTTCCCGGGATGATTAGGCCTGAAAAAAGAATATGTAAAATCCTGTGAAACCTGCTTTGCTGAGAGTGCTCTTAATTAGATTATGAAGGCCTGGGCAGGAAATGAATTTAGCCCCTTAAGTTCTGTAGTTTTTTAGGTGATAAGACCCCAACTCAGTGTGAGCCCATTTTAGCTCTTTGAACGTTATCTGCTTGATCTTCACTGCCAGACAATGGTTAATAAGCTGTATCCATGTTCCTACACAATACTACCTAATAAAAGCCTGTTCAGGCAAGACAGCGGGGCACTCTCCCTCCTTTAGAGAGACTGGCCGAGCCATCCCTATTCCTCCACAGGACTTGGCAGTCCGTGTGTATTTCTCTCATATCTCAAACATCCACAGAAGCCGTGGATACTGCTGGCCAGTATCTGTGTCAGCCTGATAGGGTTCTTGACTTTTTTACTTACTGGTTCATGCCTTTCTTCTTTTAATAAAATATATATCCCATATGGACGTGTGGATATGTCTAATTACTTTGCTCTTCTAAGACCTAAGAGAGCACTTAGCATTAATACATGCTCAATAAATATTTCCTGAATGAATGGAGAAAAAAACTAAATGATTTGTCATTTTAGAAACACTTTAAAATGTTTCTCTCATTCATTTTAGGATAGTGGTTCTCAAACTTGGCTTTGCCTTGGAATCACTTAGGAGCTTTTTAAAGATTCTTGATGCCTGGACCATACTAAATTTACTCAGAATCTCTGGGGGTGGAGCACACATGTCAATATTTTCTTGTCGTTGTTGTTAAGCTCCTGGTTTTTCCAAGGCTGAATCTGAAGCTGCTTCCAAAGATTGTACATGCCATTACCACTAGATGGCATTATAACTTTTAAAAATGTATTTTATTGATTATGCTATTACAGTTGTCCCGTTTTCTCCCCTTCACTCCCTTCTACCCTGCACACCTTCTCCCACCCACATTCCCCCCCTTTAGTTCATGTCCATGTGTCATAAGTTCTTTTGCTTCTACATTTCCCATACTATTCTTACCCTCCCCCTGTCTATTTTCTACCTAATATCTATGCTACTTATTCTCTGTACCTTTCCCCCTCTTTCCTCCTCCCACTCCCCTGTTGCTAACTCTGCATGTGATCTCCATTTCTGTGGTTCTGTTCCTGTTCTAGTTTTTGCTTAGTTTGTTTTGGTCTTTGTTTTTGGTGTGACTGTTAATAATTGTGAGTTTGCTGTCATTTCACTATACATGTTTTTTATCTTCTTTTCCTTAGATAAGTCCCTTTAACATTTCATGTAATAAGGGTTTGGTGATGATAAACTCCTTTAACTTGATCTGCCATTCCATTCTAAATGAAAGCTTTGCTGGATAGAGCAATCTTGGATATAAGAGCTTGCCTTTCATGACTTGGAATACTTCTTTCCACCTCCTTCTTGCCTGCAAGGTCTCTTTTGAGAAATCAGCTGACGGTCTGATGGGAACTCCTTTATAGGTAACTCTCTCATTTTGTCTTGCTGCTTCTAGGATTCTCTCCTTCATTTTTACATTGGCTAATGTAATTATGATGTGCTTTGGTGTGTTCCTCTTTGGGCCCAACTTCTTTGGGACTCTCTGAGCTTCTTGGACTTCCTGGAAGTCTATTTCCTTTGCCAGATTGCGGAAAGTTCTCCTTTATTATTTGTTCAAATGACTTTTCCACTTGTTGTTCTTCCTCTTCCCCTTCTCGTACCCCTATAATTCAAATGTTGGAACATTTCAAGATGTCCTGGAGGTTCCTAAGCCTCTCCTCATTTTTTTTGAGTTCTTATTTCTTCATTGTTTTCTATTTGGTTGTTTCTTTCTTTCTTCTGGTCCACTCCATTGATTTGAGTCCCAGTTTCTTTCCCACCACTATTGGTTCTCTATGCACTTTTCTTTATTTCACTTAGCATAACCTTCATTTTTTCATCTAATTTGTGACCAAATTCAACCAATTCTGTGAGCTTCCTGATTACCAGTGCTTTGAACCGTGCATCTGATAGGTTGGCTATCTCTTTGTCTCTTAGTTGTGTTTTTTCTGGAGCTTTGATCTTTTCTTTCATTTGGGCCATTTTTTTTTTCTGTCTTGATGTGCCTGTTACATATGAGGGGCAGAGCCTTAGGTGTTCAGCAGGGTGGGGCAAATCAGTCCCTGGGTTGTGATGCTGTATGTGGGGGCAGGGATCCAAAAGGGAACAATGGCGCTTGCTCTGCTCTCAGCTGTCTATCAGTCACTTTACCCACTGGCCACAAGCAAACTGGGCCTTTGGTGCTGATTCCTGTGTGGGTGAGTTTGTGTACATTCTAGGACCCTGTGGTCTCTCCAATGAACTCTCCTGTGAGGCTTGGAGTCTCTCCTGGCACTTCAACCCCCACAGGTGTTTTCAATTGGTGTTTTGAGGCTTTATTTCCCCACGCTGGGACCCTCGGTTGCTCCGTCTGTCTCATTACCCAGTTTTGCCTGGTTTATCTGTGTGTGTATGTGGGACTGCCTGGTCTGCCAGCTGCCTTGTGCACTGGTGCCCCTCCACAATCTGCTACCTTGCTAGGTCCACCAGCCACCACTTTTTTTGCTGTGACCCCTCTCTACCCAGCTGCCCGATTCTGCCCCTCCTACTGGTCTGGATGAATGTGTCTACTTTAACTCCTTGGTTGTTGGACTTCCATACAATTCAATCTTCTATTAGTACTGGTTGTTGTTTTTTTTTCTAAATTTTTGTTGTCCTTATTTTGGTTGTGTGAGAAGGCACGGTATGTCTACCTATGCCTCCATCTTGGCCGGAAGTCCCTAGAAATTTTTTTTATGTAACCAACAATTAGGCTCTTAGCTAATAATAAGCCCATTATTTCACTTCCTTTTATTCTAAAATTAAGCAAAAACAGAATATTGATTTTAATTAACAGTTACGTAATTGCTTCCAATATAAACACCAACCCTAATCTGATAAAACAAATGTAAATCTAGAGTAGGTAAAATTATTTTTCTGAATGAATTTTGGCTAACTCCAATCACCTTTCCTTAAAGAAATAAAACATTTTAAGTATACAAAAAATCATACATGTTACCATAATAGGCATCTATATGCTTTTCACCTGGGCTAATACATGAAAAATACAAATATAATTATAATACACTGGGTATGTTTTCTCTCTCCCTACCCCACCTTTCCTACTCTAAAAAGCCTAAATCTATGCATATGCTCATGGATTCATAGAATTCCTCTCTAGACATCATAGAGGTATACCCCAAAATGTAAGCCTATATCTTAGTTTTAAAACAATCTATCTTCACCCTGATCAGTGTGGCTCACAATTGGGTATCATCCCTACAAAATGAAAGGTTATCAGTTTGATTCCAGGTCAGGGCACATGCCTGGGTTGTGGGTTTAAGAGGCAACTGACTGATATTTCCCTCTCTCTTTTCTCCCTCCCTTCCCCTCTCTTTAAACATAAAACAAAATAAAATCTTAGAAAAAGAAAGAAAAAAGGAATCTTCTTTTTTTACTAAACTGACTTGGTTTGAAGTCCTTTTCTTTAAGATTTTTATTTATTTATTTTTACAGAGAGGAGAAAGGAGGGAGAAAGGGAGTGAAACATCAGTGTGTGGTTGCCTTTCCAGCATCCCCTACTGGGGGCCTGGCCCACAACCCAGGCATGTGCCCTGACTGGGAATCAAACCAGTGACCTTTACATTCACAGGCTGGCACTCAATCCACTGAGCCGCTCCAACCAGGACCTAAATTCTTTTTTATTATTACAACTTTATTGAGAGATAATTTGCATGTCATACAATTCACCCATTTTGAGTATACAAGTCAATACTTACAATGGAACTCTTCTTTTTGAGGATCTGCTTTCTTTAATGGGCTCTGTCTTCTTTAGAAATGTTTTTTGACTCTTTCTAAATTGGTCATGTATGAGGCTCACACCTGTTTCCATGGCTTTCTTTTTGAGTCATTAATATCCCTCCTTATATACACATTTTTTTGCCATTCTCAAATGGACAAAGAAAAAGGCCTGATGGAACATGCAGCAAACTGGGGTGTTAAGAAGAACTTAGTGTATTTAATAAGCTTCTGTATCATTTGAAAGTTTCCTAATTGACCTGTCTACTATTTAAATTTTTTATTAATCTTTACCCAAGGACATGCTTATTCATTTTTTTTTAGGGAGAGAAAGAGAACATTGATATGAGAGAGAAACATTGATCAGTTTCCTCCCATACATGCCCCAACTGGGGATTGAACTCCCAATCCAGTACTATGTTGATTTTTTTTTTAATTCCTTTATGTCTTATCTCTCCCCAGCCCTTATCTACTTTTAATCTTTCTATCTGGAAAGTGACAGGAGGAACAGAGTGTCTCCTTACCTCCTAGAGAGCAAGCTTAGGGGTGTCTGAGTTTTCTCCAGTCTGCCTCTTCTGCTCTCCTTTTTTCCTGTCACTCTGAGGATGAAGATCGTCCCCACGCTGACTCCCTTGCAAAGAGTGATAGGGGTTACAGCTCTCTAGTAGGTAAACTTCTAAGTCACAGAGTTCCTTTTAATAAAGACCAGTTCACTGGCCTCCAAAATGTAATAAACTAAGTAGAACAAGTGTTAAATTCCATTAAAGTTCCATATAGAAATTCAGATGGCAGCCACTGCAGTCCAACATTGGCTTAGCTCATCATCGACTTTGTGTCTAGTATAGAACCTGCTCCTGAGTTCAGGTGTGAGGGGACCTTGCACACATCATTTCCGAGCTGGTGAACCTAGAGAACAGTACACTGCGTTTACTCAAGTTCCCTTGGAACAGTGTCACCTTGATGCGGACCCCAGCTGGTGGAGTCCACCACATTGGGATGTTGGAGAGGCATTCACACGGACTACTGAGTCCTGTGGAGGAAAAGGGACAGCATGACTTTTTCTCTCAAGGGGAACCAAAAGCCATGACCTCTGCCATGACAAGCCTGTATTTCTTTTTCTGGGCACATTACTTGATGGTCCTCATTTACTATGCATAGGTTCGCTTTAGATGGTTACCTTTTACAGAAAACAAAGGAGCCAATGCTGCTAATCACATCACAGAAGAAGGATATTTTCAAATGAAAAGGGAAAAGTGGTTGAATGGTTACACTCCATACTGGGGAGTTTTAGCTTGGATTTTAGGAAGTTACAGTACGCACTTGCTATCTCAATTCAGGGTGAGGGAGTTTTAGCAAAAACGAGTCTCAAAGTGGCCTAGGTACATTGCAGGCCTGATTTCCTATGGGAGAACCTATCCATGGGCGTGGGTCCTGTGCATCTCTGAGTGGGAGCTGTGCCCATGCCCTGCAGAACGGTCTCCTACATCACTTGGTCAAGAATGGTGATTTTACCTCACAGTTTAGCCTGCCACAGTTTCACACTTTCTGGTAAAGAAGCAGCCTGCACTGTTTCAGTTTCCAGAGCCCCAGTTCCAGGGCATCAGAGACTACAACAGTGGTTTACACTGCTGGAGAAGGACCCAGAGTTTATGGGACCCACATCTTTTATAATGCACAGCAAACATGTCTGAACTTTGTTACAGAGAGGAACCTAAACTTTCCCCCAGGCTGCTCATTATACTCAGATCCTTAAAAGGACATCCCAAACAAAGGCAGTCAGGGCCTTCCTCTGTAAGATCCTGGGAGAATTTTCTCAACATACTTGAGCTACTAATATGCTTAAATTCAGTGGGTCCCCATGTCTGATCTTAGGTTGCATCTATGAGGGACGTGGCTGTGGCAAGGTGGAGGTGGGGTGATATGGGCAGATGGGCTAGCTTCCACCACCCATGAGCGGTGGAAAGCCCCTGAGGCAAGGAAAAGGAAGGTCAGTCCTGAATTATATGCACTATAAATTTATTTTTTATTGATTGATTTGGTGTAATGAGACAAAGCTCCAAACAACTGAGCTACCTGATCAGGGCTTATTATGTGCATTTTAAATTAAACAGAGTCCTTAAGAAAATGTACCTGACATAAAATTCAACTCCTCTGTATTTTCTTAGTAGGCTACTTAGCCTCAAAGCAAAGTCAAAACTAAATTTCACTTTAGATATTCTGAATATTATCTCTAGGCTGAGATTGTATGGGAGAGGTGGAGTGAGTAAATTACATTTCCCTAAGCAGATAGGAGATCTTCCTTTCTTGCTACTTTGTTACTAGAAAGATAAAAACTAAATCTTAGCAAATGTGCTTAATATCAATACTATTTCACATAAATTTATAATTTACCTTGTGACAAGGAAAATAATACCTCTTGGTTGATTTCTCCTTTTCTGTCTTTCTATGATGCAGCCTGAGGTGGAACCTTGATTTTCCTGTGTAGGGTTGGGGATGGGGATCCAAATGACTAGAGGAGTCAAGGATGCCTGGAGGGGAAGCAAAGAATATGCAGAAAGAGAAAGGGTGGGAGAAGGGTGGTAGGCAGGTCTAGACAAGAGGACATTGTGACAGTTGGTGGGACTGTAAATTGGTGCAGCCACTATGGAAAAAAAGTATGGAGAGTTTCTCAAAAAATTAAACATAGAACTGCCATATAATACAGCAATTGTTCATCTGGGTATTTACCCAAAGAAAACAAAAACACTAATTCAAAAAGACATATTCATCCATATGTTCACTGCATATTATTTACAATATGGAAGCAACTTAAGTGCCCATCAATAGATGATTGGATAAAGAAGATATAGTACACATATACTGCCCTGGCTGGTATGGCTCAGTGGCGTGAGCACCAGCATGTGAACCAAAGGGTTGCTGGTTCAATTCCCAGTCAGGGAACATGGCTGGGTTGTCAGCCCTGTCCTCAGTAGAGGTGCATGAGAGACAACCACACATTAATGTTTCTCTCCCTCCCTCCTCCTCTCCAAAAATAAATAAATACAATCTTTTTAAAAAATAATGTGGGGCCAACTGAATACCCATTTTGGAAAAAAAAATATGTAGACACATATACAATGGAATATTAATCAGACATAAAAAGAATGAATTTTGCCATTTGTGACAACATAGATGGACCTTGATGGTACCGTGCTAAGTGAAATAAGTCAGACAAGAACAAATATTATCTCACTTATATATGGAATCTAAAAAAACAAAATAAATGAACAAACAAAACAGAAACAAACTCATAGATAGAACATTTTCATGGTTGTCAGATGGAAGAAAGTTTGGACAGCTAAGTGTAAAAGGTGAAAGGATTAAAAAATAAAAAATGCCAATTATAAAAAGAGTCGTAGGGCCCTGGCCAGGTAGTTCATTTGGTTAGAGTATCATCCCAATATGCCAAGGTTGCAGGTTCAATCCCCAGTCAGGGCACATAGAAGAATCAACCAATGAATGCATAAATAAGTGGAACAGCAATCAATTTCCTCTCTCTCTTTCTTCTCTCTCTAAAGTCAATAAATTAAAAAATTAAAAAGAAACAGTTACAGGATGTAAAGTACAATATAGGAAATATGGTCACTAATAATATACTAGTTTGTATGGTGTCAAATGGGTACAAGACTTATTGAAGTGATCACTCAAAAGTTATGTAAATGTCTAATCACTATGCTGTATACCTGAAACTAATATAATATTGTTTGTCAAATGTAATTTTTAAAAAAAATTTAAAGAGGATTTAGTGACTGCCTCAGCAAATGGAACTTTGGGTGAGATGTTGTAGCAGATTTTTCTGATGTTTCTGGTGTGACACTGGTAGAAACTTTCTTTTTCTTCATAAAATTTTATCTACATTATTTGGGGATTTTTGTCAGTAGTTTTAGTGTTTTAAAAAACATATGGCTAGACAGACCAGGCCTTAGGGCATGGGTGAGAGCAGAGCCAGCCAGGGGAGTCCAGTCAGATTTGAGTTACCATATTCCTTTTTTTTTTTTAGGATTTTATTTATTTATTTTAGAGAGATGGGGAAGGGAGGGAGAAAGAGAGGGAGTGAAATATCAATGTATCGTTGCCTCTAGCACACCCCATACTGGGGATATGGTCTGCAACCCAGGCATGTGCCCTGACTAGGAATCAAACCAGCGATGCTGAGGTTCACAGGCCTGTGTTCAATCCACTGAGCTACACCACCCAGGCCATATTCCTTTTTTAAATCATATTTTTTACTGTTGTTCAGTTACAGTTGTCCTGCCTTTGTCCCCAATGTGCTACCCTACCTCATGCCCCACAACTCCCACAGTCAGTCACCCCTTATTATCTGTGCCCATGAGTCCTCTATCATGTTCCTTAACTTATCCTTTTTCCCCTTCTTTCCCTTGTTATTCCCCTCTACCTTCCCTCTGGTCATTGTCAGTTTGTTTATTTCCATGTCTTTGGTTTTATTTTGCTAATTTGTCTTTTTTAGTTAGGCTCCAATTATAGGTGAGATCATATGGTATTTGTCTTTTACCATCGGGCTTATTTCACTTAGCATAGTGCTCTCCAGATCCATCCATGCTGTTGTGAAGGGTAGGAGTTTCATCTTCCTTTCTGCTGCATAGTATTCCATTGTGTAAATTAGCATACACTTTTGATTGACTCATTTACTGATGGGCACTTCGGCTGTTTCCAGCATTTGGCTATTGAAAATATCACTGCTGTGAACATTTAGGTACATAGGTTCTTTTAAATTGAAGATTCAGAATTCTTAGGGTATAGTTCCACCAGTGGGATCACTGGATGGAAAGGCAGTTCCATCTTTAGTTTTCTGAATAAATTCTATACTGTTTTCCACAGTGGCTACACCAGACTGCATCCCCACCACCAGTGCACAAATGTTCCCTTTTATCCACCACCTCACCAGCACTTTGTTTTAAAGATGTTATTTATTTTATTTTCAGACAGAGGGGAAGGGATGGAGAAAGAGAGGGAGAGAAACATCAATGTGTGATTGCTTCTTGCACACAAACTAGCCTGCAACCCAAGAATGTGTCCTGACTAGGAATCAAACCAACAACCCTGTGGTTCACAGGCAGGCACTCAATCCACTGAGCTACACCAGCCAGGGCACCACTTATTCTTTGTTGATTTGTTTATGATGGCCATTCTGACTGGTGTGAAGTGGTATCTCATTTTGGTTTTATTTACATCTGTCTGATGGCTAGTGATGCTGAGCATCCTTTCATATATCTCTAGACCTTCTGTATGTTCTCCTTGGAGAAATGTCAATTCAGGTCCTTTGCCTGTTTTTTAATTGGATTATTCATCTTCCTGGAGTGGAGTTGTGTGAGTTGAGTTCTTTATATATTTTGGAGCTCAAACCCTTGTCCAACGTATCACTGGTTCCCTTTTCATTTTACTGATGTTTTCTTTAGCCATGCAGAAGCTTTTAATTTTGATGAAGTCCCATTTGTTTATTCTTTCCTTTGTGTCCCTTGCTCTAGGGGACATATCAGTGAAAATACTGCTGCATGGAATATCTGATGAGATTTTCTTGCCTATGTTCTCCTCTAGGGCTTTTATGGTATTGCAACTTATATTTACGTCTTTTACCCATCTTGAGCTTATTTTTGTGTATGGTGTAAGTTGGTAGTCAAGTTTTATTTTTTTGCATGTAGCTATCCCGATCTCCCAACACAATTGGTTGAAATGGCTATTTTTACTCCATTTTATGCTTTTTCCCCCTTTGTCAAATATTAATTGACCATATTGACATGGGTTTATTTCTGGGCTCTCTATTCTGTTCCATTGATCTATGTGTCTGTTCTTATGCCAATACCAGGCTGTTTTAATTTCATTGTCCTTGTAATGAGTAGTTTGAAAAGAATCAGGGTTAGCTCTTCCCTAAATATTTGGTAAGATTCTCCTGTTAAGCCATTCAGCCCAGGGCTTTGTTTGCTGGTTGCTTTTTGATTACTGCTTCAATTTCACCAGCTGCTGTTGGTCTGTTCAGGCTTTCTGCTTTTTCTTGACTCAGTTTTGGAGGATCATATGTTTCTAGAAAATTGTCCATTTACCCAGATTTTCAAATTTCTTGGCATATAGTTGTACGTAAGAATTTCTTACAACTTTGTATTGCTGTGTTAACAGTAGTAATTTTGCCTCTTTCACTTCCGATATATTTATTTGGGTCCTCTCTCTTTTTTTCTTGATGAGTTTAGTCAAAGGCTTATTGATTTTGTTTATCTTTTTAAAGAACAGCTCTTGGAATTATTGCTCTTTTGAAATATTCTTTTAGTCTCTATGTCATTTAATTCTGCTCTGATCTTGATTATTTCCTTTCTTCTACTCACTCTGAGCTTTGTTTGTTGTTGTTCCTCTAGTTCTTGTAGATGTAGGGTTACATTGTTTATTTGAAATGTTTCAGTCTTTTTTACATAGGCCTATATTGCTATGAACTTCCCTCTCAGGACTGCCTTTGCTGTGTCCCATAGATTTTGGGTTGTTGTGAATTCATTTTCATTTGTTTCCAGAAACTTTTTTTATTTATTCCTAGATCTCATTGTTTACCCATTCATTGTTAAGAACGCATTATTCAGTCTCCATTGATTTGATTTTCTTACAGTTTATTTCTTTTTAAAAAAAGATTTTATTTATTTATTTTGAGAGAGAGAGAGAGAGAGAGAGAGAGACATCAATGTGCGGTTGCTGGGGGTCACGGCCTGCTACCGAGGCATGTACCCTGACTGGGAATCGAACCTGCAACACTTTGGTTTGCAGCCCGAGCTCAACCCACTGAGCTATGCCAGCCAGGGCTACAGTTTATTTCTTAAGGTTAGTTTCTAGTTTCAAGCCTTTGTGATCCAAGAAAATGCTTGATGTGATTTCAATGTTCTTCAATTTCTTGAGGCTTGTTTTATGTCTATCATGTGCTCTATTTTTGAAAATGTTCCATATGTATTTTAAAATGTATATTTGCTTCTTTGGAGTATAATGTTCTGTATATATATTTATTAAGCTCATTTGATCTAGCATGTCATCCAGTGGGACTATGTCCTTGTTGATTCTTTGTTTGGAAGTTCTGTTCATTGTTGACAGTGGGATGTTAAAATACCCTAGTACAAGTGTTTTTCTGTCTATATCTTTCTTGAAGTCCTTGAAGATTGTGCTTATATATGTAGGTGCATATATGTTTACATTGCTTACAGCTTCCTGGTGGATTCTTCCTTTTAGAATTATGAAGTGACCTTCTTTACTTCTTTTTATGGCCTTTGTTTCTAAATCTGTTTTGTGTGATAGAAGTTTTGCTACCCTGTTCTTTCTTTCCCTGTCCATTTGCTTGGAATATTTTTTCCGACCCTTTACTTTCAGTCCATTTAGGTCTTTTTCTGAGGTGCATCTCTTGTAGATAACATATGTGCAGGTCTTGTTTTCGTATCCATGCAGCTACCCTATGTCTTTTGATTGGAGCATTTAATCCATTTACATGTAAGGTTATTATTGATAAGTACCTATTTATTGCCCTTTTTTTCCCTTTGTATCTGAGCTCCTCTTTCTTTCACTCTTTTCCTTCATCTTTTTAAAGCAGTTCTTTGGTATGTCTTGCAATGCTGGTTTGGTGGAGGTGTACTCTTTTAACCTCCTCTTATATAGGAAATTCCTTAGTTCACCTTCCATTTTAATTGAGAGCCTTATTGGATAGAGTAGTCTTGGTTGCAGGACTTGTATTTCATTACTTAGGATATTACTTCCCATTCTCTATTGGCCTGTAGTGTTTCTACTGAGAAATCATGTGCCAGCCTTATCAGAGCTCCCTTGTATGTTACTATCTGTTTCTCCCTTGCTGCTTTTAAGACTCTCTTTGTCCAGTGGAGCAAGCACCATTGGTCCCTCTCAGACCCTGCCCCCACATACAGTGTCACAACCCAGGTACTGGGTTGCCCTGCCCTGGTGAACACCTAAGGCTCTGCCCCTCATACATAACAGGCATGACAAGACCAAAAAAAAGTGGCCCAAATGTAAAAACAGATAAAAGCTCCAGAGAAAATACAACTAAGCGACCAAGAGATAGCCAACCTATCAGATGCACAGTTCAAAGCACTGGTGATCAGGATGCTCACAGAATTAGTTGAATTTGGTCGCAAATTAGATGAAAAAATGAAGGCTATGCTAAGTGAAGGGAAGGAAAATGTACAGGGAACCAATAGTGATGAGAAGAAAAATGGGACTCAAATCAATGGAGTGGACCAGAAGGAAGAAAGAAACATCCAACCAGAAAAGAATGGAGAAATAAGAATTCAAAAAACTGAGGAGAGGCTTAGGAACCTCCAGGACATCTTGAAACATTCCAACATTCGAGTTATAGGGGTACCAGAAGGGGAAGAGGAAGAGCAACAAGTGGAAAAGTTATTTGAACAAATAATAAAGGAGAACTTCCCCAATCTGGCAAAGGAAATAGACTTCCAGGAAGTCCAAGAAGCTCAGAGAGTCCCAAAGAAGTTGGACCCAAGGAGGAACACACCAAGCCACATCATAATTACATTAGCCAATGTAAAAATGAAGGAGAGAATCCTAGAAGCAGCAAGAGATAAGGAGATGGTAACCTCCAAAGGAGTTCCTATCAGACTGTCAGCTGATTTCTGAAAAGAGACCTCGCAGACAAGAAGGAGCTGGAAAGAAGTATTCCAAGTCATGAAAAGCAAGGACCTACATCCAAGATTGCTCTATCCAGCAAAGCTTTCATTTAGAATGGAAGGGCAGATCAAGTGCTTCTCAGATAAGGTCAAGTTAAAGGAGTTCATCATCACCAAGCCCTTATTATGTGAAATTTTAAAGGGACTTATCTAAGGAAAAAAAGATAAAAAATATGTGTAGTAAAATGACAGCAACCTCACAATTATTAACAGTCACACCTAAATCAAAAACAAAAACAAACTAAGCAAACAAGTAGAACAGGAACAGAAGCACAGAAATGGAGATCACATGGAGGGTTAGCAACAGGTGAGTGGGAGGAGGAGAAAGGGGGAAAAGGTACAGAGAATGGGTAGCATAAGTAGTGTAGTAGGTAAAAAATAGATGGGGGAAGGCAAGAATAGTATGGGAAATATAGAAGCAAAAGAACTTATAAGTATGACACGTGGACATGAACTAAAGGGGGGGAATGTGGGTGGGAGAGGGTGTGCAGGGTGGAGGGGAATGAAGGAGGAAAAATGGGACAACTGTAATAGCATAATCAATAGAATTAAAAAAGGAAAAAGATTCTCTTTGTCTTTAAAATTTAACGTTTTGTATATTTTTTATAGTTTAATGTATTTTAATAGTAAATGTACAGGAACAGCACAGAAGACAGACAACATTAAAAACATATGCAGTTAGAAAAGTATAGTGAATGGATGGAATCTACTGTGTGATAAAAATGCTACAAACACCATTTAGTTGCAATAAATAAGAAATTTACTTGTTTTTAAAAAATCCAAGTGCTGGAATTGTCCAGAAAAATTTAACAGGTTTATTTATAATGTTATAAAGTTGAACTGCTGAAACTTGTTCACTGAAACACCTCGACTTGCATAAAACTATATGTCCCTGCATTTCTATTAAAAAAATTCACACACACATGAGAATGGAAAAACTGCCAATACCTGATTTCTGTTCCCAATTTTCCACTTGCAATCATATACCTAGGGACCTTTTTGACCCCATGGAAAAAATTATCTAATGTTCAGAACTACCAATAACAGGAACAATAGAATATTATTTTTTAAAGAATGAAATGTTTCCCATCATAGTGGATTCTTAAGCACATTCTCAATGTATGCAGTGTGCTTAGCTGAATGTCCTTTGGCATAATTGTTACACGTTTACATGGATAGCACACAAGTTGGTGTCTTCAAAAAGGCCAACCAGATGCACTTCACTTGCCTCCTGAAAAGCACCAATGACTGTATTCTGGAAGCGCAGATCTATTTTGAAGTCCTGATCAATTTCTTGCGCTAGACGCTGGGAGGGAAGTTTGTGAATCAGAAGGTCAGTGGACTTCTAATAACAGCTAATTGCACAAAGTACCATAGTCCAGGCCTGTAACAATGAAGTTTCTTCATCTCTCCAGTAGAGGGCTCACTCTTGCAAGCAGCTGTGGTTGCCGGTTGCTTCCTCAGTGCTTTACCACTAGTCCATTTGAGAGCAGTCTGCTTTGTATGAGCCATGGTATAGGGACCTCTTTACTTACCCTCCATCTCCTTCAGCTGGAGTTCAGCGAACTGGAGGAGGTGCTGGCGTTAGAGAGCAACAGCAGCTGTGAACACTAAAATTTGACATTTTAATTTGGGTTGTCTTGGAGTAGGAATCTTCAGGTTCGTCTTAATTGGGATTATTTGTGTTTCCTGAACTTGCATGACTTTTCCCCTCTCCAAGTTAAGGAAGTTTTCTGTCATTATTCTTTCATTCATGTTTTCTATCCCTTGGTCTTTTTCTTCCCCTTCTGGGATACCTGAAGTTCCCCTAAACTACCTTCATACTTTTTGAGTCTTTTTTTTTTTTTCATTTTGTTGCTCTACCTGGGTATTTCTTTCTATCTTGTCTTTCAGCTCACAGATTTGGTCCTTTTCTTCATCCTGCCTGCTTATCACTCCTTTGAGTGTATTTATTTTTATTCAGATATTGTATTCTTCATTTCTTCCTGGTTCTTGTGTATAGTTTCTCTTTCCTTTTTCATGCTTTGTATTTCCCACTGAGTTCTTTGAACATCCTTATAACCATTTTTTAAAAATTCTATGTCTGATAGATTGCTTGCCTCAATTTAATTTACTTCTTTTACTGGAGATTCTTCTATTTCTTTTGATTGGGGGTTCTTTCTTTGTCTCCCAATTTTGGGTGACTCTTTCTGTTTGTTTTTGCATCTCAGGGTGTTCTACTTTGCCTGCCTGTCTTCCTGGAGTAGACTCTATAGTAGAAGTTTTGTGGGATTCAGTGGTGCAGTCTCTTTGATCTCCTTATCGGGATGTTCTAGGGTTGCCCTTTCTTCCATTTTTGTGGGCTTTCTTGTTATACTTGGGCTTTACTTCTTGGTGACTTTTTGTTGGTGGATTCTCCCCTCCAGTGGGCTTACTAGTAATCACAAGTCTCACCTTGCCTTGTATGCTGCTGCACAGGTGTTGGTTAACAAAGCAGCATTACCAGAAAACCAAACCTATGACAACAAAAAGAATCACCCTACAACATCAGCAATATCAACTGCAAATTAGCAAAGATTAATAAAGATGAAGAGAGATTAAGAATATAATATTGGACAATGGGAATATGAGATGACTGAAAGAGGGGAAAATATTTTTGAGTGGGGAGAGGGAGGAGAATTAATGAATAGGAATAGAACTGAGATGAAGAAAGGGAGAGAACAAAATTTAAAACACAGAAGTGTGATGAAAAAAATGGGTAAGTTACCATATTACTTTTAATCCCCAGTGAATCCTACTAGTTTACCTATTCAATAATAGGGGGACAGCAGGTCTTTCAGCAGACACTTTAGTAAAGACTGCTTAGCCATAGGCAAAGAAACATAATCATCTGCAATGAATGAGGGGATATTTTTGGAAGAAAAAAGACAAGTGTGTGGAAGGCCCACCTTCTTTTCTCCTCACAGCTGTCCCTGCTGGAGAGAAAGTAGGTGTTTGTTTCTCAGTGATAGTTTTTCTGTCCTTCCTCACACTGAACACACTCAATAACTATGACAATGCTATTTGAAACACCCTCTTCTGTTAGCTTTGGGATTCTGGTTACATAAGTAACAAGGTAAAAAACATTAGTATTTTGTGAGTACCTTCTGTGCTATAATGTGTTCATACTTCACATGCATTACCATGTTTAATCTTCACACCTCCTGAAGTAGATTGATAATGAATAATTTCTCATTTTCAGTTGAGTAGGCTAAGCCTTAGAGATGGAAGACAAACAACATTGTCCTCAGGGCAGCAAGTCTGGAGCTGGGCAACAAAGACTGGCTGGAAAAGGTGGAATTGTAGTGAATTTACTGCCATTTTGATGTTCATCATTTTGATCTTCTCTTTTTTATATAATTCCCTTTAGCATTTCATATGATAATGGATTCATGATGATGAACTCCTTTAGTTTTACCTTAGATTTAAAAAAACTAAGCAAACAAGCAGAACAGGAACAAAACCAGAGATATGGAGATCATTTGGGTTATCAGTTGGGAAGGGGAAGGGAAAGAAAGAATGGAGAGAAAGGTACAGGGATTAATAAGCACAAATTGGTAGGTGCAAAATAGACAGTGGGATATTAAGAACAGTGTATAGGAAATGGGGTAGCCAAAGAACTTATATGCATGACCCATGTACATGAACTAAGGAGGGGGATTGCTGGAGGGAATGGGGGTACTGGGTAAAAAGGGGCAAAGGGGGAGAAATTGGGACAACTATATTAGCATAATCAATTTTATATTTAAAAAAATAAATTAAAAAAGAGGTAGAAGTGCTCAGAAAGAAAAACAAACACTAGTACCAGGGACAGCTCCAACCCACTGTGCCTTAAGGCCACAGTGTCCTGGCCTTACTCTAATCCTGGCCACAGTGGAAGAAGCAGGACTTTCTGAGGAGGAGGGTGACTTGTACAGGGTCACAGAGTGGCAGAGACAGGTTTTGGCTCCAAAGTGGGTGTTCTTTGCCTGTTATAACATTAAAACAAGCTTTGCCTCCAATCCGGGTAGTTAGAGCTAGCCCTGCCTGGATCTTCTCCCTCTACAGCCACCTCTGTTGGACAGAACCTAGACTAGTGTTGGCAATAGCCCAGGACCCATCTCAGATCGACTACACTAGGCCTGCTCTGAACCCAGGAGAGCCTCCCAAGTACCTCAGATTCCAGATATACACAGCACCTTTTCTAATTTTTTTATCACCCATCCCTCACTTTCTGTTTATTTGCCACATGCCCAGCAGCTCTCATTCTCTCTTAGGAACACCACTCAATGTAAAAAAGCTTTAAGTACACTTTAAGGAAGCATAATAGCATCATATGTGCTCAGTAGAGTTATTGATTGTTCTGTGTAAAATATAAGCGTGTGTTTTAGGCTATTTATGTCTTGATGCACCAACCACGCCAAGCCTGTTTTGTTTCTAGGAAAAGATAAAGCATTTACCACTAATGTCATCTTTGGTTTTCTCTCTTCATTATGTGCCCAGACTCTAAATAATACCAGCCATAGATTGACTATCTTAATGCATCAGCCATGTCAGTTTTTAAGGATTCCATCTGGTCTCTTCATATACAGAGTCATAATTCTCCCATTCCTACTCACCTACCTGATTTCTAGTGGAGAAATCTAAAGTCATAGACTCAATTGCTCCTATTGAATTTTGTCTGTGATGAAATAAAAAATGTAAAAGTGTTTTTGGCATGTCATCTTCCCAATATTCCTATTTTTAGTAGAGGTACATATGATTGATTATAGTGTAAGTATAGGTTCTCCCTGGCTCCATGAAGAAAGCCAGGCTCCAAGGCTAGATGGAGCCTTATCCTTGAGAGAAAGTCTGAGAGAAAAGACCACAGTATTCTTCAGGGATTCTTTACATGCTGTCAGCCAAAATGATGCCTGTCCTGAAGGCATTAAACCTCCAGAGCAATGATTCCAAAAGCGTGCATCTGGTATCACACAATGGATCGCCAAACATTTTCTTTATAATTATACCACAAGACCATGTTGTATCTAATAGATGAGACTTTTCTAGCCAAGGTCCAGCTCATAGAAATCTGTTACCATGCTCCTCCATTCTCTCTTTCTTTCTACCCTGGCTATTTTGGAGGCCACATGTACCAGATACTATGGCCATAGGAGGAAAGAGGGCCCCAGACTTTCACAGCTTCACTCTGACATGAATGTTAATAGACTTTCATTGGGTTAAAACACTAAGATTTCCCTAAGATATCCAATCCAATCCTGACCATTCAAATATATAGTAGTTAAAAAACTAGTTTCTTGTTTGTAATAGTTTCCTGTGGGCAGAGCCAGTATCATCCCCAACAGGAGACTCTTTTGATCTATCCCTCTGAGTGTGGGTGGCTGAAATTGCTCCTGCAGAGGGGATACTGTCTCCACCCAACTGGATCCCTCCCCACAGTGTGCTCCTCCTAAAGGAACTAGAGTTGAAGATTTTGAAAGAAAATGAGTGGTTTAGCTCTGGAATAGAGGCCACATTTCCCTAATTGAATGCCTGACCATGTAACTCCCAAGTAGGGAACTCACTATCCCTGACGTCCTTACCTTGGTTGCCCTACCCTACTGAGCTCCCAACCTGTGGAAGGCTCTGTGGGCAGCAGTCAGCCAGGGCCCACTCTAAAGTCTTTCTTCAGAAGGCTCTGGAGGAAGACCTAGCAACCTCAGGTGAAAGCAGAGAAAATGACAGGTGGAGGCAGACCTCTGGGAGCCTCAGTCATCTTAAAGATCTGCTGCCAGGTCTAAGCTGGAGGAAGCCAACACTTACACACAGATTGGAACCTCTGACATATACCCAGGTGAAGTAAATGCAGTCATAAATAGTGAACAGCATAGTAGTTCCAGACAGATAGCCAAAGGCCAGTTATACTCAACATCTGACAGTGACCTGTACCTGAACACTGCCCAAACGGACCCAGAACCAATACAACCAGTTGCGGGCTTCAAACCACAAAAGAACTCAGCCCAGTTTGTAACTAAAGCAGCACATCCAAAAGGAATTCTGGAAGGCACCAGACCCTGCTGGGAACAACCTTGCCTCAGGGGACAGCCTCAGCACAGTGTCTTAAATGGTGACCTAGGTTTACCTTTATAATCACACAGTCTGAAGGGTTAATTTCACCCACAAAAGGGACAACAGCATTCAAGACTCAACTACATCAGGGGGTGCACATAACCCTGAAGAAATATTTTTGCAGCATGGTGCTCAGATGATCTAGAAGATTGTGCCACAGAGCCCAACAAGACACCTTCATTATAAAATAATCACAACAAGTTTGGGAGTCATAGCAAATTTAGCTAATATACAGAGACAAAATGGGGAGACAAAGAAATATGCTCTAAATGAAAGAACAAGAGAAACCCCCTGAAAAAAAATTAAATGAAATGGAAGCAACCAAACACCAGAACCAGAGTTTAAAACAATGTATAAAGATGCTCAAGGACCTCACTGAAAGAATGGATGACCTCACTGAGAACTTAAATTAAGAGATAATGAGCAAAAAGGGCAAAAAAAAAAAAGCCCATAAAAGGAACCAGTCAGAAACAGAGAATGCAATATCTAAAATGAAGAATGTACTAGAAAGAATCAAAAGCAGGTTAGATAAAGCATAGGATCAAATCAGTGATTTAAAGGACAAGATAACAGTAGGCACCCGAGCAGAGCACCAAAAAGAAAGGAGAATTTTTTTAAATGAGGGAAGTCTAACAGACCTCTGGGAAAACATCAAGTGTAAAAATGCCCATATAATATGGGTTCCAGAAGGAGAAATGAGTGAACAAGGGATAGAAAAACTGAAGAAACAATGGTTGGAAACTTCCTTAACCTGGTGAAGGAAAAGTCACACAAGTTCAGGGAGCACAGAGTTCCAGTAAAGAGGAACTCAAAGAGGCCCAAATAAGACACATTGGAATTAAAATGCCAAAGATTAAAGGAAAAGAGATCCTTAAAAGCAGAAAGAGAAAAACAATTGGTTATGTACAAAGGAGCTCCCATAAAGCTGTCAACTGCTTTCTCAAAAGAAACACTTCAGGCCAGAAAGGATTGACACGAAGTATTCAAAGTGATGAAAATCAAACACTTCAACCAAGACTACTCTGTCCAGCAAGGCTATTATTTAAAATTGAAGGCAGCTTTTTGGCTTTTGGCTCAGGGGAGGTGAAGGTGCAACTTTCTTTGGTCATCCCAACTCTGGGTTCATCTGTCACCAGCCACCTCCATCATGCTGCTGAAGTTCAACCCCAATGAGATCAAAGTCATTTACCTGTGATGCACTTGCAGGGAAGTTGGTGCCACATCTTCCCTGGCCCCCAAGATTGGCCCCCTGGGCCTGTCTCCAAGAAAGGTTGGTGTTGACATTGCCAAAGCAACCAGTGACTGGAAGGGTCTGAGGATTACAATGAAACTGACCTTTTAAAACAGACAGGCTCAGATTCAGGTAGTGCCTTCTGCCTCTGCCATGATCATCAAAGTCTTCAAAGACTCATCACAAGACAGAAAGAACAACAACAACAAAAAACATTAAGCACAGTGGAAATATCACTTTTGATGAGATTGCCAATATTGCCTGATAGATATGGCATGAATCTTTAGCTAGAGAATGTTCTGGAACCATTAAAGAGATCCTGGGGATTGTCCAGTCTGTGGGCTGCAATGTCAATGACTGCCAGCCTGGTAACATCACAGATGACATCAACAGTGGTACAGTGGAATGTGTGGCTAGTTAAGAATCACAAAGGAAAATATTTCAATTAAAAATCATTTAACAACTGGGACTTCCAGCAAGATGGAGGCATAGGTGGACGCAACGTACCTCCACATACAACCAAGATTAGAACAACAATTTAGAGCCAGAATAACACCCAGAACTGATAGAGAATTTATCTGAATGGAAGTTGGACAGCCAAGAAGTTGAAGCAGACCCGTTGATCCAGACTGGTAGGATGCAGTGGTGGACCCTGAATGTGCAAGTGGCGGCTGGCGGACCCAGTGAGGCGGCATTGTGGACCAGGGCAGAGCTCGAAACCCAGGATCCCAGAGAAGGGACTGAGATCCCAGGAGAATGGAGCTACCGCCATTGTTCCCCCCGCCCCCGCCCCTGCCCCCGCATACAATGTAACAATGTGGCGACTGGGGTGCCCAGCCCAGGTGAACACCTAAGGCTCCACCCCTCATGGTAACAAGAGAGACCAGACGGGGGGGGGGGGGGAGGAGAGAGAGAGAGATATGTCTCCAACAGAAGAACAGATCAGTCCCCCAGGACTCATCCTTTTGAGCGACCAAGAAATAGCCAATCTCTCAGATGCACAGTTCAAAACACTGGTGATCAGGAAGCTCATGGAATTGATTGATTTTGGGCACAAATTAGAAGAAAAAATGCAGGTTACCATAAAAGAGATGAAAGAAGATGCACGGAGAACCAATAGTGAAGGGAAGAAAACTGGGACTCAAAACAATAGACTGGACCAGAAGGAAGAAAACAACCAAGCAGGAAAGAATGAAGAAATAAGAATTCAAAAAAATGAGGAGAAGCTTAGGAACCTACAGGGCATCTTTAAAAGTTCCAATATCTGAATTATAGGGGTACCAGAAGGGGAAGAGGAAAAACAACAGATTGAGCACATATTTGAACAAATAATAAAGGAGAACTTCCCCATTCTGGCAAAGGAAATAGACTTCCAAGAAATCCAGGAAGCTCAGAGAGCCCCAAAGAAGTTGGACCCAAGGAGGAACACACCAAGGCACATCATAATTACATTAGCCAAGGTAAAAATGAAGGAGAGAATCCTAGAAGCAGCAAGAGATAAGGGACAGCAACCTCCAAAGGAGTTCCCATCAGACTGTCAGCTGATTTCTCAAAAGAGACCTTACAGGCAAAAAGGGGCTGGAAAGAAGTATTCCAAGTCATGAAAGACAAGGACCTACATCCCAGATTGCTCTATCCAGCAAAGCTCTCATTTAGAATGGAAGGGCAGATCAAGTGCTTCTCAGATAAGGTCAAGTTAAAGGAGTTCATCATCACCAAGCCCTTATTTTATGAAATATTAAAGGGACTTATCTAAGAAAAAATATAAAGAAAAAATATGTATAGTAAAATGACAGCAACCTCACAATTATTAACAACCACACCTAAAGCAAAACCAAAAGAAACTACGCAAACAACTAGAACAGGAACAGAACCACAGAAATGGAGATCACATGGAGGGTTAGCAACAGGTGAATGGGAAGAGGAGAGAGGGGGAAAAGGTACAGAGAATAAGTAGCATGGAATGTAGGTCGAAAATAGATAGAGGGAGGGTAAGAATAGTATGGGAAATGTAGAAGCTAAAGAACTTATAAGTATGACACATGGACATGACTAAAGGGAGGGATATGGGTGGGAGAGGGTGTACAGGGTGGAGGGGAGTGAAGGGGGGAAAATGGGACAACTGTAATAGCATAATCAATAAAATATATTTAAAAAATCATTTAACAACCCAAAAGATAATAATAACAATAAAATTGAAGGCAAAATAAAGAGCTTCCCAGATAAGAAAAAACTAAAGGAGTTCATTGCAAAGCAGTATTGCAAGAAATGTTAAAGGGCCCACTTTAAGAAAAAGAAAGAAAAATTAAAAGAGAGAGAGAGAGAGAGAGAGAGGAACATAGTTATAAGAGAAAATATGGCAATAAATAAGTACCTATAAATAATAACCTTAAATATAAATGGATTAAATGCTGTAATCAGAAGACATAGGGAGGCTGAATCAATAGGAAAACATGACCCATATATACGTTGTCTATAGGAGACCCACCTTAGAACAAAAGACACACACAGACTAAAGTGAAGGGATGGAAAAATATTTCATAAAATGGAAACAAACAAACAAGGCTGGGGAAGCAATTCTTATATCTGACAAAATAAACTACAAAACAAAGGCAATAACAAAAGACAAAATCTGTCACTAAAAACACTAAAGGGACCAGTCCTACAAGAGGATATAATCCTTGTAAACACATACACACCCAATATAGGAGCAATTAAATATATGAAGAAAATCTTGGTGGACATTAAGGAAGAGATCAACAGCAATACGGTTCTAACAGGGAATTTGAACAATCCAGTGTCATCAATGGGTAGATCGTCAGGACAAAAAATCAGCAAGGATACAGGGACCTTAAATGACACACTGGATTGGATGAATTTAATTGATATATACAAAATATTTTATCCGAAAGCAGCAGAATATACATTCTTCTCAAGTACACATGGAACAGTCTTAAACACAGACCATATGTTGGGATACAAAATGTCTTAAAAATTTTAAGAAAATTGAAATTTTATCAAGTACCTTCTCTGACCACAATGGTAGGAAACTAGAAATCAACTACAATGGAAAAACTCAAAAACATTCAAACACATGGAAGCTAAATAGCATTTTATTGACCAATGCATGGGTTAACAATGAGATCAATGAAATCAAATGATACTTTGAAATAAAGGAAAATGAGAATACACAAACTGAAACCTGTGGGACACAGTGAATGCAGTCCTGAGAGGAAAGTTCATAGCATTACAGGCCTACCTCAAGAAGCAAGAAAAATCTCAAATACACAATCCAACCCTACACCTAAAAGAACTATAAAGAGAATTACAAACAAAGCCCAAAGTAAGTAGAAGGACGGAAGTATTTATAGAGTAAAAATACTGTTAAACTTCAGCTCTCAATCATCTTCCATCTCAAACAATTTGGTCCTTGACCAAGTTGTTCATGAAAAAAATGTCTTAGTTGTTGAACAAAACTTCGGTTCTTGACCTGACAATCCTTTCCTGTTGATACCTGTATGATCAGTCACACATCTATCAGACAAGAAAAAAAGAAAATATTTGACTATGATTCAGGTTCCAAATTGCGTCTCGAACAGTTTCCTAAAATGAATTAAGCTCGAGAACTGAGGTTCCATTGTATATGACACAGACACTAAAAAAGCAATACAAAACATCAAGGAAACCAAAAGGTGCTTCTTTGAAAAGATAAACAAGATTGACTAACCTTTAGTCAGACTCATCATGAAAAAAAAAAGAGAGAGAGGACCTAAATAAATAAAATCAGAAATGTAAGAGAAGTAACAACTGACATCACAGAAATACAAAGGATTGTAAGAAAATACTATGGGTTTTGGCCAAGATGGAGGCATAGGTAGACACACTGTGCCTCCTCACACAACCAAGATAGGGATAACAACAACTTAGAAACAGAATAACAACCAGAACTAACAGAAAATTGAACTGTATGGAAGTTGAACAACCAAGAAGTTAAAATAGACAGGTTCATCCAGACAGGTAGAAGGGGCAGAATCAGGCAGCCGGGTGCAGGTCGAGGCAAGGAGAGCAGAGAGTGTTGGGACTGGCCATGGAAGACTGCAGTGGGCGGATCCTGAGTGCGCAAGACTGGAAGACCCCAGTCGAGGGGTGGCAACCAGCAGACCCAGTGAGGCGGTGATGGTGAAGCAAGGCACTGTGCACAACCCAGGATCCCAGTTCTGGGAAACAGAGCCTTGGGGCACTGATTGAAAACACCTGTGGGGGTTGAGGCACATGGAGAGACTCCGAGCCACACAGCAGAGGTCATTGGAAAGTCCCATGGGGTGCACAAGTCCATCCGCATGGGAATTTGCACCAGAGGGGCCCAGTTTGCTCGGGAGAAGCAGCGGAAGGGACTGAGGTCCTAAGGAAAGCAGAGCAAGCACCATTGTTCCCTCTTGGACCCCGCCCCCACATGCAGCATCAAAACCCAGCAACTGGGGTGCCCCGCCATCGTGAACACATAAGGCTCCACCCCTCATATGTAACAGGTGAGACCAGACCAAAAGGTGGAAGGAAAGATGGCTCAAACAGAATTGAAAGCCCCACAATTAGTACTTTTAAGTGACCGAGAGATAGCCAACCTATCAGATGCACAGTTCAAGGCACTGGTGATCAGGAAGCTCACATAATGGGTTGAATTTGGTTGCAAATTAGAAGAAAAAAATGAAGGCTACACTAAGTGAAATGAAGGAAAATGCACAGGGAACCAGTAGTGATGGAAAGAAAGCTGGGTTTCACATCAATGGAGTGGACCAGAAGGAAGAAGAAAGAAACAATCAAACAGAAATGAATGGAGAAATAAGAATTCAAAAAACTGAGGAGAGGCTTAGGAACCTCCAAGACATCTTGAAACATTCCAACATCTGAGTTTTAGGGGTAGCAGAAGGGGAAGAGGAAGAGCAACAAGTGGAAAAGTTATTTGAACAAATGATAAAGGAGAACTTCCCCAACCTGGCAAAGGAAATAGACTTCCAGGAAGTCCAAGAAGCTCAGAGAGTCCCAAAGAAGTTGGACCCAAGGAGGAACACACCAAGCCACATCATAATTACATTAGCCAAGGTAAAAATGAAGGAGAGAATCCTAGAAGCAGCAAGAGATAAGGGGACAGTAACCTCCAAAGGAGTTCCCATCAGACTGTCAGCTGATTTCTGAAAAGAGACCTCGCAGACAAGAATGAGCTGGGAAGAAGTATTCCAAGTCATGAAAAGCAAGGACCTACATCCAAGATTGCTCTAACCAGTAAGGCTTTCATTTAGAATGGAAGGGCGGATCAAGTGCTTCTCAGATAAGGTCAAGTTAAAGGAGTTCATCATCTCCAAGCCCTTATTACATGAAATGTTAAAGGGACTTACCTAAGGAAAAGAAGATAAAAAATATGTCTAGTAAAATGACAGCAAACTCACAATGATTAACAACCACATCTAAAACAAAAACAAACTAAGCAAACAACTAGAACAAGAACAGAACCACAGAAATGGAGATCACATGGAGAGTTAGCAACAGAGGAGTGGGAGGAGGGCAGATGGGTAAAAGGTAAAGAGAATAAGTAGCATATATGGTAGGTAGAAAACAGGGGGAGGGCAAGAATAGTATGGGAAATGTAGAAGCTAAAGAACTTATGACCCATGGACATAAACTAAAGGGGGGGGGGGAATATGTGTGGGGGAGTGTGTGCAGGGTAGAGGGAGATGGGGGAGTAATGGAACAGCTGTAATAGCATAATCAAGAAAATATTTTAAAAAAAGAAAAGGAAAATCCTATGGGTATTCTGGCCAAGATGGAGATGTAGGTAGATACATTTTACTTCCTCGGACAACCCAACGAAGAATAACAACCAATAAAAAAAGAACAACAACAACCAGAACTGCCAGAAAATCAATATGTATGGAAGTCTGACAACCAGTGAGTTAAAGAAGAAACATTCAGCCACACTTATAGGAGGGGTGGAGATGGACAGTTGGGGTGGAGAGGACATGTGGCAAAGCAGCAGCTGGTGGACCTGGTGGTCCCCCATTTGAGTGCACTAGGAGGAAAAGCTGGGAAGTGAGACAGATCTCACAACCCAGGGTTCCAGCACTTGGGAAGAAAGCTTCCAAATCTCTGTGGGGATTTCAATGGTGGGAGAAACTGCCAGTCTCACAGGAGAGTCCGTTGGAGGGGCCCATGGAGTCCTGAACATATACAAGCTCACGAACCCAGAAACCAGCACCAGAAAGTCATAATTCACATATGGGTAGGGGGGAAAGTGGCTGAAAGCCAGAGGAGAGCCAAGCAAGCAGCATTGTTCCCTCTCTGACCCCTCCCCCACATACAGCACGACAATGCAGCAGTGAAGTGAGTTGTCATGCCCTGGTGAGTACCTAAGGCTCCACCCATTACAATGTAACAGGTGTGCCCAGATAAAGAAATATGACCGAAATGAAAGAACAAATCAAAACTACAGAAAACGAACTAAGTGTTGAAGAGTTAGCCAACCTCTCAGATGCAGACTTGAAAACACTGGTAATCAGAATCCTTACAGAAGTGATTGACTGTGGCCACAAATTAAAGGAAAAAGTGAAGGCCATATGAAGGGAAATAAAGAAAAATATGGGGAACCACAGTGAAAGGAAGGACACTGGGACTCAAATCAACAATTTGGAACAGAAGGAAGAAATAAACATTCAACCATAAGATAATGAATGTAGGGTAAGTGGAGGCAGACTGGCTTCCTCACCCAGGTGTCTGGGTAACTAAGGGAAATAGTGTTCCCACAGCCTTGAAGGAATTGATAAGTAGTGTTCTCATAGCCCTGAGACTGGGTCTGATAAACTGTTCCCATAACCTTGTTTTAATATATTTTATAGATTATGCTATTACAGTTGTCCCATTTTCCCCCTTCATTCCCCTCCACCCTGCACACCCTCTCCCACCCACATTCCCCCCTTTAGTTTATGTCCATGTGTCGTAAGTTCTTTAGCTTCTACATTTCCCATACTATTCTTACCCTCCACCTGTCTATTTTCTACCTACTATCTATGCTACTTATTTTCTGTACCTTTTTCTCCTCTCTCCTCTTCCCACTCACCTGTTGCTAACCCTCCATGTGATCTCCACTTCTGTGCTTCTGTTCCTGCTCTACTTGTTTGCTTAGTTGGTTTTGGTCTTTGTTTTAGCTGTGACTGTTAATAATTGTGAGTTTGCTGTCATTTTACTAGACATATTTTTTATTTTCTTTTCCTTAGATAAGTCCCTTTAACATTTCATGTAATAAGGGCTTAGAGATGATGAACTCCTTTAACTTGACCTTATCTGAGAAGCACTTGATCTGCCCTTCCATTCTAAATGAAAGCCTTACTGGTTAGAGCAATCTTGGATGTAGGTCCTTGCTTTTCATGACTTGGAATACTTCTTTCCAGCTCCTTCTTGTCTGCGAGGTCTCTTTTCAGAAATCAGCTGACAGTCTGATGGGAACTCCTTTGGAGGTAACTCTCTCAGTTTGTCTTGCTGCTTCTAGGATT
Organism: Phyllostomus discolor; assembly: GCF_004126475.2. Taxonomy (NCBI): domain Eukaryota; kingdom Metazoa; phylum Chordata; class Mammalia; order Chiroptera; family Phyllostomidae; genus Phyllostomus; species Phyllostomus discolor. Next base: position 75,857,473 of record NC_040908.2, read on the forward strand.
CTCTCCTTCATTTTTACCTTGGTTAATGTAATTATGATGTGGCTTGGTGTGTTCCTCCTTGGGTCCAACTTCTTTGGGACTCTCTGAGCTTCTTGGACTTCCTGGAAGTCTATTTCCTTTGCCAGGTTGGGGAAGTTCTCCTTTATCATTTGTTCAAGTAACTTTTCCACTTGTTGCTCTTCCTCTTCCCCTTCTGCTACCCCTAAAACTCAGATGTTGGAATGTTTCAAGATGTCTTGGAGGTTCCTAAGCCTCTCCTCAGTTTTTTGAATTCTTATTTCTCCATTCATTTCTGTTTGATTGTTTCTTTCTTCTTCCTTCTGGTCCACTCCATTGATGTGAGACCCAGCTTTCTTTCCATCACTACTGGTTCCCTGTGCATTTTCCTTCATTTCACTTAGTGTAGCCTTCATTTTTTCTTCTAATTTGCAACCAAATTCAACCCATTCTGTGAGCTTCCTGATCACTAGTGCTTTGAACTGTGCATCTGATAGGTTGGCTATCTCTTGGTCCCTTACTTGTATTTGCTGTGCAGCTTTGATCCGTTCTTCTGTTTGAGCCATTCTTTTGTCTTGTCAGGCCTGTTATGTATGAGCGGCAGAGCCTTAGGCACTCAAGGGCAGGGCAACCCAGTCTCTGAGTTGCAACATTGTATGTGGGGGCAGGGTCCAAGAGGGAACAATGGCGCTTACTCCACTCTCCATCGGACTTCAGTCCCTTCTGCTGTTTTACCCATGAAAACTGGGCTTTTCTGGTGGTAATTCCCATGTGTGTGGGCTTGTGCATATTTTAGGACCCCATGGGTTTCTCTAACAAACTCTCCTGTGAGGCTGGGAGTCTCTCCCTGCACCTCAACCTCTACAGGTGTTTTGAATCAGTGCCCCAAGGCTCTATTTCCTGGTGCTGGGACGCTGGGTTGTGCACAGTGCCTTGCTTCACAATCGCACCTTCCTGGATCTGCTGGTTGCCACCCCATGCCTGGGGTGTGCCAGTCACTGCCTGAGTACCCAGTGTCCATCCACTGCAGTCTTAGGGGCCCGGGGTGCCTTATGCACCCGGTGCCATTACTCATAGTACTGCGACCCCTCTCGGCCCGGCTACCCGACTCCAACCCTCCTATTGGTCTGGATGAACGTGTCTATTTTAACTCCTTGGTTGTCCAACTTCCATAGAGTTCAATTTTCTGTCAGTTCTGGTTATTATTCTGTTCCTAAATTGTTGTTGCCCCTATCTTGGTTGTGTGAGGAGGCACAGTGTGTCTACCTATGCCTCCATCTTGGCTGAAAGTCCTCCAGAGTGAATACTTTTAAGCGACCAAGAGATATCCAACCTATCAGATGCACAGTTCAAAGCACTGGTGATCAGGAAGCTCACAGAATGGGTTGAATTTGGTTGCAAATTAGAAGAAAAAAATGAAGGCTACACTAAGTGAAATGAAGGAAAATGCACAGGGAACCAGTAGTGATGGAAAGAAAGCTGGGTCTCACATCAATGGAGTGGACCAGAAGGAAGAAGAAAGAAACAATCAAACAGAAATGAATGGAGAAATAAGAATTCAAAAAACTGAGGAGAGGCTTAGGAACCTCCAAGACATCTTGAAACATTCCAACATCTGAGTTTTAGGGGTAGCAGAAGGGGAAGAGGAAGAGCAACAAGTGGAAAAGTTACTTGAACAAATGATAAAGGAGAACTTCCCCAACCTGGCAAAGGAAATAGACTTCCAGGAAGTCCAAGAAGCTCAGAGAGTCCCAAAGAAGTTGGACCCAAGGAGGAACACACCAAGCCACATCATAATTACATTAACCAAGATAAAAATGAAGGAGAGAATCCTAGAAGCAGCAAGACAAACTGAGAGAGTTACCTCCAAAGGAGTTCCCATCAGACTGTCAGCTGATTTCTGAAAAGAGACCTCGCAGACAAGAAGGAGCTGGAAAGAAGTATTCCAAGTCATGAAAAGCAAGGACCTACATCCAAGATTGCTCTAACCAGTAAGGCTTTCATTTAGAATGGAAGGGCAGATCAAGTGCTTCTCAGATAAGGTCAAGTTAAAGGAGTTCATCATCTCTAAGCCCTTATTACATGAAATGTTAAAGGGACTTATCTAAGGAAAAGAAAATAAAAAATATGTCTAGTAAAATGACAGCAAACTCACAATTATTAACAGTCACAGCTAAAACAAAGACCAAAACCAACTAAGCAAACAAGTAGAGCAGGAACAGAAGCACAGAAGTGGAGATCACATGGAGGGTTAGCAACAGGTGAGTGGGAAGAGGAGAGAGGAGAAAAAGGTACAGAAAATAAGTAGCATAGATAGTAGGTAGAAAATAGACAGGTGGAGGGTAAGAATAGTATGGGAAATGTAGAAGCTAAAGAACTTACGACACATGGACATAAACTAAAGGGGGGGAATGTGGGTGGGAGAGGGTGTGCAGGGTGGAGGGGAATGAAGGGGGAAAATGGGACAACTGTAATAGCATAATCAATAAAATATATTTCTTTTTTCTTAAAGTATCATCTGTCCATTTTTTAAAGATTTTATTTATTTATTTATTTTTAGAGAGGGAAGGGAGGGAGAAAGAGAGAGAGAGAAACATCAGTGTGCGGTTGCTGGGGGCCGTGGCCTGCAACCCAGGCATGTGCCCTGACTGGGAATCGAACCTGGGACACTTTGGTTCCCAGCCCACGCTCAATCCACTGAGCTACGCCAGCCAGGGCTCAATAAAATATATTTCTTATAAAGATATTGGCTCTGAGGCTTTGATTTGTAATTGCATTTGAGCCATTTTTTTTTTTTTAATTTGGTCGCCCATGTTATATATGAGGTGCAGAGACTTAGGTGTTCTCCAGGATGGGGCAATCCAGTCGCTGGGTTGTGATGTTCTATGTGGGGGCAGGGTCTGAGAGGAAACAATGGCGCTTCCTTTTCTCTGTGTCAGATTGCAGTCCCTTCTGCTCTGTCCCCCAAGCTAACAGGGCCTTTCTGGTGCTAATTCCCATGTGGGTGGGCTTGTATACATTCTAGGACCCCGCGGGTCTCTGCAAGGCACTCTCCAGTGAGGCTGGAAGTCTCTCCCTGCACCTCAACTTTCACAGGTGTTTTCAATCAGTGTCCCCAGGTTCTGTTCCCGGAGCTGGGACCCTGGATTGCTCGGTCTGTCTCACTGTCCAATTTTGCCTGTTTTGTCTGTGTGCAAATATGGCCCAGACAGCCAGGCGCCTTGTACACAGTGCCTCGCTTTCCTATTGCCACTTCTCTGTGTGTGCCAGCTGCCTGTGCTCTTGCACCCGGGATGCCTCATGTGCCCAGGATGCCTTACAGGCCAGGGATGCATTATGGGTTCAGTGCCACCACTTTTTGTGCCTCAACCCCTCTCCTCCCAGCTGCCCAACTGTGCCACTCCTCCTGGTGTGGATGAATGTGTATATTTTAACTCCTTGGTTGTCCTACTTCCATACAGTTCAATTTCTGTCAGATCTGGTTGTTATCTTGTTTCTAAATTATTCCTGACCTTATTTTGGTTGTGCAAGGAGGCACAGTGTGTCTACCTATGCCTCCATTTTGGCCAGAAGTCTCCAGCTCCCATAACTTGAAGTGAGCTCACATGTGCAGAATTATGATATGTTATATAATTTTCTGGCATTTTGCCAGCTTTGTTCACTTCTAGTACTTAAGCAAGTAGGGGCTTCTCACACGTGACATGCAGCTTGTAGCATGTGTGGCTCGCACACCTGTGAATTAAGGTATGTTAAGCACCACATGGCTTCGTGCACTTTATTTCATCACCCAGAAGCTAGAGTGGACATGTCTGGCCTTGAATAGCTGCAACATAATGAAGAAATAAGAATTCAAAAAAAAATGAAGACAGGCTCAGGAACCTCTGGGACAACTTTAAACATTCCAACATCCAAATCATAGGGGTGCCAGAAGAAGAGAAAGAGCAAGCTATTGAAAACTTATTTGAACAAATAATGAAGGAAAAGTCCCCCAATCTCTCAAAGGAAATAGATATGTAAGTCCAGAAATCTCAGAGTATCCTAAAAAAGTTGGGCCCTAGGAGAAACACACCAAGACATGTCATAATGAAATTATCCAAAATTAAAGATAAGAAGAGAATCTTAAAAGCAGGAAGAGAAAAGGAGTTACTACAAGACTATCAGCTGATTTCTCAAAAGACACCTTGCAGGCAAAAGGGGCTGGAAAGAAGTATTTGAAGTCATGGAAGGCAAGGACCTACAACCAAGATTACTCTATCCAGCAAAGCTATCATTTAGAATGGAAGGTCAGATTAAGTGCTTCCAAGACAAGGTAAATCCAAAGGAGTTCATCATTATCAACACCTTATAATATGAAGTATTAAAGGGACTTATCTAAGAAAAAGAAAATGATCAAAAGTATGAACAGTAAAATGACAACAAACTCACAATTATCAACTGAACCTAAAAAACAAAACCAAAAACAAACTAAGCAAATAACTAGAACAGGAACAGAATCATAGAAATGGAGATCACATGGAGGGTTATCAGTGGGGAGGGGGCAGGGAGAGAATGGGGGATACAGTACCAAGAGTAAGAAGCATACTTGGTAAGTACAAAATAGACAGGGGGAGGTTAAGAATAGTATATGAAGTGGAGAAGCTAGAGAACTTATATGTATGACCCATGGACATGAACTTAGGTGGGAGGAATGCTAGAAGGGAGGACAGTGCAGGGCAGAGGGAGGTGAACAGGAGAAAAAATGGGACAACTGTAATAACATAATTAATAAAATATACTTAAATAAAATGCCAAAAAGGCTGAGGAGGGAGAGAAAATCTTGGAAGCAGCAAGAGAAAAGCAGAGAGTTAAATACAAAGTAGTTGCCACAGAACTGTCAGCAGATTTCTTGAAAGAAGCTTTGCAAGGAAGAAGGAACAGGCAAGAAAGTGTTCAGGGTGATGAGGTGCAAGGATCTACAGCCTAGATTGCTCTGTCCAACAGGGCTTTCATTTGGAATGGAGGGGTAGATTTGGTGCTTCCCTGATAGGGTGGAGCTGAGGGAGTTCATCACCACCAAGCCATGTTACAGGAAATGCTAAGAGAACTTGTTTAAGAGAAAGAAGAGGATCAAAGCTATGAGCAGTAAAAAGGCAACAAATTCACAACTACCAACAAGAATATAAAAACAAAATGCCAAACTGGGCAAATGACCAGAACAGGAACAGAGTCATAGATATGGAGATTATTTAAAGGCTTATTAAATGGTAAGGGGGTGGGAGAGAATGGGGAAATGGTGCAAGGATTAAGCAAAAAACTGGTAGGAACAAACTAGACAGGGGAGAGTTAAGAATAACATAGGGCAGGGTAAATGGAGGCAGTCTGGCTTCCTCACTTAGGTGTCTGGGCAAGTAAGGGAAGTGGTTTCCCATAACCTTGAGAATGGCCTGATAAGTAGTGTTCTCATAGCCTTGAGACTGGGTCCAATAAACTGTTCCCATAGCCTTGAGTGGGCTTGTGTGTGTGGTATGAAGCTCTGTTGCATACGATCTGTTGGCACCCTGTCAGCTTTGTTTACCTCTAGTATTGGGGGGTAGGGACTGCACACTGGATGCTATGACAGGTGCCATACTAGGGGACAGGTGACATGCAACATGCATTGTGCTATGCAGAGACATGCAGGAGGACACCCAGTTTGCAGTATGCGTGGCTTGCCTGCCCTTGAATAAAGGCATGTCAAGCATCCCCACAGCTCCGTACATTTTCTTCCATTTGCCCGAATCTAGAGTAGACCTGCCAGGCCTTCACAGACTGGAACACACATAGGAAATGGAGAAATCAAGGAACTTACATACACAACCCATGGACATGAACTAATGGAAGGGGATTGCTGGAAGGAAGGGGGATACTGAATGGACGGGGGGCAAGGGGAAAAAATGGGACAACTGTAATAGCACAATCAACAAAATATACTTAAAAATAAAAAAAAATAAAAAGATCATACCCCATGATCAAGTGGGATTTATTCTGGGAATGAAAGGTTGGTACAATATTCAGAAATCAATAAATATGATATGGCACATAAATAAAATAAAGAATAAAAATCACATGATCATATCAATAGATGCAGATAAAGCCTTCAGTAAAATCCAGCACCCTTTTATGATTAAAAAAAATTTCAACAAAGTGGAAATAGAGGGATAATACCCCAACATAATAAAGGCCATATATGACAAACCTATAGCCAACACCATACTTGATGGGGAAAAACTAGAAGCATTTCCTTTATGATCAGGAACAATACAGGGATGTCTACTTTCACCACTCTTGATCAACATAGTACTGGAAGTTCTAGCTGCAGCAATCAGACAAAAAAAATAAAATAAAATAAAATGCATCCAATTGGAAAGGAAGAAGTAAAATTGCCAATAGTTTCATATAACATGATACTGAACACAGAAAATGCTAAAGAATTCTCCAAAAAAAAAAAAAAAACAAAACCCTACTAGATCTAATAAACTTGGAAAGGTAGCAGAATACAAAGTTAATATTCAGAAATCAGAGGCATTTTTATACTATCAGTGTTGCGTGTGGGTCACCGGCCAGCAGTGACCATGGAACACTGTGGATGGCTCGACGATAACACATGAGAAAAAACACATGCACAGAGACAAACTAGTTTCTGTGGGGAAGTAGGGACGAAATGGCCACCCCCCCTAGGGGGGAGCGCACGGATTTACAGTCCACACCTGCTTTTATTGGGCTTATTTTGCATAATAATTCAGGCAAAGTACAGTACTTATCAGGGGGAAGTAAGGAACTATAGAAAACAAGGAACTCTGCTGGTCTACTGAGTCGGGGTCAAAGAGCTGTAAGACTTTGAGGAACAAACTAACTTCCTCCTTGGACCCCTCTCATCCAACTGAGAGCATTCTAAACAAAGAAGGTTTCATAGTAATTTACATATTCTTTCTTAGGCCTGATCACCCGGGGAATCCGCCCTTTTCAGCACAGAGCTGCACCACCCTGTCATTGTTTCAGGCTTAGCTGGAGCAAGGGAACTAAGGCAATAAGGAGATTTTCTCCCAGACGATGAGAACTCAGGCTATGTCAAAGCCGAGGAGCGAGGGTCCATCACCCCCTTTTGCTGCAGCCCCCCAAATCCTTCTTTTGGGGGGCCTCCCAAAATGATCATGCCTGTCTTAGGTTGTTCTCCCGTGGGGAATCTTACCCGTCTTTGGCTAACTGACCAAGCTTTTTGGGGTTCAGTTATGAATAAAGCAGCAGAAGCAGCATTCCTGCCAGGGAGATAAGCTTTTGTCTCCTTGCTGGCTTATGGTTCCAAGGGTGTTCCCTTAGCCTTAGCCTAAGTGGGGGTTTCAGCTTCTGATACCAGTCAGGGCGGTTCCCAACATATCAGAAAGTACAAATGAACTGTCAGAAAGAGAAGCTTAGATAACAACCCCATTTACTACTTAAATTTTTTAAAAAATAAGTGCCCAGGAATAATTTGAACCAAGTAGATGTACTCGAAGCCCTGTACTCAAAATGTATAGGACATTGAAGAAAGAAATTGAGGAAGAAAAATAAATGTAAGCCATATCATGTTCATGGATTGGGAAAATTAACATTATTAAAATGTCCATACTAACCAAAGCAATCTATAGATTCAATGCAATTCCTATCAAAATACCAATTGCATATTTCACAACTATTCCAAAAAACTTATATAGAACCAAAGCAGACCCTGAATAGCTTTAGCAGTCTTGAGAGAAAAGAACAAAGTCAGAGCTATTACATAACTGATATCAAACTATACTTAAAAAGCTATTTTAATCAAAATAGCCTGGTACTGGCATAAGAACAGGCATATAGATCAATGGAACAGAATAGAGAGCCCAGAAATAAACCCATGCCTTTATGGTCAATTACCATTTGACAGAGGAGGCAAGAGAATACAATGGAGTAAAGACAGTCTCTTCAATAAATGGCGTTGGGAAAAATTGGACAGGTATATGCAAAATAATGAAACTAGACCACCAGCTTACACCATACACAAGAATAAACTCAAAATGTATAAAAAGCTTAAGTGTAACCTATGAATCCATAAAAATCCTACAAGAAAATATAGTCACAAAATCTCAGACATCTCATGTAGCCATATTTTTGCTGATATACCTCCTCAGGTAAGGGAAACAAAAGAAAAAGTAAACAAATGGGACTACATCAAACTAAAAAGCTTTGCACAGCAAAAGAAAAGGGAACTTACTGTATGGGAGATCATATTTTCATCCACAAAATGAAAAGGGAACTTACTGTATGGGAGATCATATTTTCATCCAGAAAATGAAAAGGGAACTTACTGTATGGGAGATCATATTTTCTGCTGATACATCTGATAATGAGTTAATTTCCCAAATATATAAAGAACTTATACAACTCAATACCAGGAAGACAAACAATCACATTAAAAAATAGGCAAAGGACCTGAATAGACATTTCTCTAAAGAGGACATACAGATGGTCAATAGGCATATGAAAAGATGCTCAACATCACTAATCATCAGAGAGATACAAATTAAAACCACAATGAGATGTTACACCTTACACCTGCTAGAATGATTATCATCAATAAATCAACAAACAACAAGCGCTGACGAGGATGTGGACAAAAGGGAACCCTGGTACATTGTTGTTAGGAATTTAGATTGGTGCAGCTACCATGGAAACCAGTATGGAGTTTCCTCAAAAAATTAAAAATGGAACTGTGTTTTGACCCACCAACCCCACTGCTGGGAACATATCCTAGGAAACCCAAAACACTAATTCAAAAGAATACATGTACTGCTGTATTCATTGCCTCCATATTTACAATAGCCAAGATCTGGAAACAGTGCAAGTGCTCATAAGTAGTTGAGCGGATAAAACAACCGTGGTACATTTGCACAATCGAATATGCAGCCATAAAAAGAAAGAAATCTTACCTTTTCTGACAGCATGGGTAGATCTGGAGAGTATTATGTTAAATGAAATAAACCAGTCAGAGTCAGCCAAATACAATATGATCTCACTTATATGGAATCTAATTAACAAAATAACTAATGAACAAAGTGGAAACAGAGGCATGGATACAAGAAACAGACTGACAGCTCTCAGGGGAGAGGGAGATTGGAGAACTGGATGAAACAAGGTGAAGAGTATACCAAAAACATATGTATATATAACACAGACACAGAGAACATTGTGGTGATAGCCAGAGGGAACAGTGGATAGGGCGTAGGTGGAGGAGAGCAATGGGTGTGAAAATGGGAACAGAAAGAGACTTTGCTTGCAATGATGGGAGAATGATGTGGTGTATGGATGATGTTTTGTTGAATTATGCACTTGAAACTTATGTGATTTTGTTAACCAATGTTACCCCAATAAATTCAATTTAAGAAATAATAAAAATTATTGAAATAAATAGGAAATAGTGTGTCTATTAATGCCAGCTGCCACACAGGACTCTCCAGTAGCTGACAACATATAAAATGTCATTAAGAGGAAAAAAATACAAACAAGAATTAACCAGTGCACCATTCACCAGCAACACCAACATAATTATATAGTGTACTTTTGCACTATGTGTCTGGAAGTCTGTTCTATGGAAACACAGACACAATCCTGAACCTGAGACTAACCTCTGACAGTTACTCAGCCAAGGTAATGCTAGATGAAACAATGCCTGGATTAGTGCTGAGAACTGAAGATGAATAATTTATTTTATCATCTACATTGTAAACACTTTAATATTTTGCCTTGATTGCCCAATTCAGAAAATAGAAAATGAAAACTGGAGAACAAGAGCTATAGAAAAGTAAGGATGTGTTGGCCACAGATAAGGCAAAAGAAAGAACGTGTGAAAAAGACCATTAGAGCAGAATTTAGTGAGTGTGAAGACTGATGTCCAGTAATAAGTTACAGGAAAAAATGGTGACATGAAAGACAATTCTTTAAAAATTCAAATGTTGTCCTTTAGGGCATGACAATGTTGACCTGAGCTCTGTGCTCCTGCAAAATAGTAACAGTTAAGAAATGTGCCCATATCCTGCCCTTTTGTTTTCAGAGAAATACTAACCTTAATCGCAAAGAACCACCCTTTTCTACTGGATTTAGATAAGACTTGATGTCCGCTTTCTCTTGACACTATGGGCCTGGATGGCTCCCTGGACTTCCTGCTTCTACAAAACGCAGGCCCTACCTTTACGTTGAGTCATTCTTGATTAATGAGCATTCTCCCTCTTTCAATAGCCTGAATAAAATGATCTTCTTATTATCCAGTGCATTTTTGTGAAAGACAATATAATAAATCTTTTCTTTTGGACATAAAGAAAGAATACATAGTGTTTGTCACTAGACAATCTGTTCTTTCTGCCCCCCCACTGAGAAAATGTTGAAAAAAATGTTTAAATAATGTCAGTTTCAAGGGCACAAAATTATTCACCAGTACCCACAACTGGAGTTTGTCTTGACCAGCTATCTCAGATAACAAGGACTGTGAAGCAGACTTTTTTGAAGGAAAGTTCACCCCTTTATGGTGAAAAATAAAGGGACATTCTGTCTCTTAAAGCAAAACCTCTCCAAGTTCACCATTTTTACATTTCTAGAGTAACCATACGCATTTGAACATCTAGGCCTAGTGTTTCTCCATTTCTAGAGCTCTCCAAATGCCAAGCTTTTCCCAACTTTTTTGGAGATTAAGAAGGAAAATACATGTACAGAACAAGTTTCCTGCCAGATTATCAGATTTTTTATATTATTGCTACAACTGATTTCTAACTTCTTTTTATTCCTGACATATATATATATATATATATATATATATATACCTAGAGCCATTATATATGAGTACACACACACACACACACACACACACACACACACACACATGCTTAGAGCCATTATAAATCATGGGTGGCAAATAAATTGCAACTACTCTGACATATCACAATTCAGTAGCACACTGAACTTTCCCAAGAGGGTCTTTGGCCTATTAATGAGGCATGTCACAGAATTGTCCTCATACATTCATCCCAGATTCTTCCCTGTGATTTGCTGGGTAGCTTCAGGAGCTGGACCATCATCAACATTTCCCCAGTTTGTTTTAATTCTCCCCATCCTGACCCATAGGGGTTTCAAGAATAAGAAAAACTGCACTATTGAACATTCATGTCCATTTCTTTTTTACCTGCTCAAAGGTGACCCAGTTTTTATCTTTGGCACAAAGCAGTTTGAAGGTTGATTACTTCACTTAAGAAGCCCAAGTTGAAAGTAGAAAATCATGACTTAGAAAAATATATGATTCATCTTAGAAACTGCAGGGATGCCCCACTTCACAGATACAGGGTACAACTTTAGGCTAGTCTAACAACACCTGTTCTAATGATCAGAGTAGAAAGAAGACTGATTGCCACAGTCCTTGGTTCTGTGGCATCTGTTTTGCTAGTGTTTGGAGAGGAGAGCTGAGCCTATTACCTTCCGGTCACTGTGTGCCTGCAAAAAGCATGTCAGTTTTGTCAGGAAGCAGAGGAATAAGCAGCTCTTGCTCCATGTTTTACCCACAAGTACTAAGAAAGGGAGGCTGTCTGCTGCAGCAGAAAGACAGTGGAGGTGCAGTACCCAAGATCTGGTCCTGGGCTGTCACCTATAGGTTGTAAAACTTTGGCAAGCCATTTCTCTTTTTTTCAGCCCATTTATCTCCCTCTATAAAATGAAGGGACTAAATCAATGACCTGTGAAGCCTCTTCTAAATCCAGGTTTTGCTCATCAGTCACTTTGGAAATAATGTAAAAAGTTTAACTAATAGTGACCTAACAGGGTTATTTCTAATATAGCCAGTAGCAACAGGGCTGCATTCTGAGATATACATTGTTAGGTGATTTTGTTATTATCAAACACAAACCTACCCATCTAGGCTATATAGTATAGCCTTATGTTTCTAGGCTACATGCCTGTATAGTATGTTACTTCACTGAATTCTATAGGTACTTGTAACACAATGGTATATAAACAAATATAAACATAAAAATGTATGGTAAAAATACAGTCTAAAAGATACAGATGGCGTTTGCAGGACTAGAATTGCTCTGAGTGAGCAACACACCCAAAAGGAAGACCTGGATCAAATGTACATGTCCTGGGTGCCTCATCTGCCACACCCTAGTCCAACCTGGCTGGTCCTCCTCCAAGAGCCAAAAATAGGTCTGGGTGTCTTGGTATATCCAAGTAGCTGATATTCCACATTAAATGTATGTTGCTATAATAAGTGTTAAATGTTTTACAATTTGGTGTTAGAAATATATAGTTACTTGATTTTGCCATTTTTCTCTTCATACTTTGGAGCCCATAACATTTCTTTCCAGAGCACAAACATTTTCAAGGGGACTTAAAACACAAGGAGGCTTTGGGGCCCAGTGTGGCTTTGCCTCTCAGCTCATCTTAAACCCTTGGCCAACTAATTCTGATTGCTTCCATTTCCAAAGGGCCCAGGTGAAATCTATCTGATGATATCTGATGGCAAGATTTGATAAAGGGGCCAGGTAAGAACCCAAGCAGGCTTGGGGATCTTGGCAATTTCACAGCAGCCACACATTCTCCATTAGCCACCTCCAAGGAGGCCAGTTTCAGCAGAATCATTAAAAATTGGTGATTCAATTTTTAATGAATGTGAAATTCAACATTTAAGAGAGATTTGGGAGGAAAAGAGAGCTGGGGGACTACTGAAAATTTAAAGGTCAGGAGGTGGGGAGAGGAGGTCAAGGAATGCTTTCATAATAAATCAGAGAACTCAAAGACCAAGTCTTAGCATTAATTTTCCCCCAAAGAATTTAGCCATCTTACTGTTTGTGCTTTGACAGTTATTTGAAGACACTGGACAACAATGCAGAATGTTGAGACATCCTTCTGCATCCAGCCCTCAGCTGGTCTGGGATCCTCCATCTCCTGTAAGGGGAGGACCCACATGGCCCTAGATAAACAGAGAAGTAAACCCCCTGACAGAGAGTCACCCACTCCTTGGAATCAGAATGAGAGCAGAGATGAGCTGGGTCTGTGTTTCCTGACTCCCAGTCCTGAACTCTGCCCTGACCACCCACTATGTAGCCACAGGTTGACTCACCTGGGAAAACTAAATCATTTCTATGTTCTGAATAATGTTCGCCAATGACTAGCTAACACTAATAATTTAGAAAGCTAGTCCTTAAATTCTACTGTATTTCTTTCCCTTTAAAGATGAGTTCATTTTCAGTGAGTTTTGTTTGTTGAACTATTTCTGGTTGTCAAAGACCCACAAGTTAATAGTATAGCCACAGGATCTGGGAAAAACAGCTTATGGGAAGTTTCACATCATAAAAACTTCTTGCTATTACTGAGCAGACAAAAATGCCTATGAACTCAAAGAAGGAGAGGGCTCTTCTAGATACTGGAGGGGTGTTTTGTAATGTGTGGGTCACAGCCATGAGCAGTTTGAATCATGAGCACTTCTTCTCCCAGATGAGCCAACTATAATCGTCCTTCCCTGAAAGGAGAGGCTCTGGGGGCCAGAACTTTCTTAGTGCAATATGGGGGATGTTGTCACAATAAGGTTATTCTTACCCTTCCTCAAGCTCCAAAAAGCCTGTCATCATGGCCCCCTTTGTAATAGAGTGACAGGGTTGTCTGTGCTGTGGCAAGGACACCTGTGGTGAGGATACCACAGGGGACACGAGGCCTCAGTTCCACTGTGCTCACCACAGACCAGTTCACCTTCACTGTCACTGGCTGGCTATTATTCTGTGCAGCAGATAGGGGCAGAGATGAGGACCCACTTAATCCACAACCCCCTGTCCTACTCTGCAAAGGGGCAGGATATAGAAGGGAAAACCTGAAGGTTGATAGCTTCCCACTGAGGAAGATAAGCACCCCATGGGGTAACTGGAAATTACCCCAAGTGGAAAACCCCATGCTTTAGCCTGTGAAACCAGGCTGCCTTTCCTTTCTATTTCTGAGAGCAAGTGACGAACAAAGGAACTGAGACCAGAGAGGGAAGTGATGATGACCCTGGCTGAGGAGACTGCACTGGCTTAACAGCTCCACACAGAAAGCTCCCTAACAAGTTTCTTGTTTGTGCACTTAGTGAAAAAGACACTTCTGGTATAGGAGCAAAAACAGAGGGGGGTGGGCAAAACCAGAAGGATAGCTTTTGAGGGGAGAGAGCCGCAATGTTTCAGAAGGTAGCATCAAATGTCCTCTTAGGGAGCTCAGAAACTGTCACTCATTAACTGATTTATCACACACCTGCACTGGATAGATGCTGGGTGAGGCACTGGGGAGAGGAGTGACTAGAATACACACATGCCTCCAAGAGCCACAGGTGAGAGCTCTAGGGTATCAGGGAAGGTGTCCCGAATGCTGAGCATGAGCAGAAGTTTCCAAGATGCAAAGGAGATGGACTGCAAGAGATGTGAGCACTTCTGACTGAAGAAACTATGAGGGCAATGAGTCGGAGAGGGCCAGGCACATGTGTTCTGGACTCCGCACCTTACTGTGGTGTAAACACAGCCTTTACCTTCCAGTTAGGATGCTGTAGTGACAGTCTAAATAAGAGAGAATGGGGGACTCATCTAGCAGTAACACTAGAGATAGAGAATGGTGGAAGTGAAGAAATACTAAGCAAGGGGGGTACTTGAGATCTTGCTGCTTGGAATATGTCATCAGTTTTGGCTCCAATAAACTCAAAAAGAAGAGAAAAGGGAAGGGGAGGGGAGGGGAGGGGAGGGGAGGGGAGGGGAGGGGAGGGGAGGGGAGGGGAGAAGAAATACTAAGTAGGGAAAACAACAAAAGTTAGTGCCAAATAGTAAAAGGCTAAACTCCTATGACCAAGAGGCAATGGCTAAGGCAGTGAGACATTCTCTCTAACAGTTAATTCCTCAGAGTGGTCAACATGGGCTCTACTCCACACAGTCATCATGGCTGATGGTCGTCCTGCCATTTCCCACTCCCAGCTTCCAAAGAGGCCCCGACTGTTGCTATTCAGTGAGAAGGAAGGGGCAAAGGGCATGAAGAAGTGTTCATGGAGGCCTCGCAGAGCAGGCCTGGAAATGGCCCCTCAACTTCTTCTCACTTCAACTGGCAAGGGATTAGTCTCATGGCCACTCCAGGCTAGAAGGGGGGCTGAGAAATGTGCTCTGGCTTTGAGTTCAGAAAGAAGAGAGAGCTAGACTTTTGATAGTCAGCCAGCAGTCTCTGCTCTGGTAACTAATGGTGGCTTTAGTCAACACAGGGGGCATCTAAAGGAAAAACTAGGTCCCAGCACTCAGCTCACCTCCCACATGTCCAGGATCCTGAGAACCTTCCAGCCTCCCCAGAAGGCCAGCCTTACACTCTGAGGACTGCCCAACCCTCATCTTCCAGGAATGCTAGAGCAGTGAATCAGGAGGCCTGGGGCCACATTTAAAGTTCATTTCTTTGAATCAAGCATAAGTTTTTGAGGCTCTGTTTCTTAAGCCTATTATTTCTTCTGTGATGGTACTGGAATCAATTGTGCTAGATGTCCAGTTATACAAAGTACACTAAAAAAATAGCTTTCAAAAAAATAGTTTTCCCGTCAGCTATATTAAAATGTTATTTTTAGGATTATCAAAGAAAGTAAAGCCTAGCCTTGTAGTAATGAAGACTACAAACATACTTGCAAAAGAATTATCAGTGTGTCCATGACATAGCCTCAGATAACTCCAGTGGGGGAAATCATCTCATAATCTCATCTGAGGTAATGCTGGAAAAAAATCTTCAAGATTCAGACCTAGAGCATTTTTAGGAGGTTTCTGTTTTCCCCTTACCTATAAATTTTACCTTTTCCTGAAGTTATCTTAGTGATTGAAGATAAATACTGAGTGTTGAAATTTTGGTATGCATAGCAGAAGAATGACATCTTTGGACAAGCATGGGGTTATATCTAGATAGTATTTCCAAACTGCATATTATTTACAGGACGTGTGGCTTTTTGTTTAGAATATAAGAGGGGACTCCATTTATAGTATTATATACCTAGATACCATTATAAAACTTTAATAAATCCAGTCTTGACTCTTTAAAAGTAGGCAGCCCTCACATATTAAGAGACAGCTGGCTCAGGTTGTGGATTTTCTAACTTTGTTTCTCTTTCTTCTTGTTAGCTCATTCTCATGGTTTCTTTGTAATTAATATACACAGGGGTGGGTGGACTAGGAAAAGTGAGGTATGTACACTCAGTTCTGGCTTAAAGTGTGTGTCAACAGGGAAATATGAAGATGAGGAGGCTGGATCTAATGATTTTATTCAAGTCATTTCACAGATCTGACAAGTGAGCCAACATCAGGATTAGACCAGGTGTTTCAGGTAAGTGAGTTTTCTCTGTGGTGGCACATCATGTGTCCTGCTGCTGTCAGATCTGTCCTGCCCTTTTCTCTATAAAATAATGCTCTAGAGACCTGATCTGCAGAAAAAATACACTCAGGCATGAAGCACTTCTCAGGCTCACTAAATAATCCCAGAGGTAACTGCTTTTCAGCCCTAATGCCTCAAGCCAAAGAGATCAGTCTCTAATTCCAGAAGTTGATGTGGGTATATAATAAGTTCTATCAGGGAAATGGTATAAATTACTGATCTGGGAGTTTCTTAAGTCCATGAAAACTGGCTACATGAATATCCACAGTGAGCCTTGGCCATAATTAATAATCATCAGGACAACCTAGCATTAATGCAAATTTCTTTCTTTTTTTTTTCAATGAAGAAGCTTGGGGTATACAACATCATAGGTGGTAGAGTTTGCGCACATATACTGAAGGGAAAAGACCTTCCTTGCTAGATGTTAAGAGAACAGAAACAGTTGGTCTCCTGGCTTCTATATTTTATTTCCCTTTCCTTTTGCTCACCTTAGAGAGGCTGGTAAGACCTTGTTCATACTTGTCTAAGTGAGCATATTCAGGCAATGAAGGAAGCAGAAAGGAAAGAAAAATGAGAGCAAAGTGATGAAAAGCTAATGGGGAGATTTTGTGGAAAAATTTTAATGACCACCACTATAAGGGAACTATTTTTTTTCTGTTAGAACTGTAACTCTATTTTCCACCAACCTTTGTCACTGAGCAAACAGGTTCTGTCCATGTGACACCCTGGTGAATGACCCAACAAGTAATGCCAGAAAAACATGTTTTTTAAAAATTTAACATTTTTAATTTTAATTTTTAATATATAATCTTTATTATATTTTTCCATTACAACTTAGTCTCCTTATAACCCCCTCTACCCAGCAATCACCACACTGTTGTCAATGTCCAATAGTTCTTTTTCCTTTTTGCTGATTCCTTCTATCCCCTAACCAAACTCCCTGCCACATGTCATCTGCTCTCCATCTATGAGTCTATCTCTGTTTTGCTTGTTAATTCAGTTTGTTCACTAGATTCCACATATGCATGAGAGTATATGGTATTTGTCTTTCTCTGACTGGCTTATTCCACATAGCATAATGTTCTCCAGGTCCATCCATACTGTTACAAAGGGTAAAATTTTCTTTTTTTTTATGGCCAAGTAGAATTCCATTGTGTACATGTTCTATAGTTGTTTTATGGACACATAGGCTGCTCCCATATCTTGGCAATTGTAAATAATGCTGCAATGAACATAGAGGTGCTTATGGTCTTTCAAATTAGTGTTTTGGGTTCCTTCAGATATATCGCAGAAGTGGGATTGCTGGGTCAAAAGACAGATCCATTTTTAATTTTTTGAGGTATCTCTATACTGCTTTCTACAGTGGCTGCACCAATCTACACTCCGACCAACAGTGTGAAAGAGTTCTCCTTTCTCCACATTCTCACCAGCACTTGTTGTTTTTGATTTATTAATAGCCATTCTGACAGGTGTGAGATGGTGGCTCATTGTGGCTTTTATTTGCAGTTGGTCTGATGATGAGTGACATTGAGCATCTTTTCCTGTGTCTATTGGCCATCTGGATGTCCTCTTTGGAGAAGTGTCTATTCAGGTCCTTTGCCCACTTTTTAATTGGGTTCTTTTGTTTTATTGTATTGAGTTTTGTAAGTACTTTATAAATTTTGGATATTAACCACTTACCAGATGTATTGGCAAATATGTTCTCCCATTCTGTGGTTTGTCTTTTTATTTTGTTGACAATTTCATTTGCTGTGCAAAAACTTTTTAGTTTGATGAATTCCCATTTGTTTATTTTTTTCTTTAGTTTTCCTTGCCTGGGAAGATTTGATAAAAAACTTCTATGAGCAATGTCTGAGATTTTGCTGCCTGTTTTCTTCTTGGATTTTTATAGTTTTGGGTCTAACATTTAAGTCATTAATCCATTTTGAATTTATTCTTGTGTGTGGTGTAAGAAGGTATTCTAGTTTCATTTTTATACATGTATCTGTCCAATTTTCCCAACACCATTTATTGAATAAACAATCTTTAGCTCATTGTGTGTGCTTGCGTTCTCTGTCAAATATTAATTGACTATAAAAGTGTGGGTTTATTTCTGGGCTCTCTATTCTGTTCCATTAATCCATGTGTCTCTTTTTATGCCAGTACCAGGCTGTTTTGATTGCTATGGCCTTGTAGTATAGTTTCATATTAGGTGGAGTGATTCCTCCAACTTTGTTCTTTTCTCAAGATTGCTGTTGTTATGTGGGGCCTTTTGTGGTTCCACATAAATTTTTGAAATTTTTGTCCTAGTTCTCTGAAATATGCCATTGGAATCTTGATAGGAATTGTGTTGACTCTATAGATTGCTTTGGGTAGCATGAACATTTTAATGATGTTAATTTGTTCTATCCAGGAACTTTGTATGTGCTTCCACTTATTTGTATCTTCTTCAATTTCTTTCTTCAGTTTTATAATAGTTCTGAGTACAGGTCTTTTACATCCTTGGTTAGGTTTATTCCTAGGTATTGTATTCTTTCGGAAGCAATCATGAATGGGACTGTTTCCTTAATTTCCCTTTTTGATAGTTCATTATTGGCATATAAAATGCCACTGATTTCTGGATATTAATTTTGTATCCTGCTATTTTGCTGAATTCATTTATCAGTCCTAGTAGTATCTTGTTGGAATCTTTGGGGTTTTCTATGTACAGTATCATGTTATCTTCAAATAAAGACAGTTTTACTTCTTCCTTTCCCATTTGGATATCTTTTATTTCCTCTTCTTGTCTGATTGTTATGGCTAAGACCTCTGCTGCTATGTTGAATTAGAGAGGTGAAAGTAGACACCCTTCTCTTATTCCCAATCTTAAGGGGAACACTTGTAGTTTTTGCCTGTTGAATATGAGGCTGGTAAGTGGGTTTGTCATATATGACCTTGTTTATATTTAGGTATGTTCCCTTTATTCCCAATTTTCTAAGTGTTCTTTTTATCATAAATCAGTGCTGAATTTTATCAAATGCCTTTTCTACATCTATTAATATGATCATGTGGTTTTTACCCTTCATTTTGTTTATGCGATATATCACATTTAATGATTTATGGATGCTGTACCAAGCTTGCATTCCTAGAATAAATATCATTTGATGATGGTGTATGATATTTGTGATGTATTTTTGTATTCAGTTTGCTAATAATTGTTGAGGATTTTAAAATCTATGTTTATCAATGATATTGGCCTATACTTATCTTTCTTTGTACTGTCTTTATCTGGTTTTGGAATTAGGATAATGCTGGCTTTGTAAAATGAATTTGGGAGCCTTCCCTCCTCTTGAATTTTATGAAATAGTTTGAGAAGGAGAGGTTGTAGTTCTCAGAATGTTTGGTAAAATTCACATGTGGAGCCATCTGATCCACAGCTTTTCTTGTTAGGAGCTTTTTTTAAAATTACTGCTTCAATTTACATTATGTGTGATCTGTCTATTTATATTCTCTGATTCTTCCTGATTCATTTTTGGAATATTGTATGTTTCTAGGAATTTATCCATTTTGTTCAGTTTGTTGGCTTATAATTGTTTGTAATATATTCATACAATCCATTGTATTTCTGTGGTACTTCAGTTGTTACTTCTCCTCCTTCATTTTTTTTTTTTTTAGATTTTATTTATTTATTTTTAGAGAGAGCAGAAGGGAGGAAGAAAGAGAGGGGAAGAAACACCAATGTGTTTGCCTCTTGTGCACCCCCTATAGAGGGCCTGGCCCACAACGAAGGCATGTGCCCTGACTGGGAATCAAACCAGCAACACTTTGGTTCTCAGACCACCGCTCAATCCACTGAGCCACAGCAGCCAGAGCTCATTTCTGATTTTATTTATTTGGCTCCTCTCTCTCTTTTTTCTTAATGAGTCTGGTTAAAAGTTTCTCAATTTTATCTTTTCAAAGAACTAGCTGCTAGATTTATCGATCCTTTGAATTTTTTTTAAGTCTTTATGCCATGTAATTCTGCTCTGATCTTGATTATTTCCTCCTTCTATTCACTCTGGGCTTTGTTGTTGTTCTAGTTCTTTTAGGTGTAGAGTTAGGCTGTTTATTTGAGATTTTTCTATATTCTTTAGGTAGGCCTATAATACTATGAACTTCCCTCTTAGGACTACTTTGCTGTGTCCAATAGCTTCAGGGATGTTGCATGTTCATTTTCATCTGTTTCCAGATACTTTTCTATTTGTTTATTGATCTCATTGTTAACCCGTTCATTATTTAGTAACATGTTATTCAGCCTCCACATATTTGAAATTTTCTGAGATTTTTTCTTGAGGTTGATTCCTAGTTTCAAGCTGTTGTAATTCATAAGATGCTTGATATAATTTCAATTTTTTGATTTTGTTAGGGGTTATTTTATGTCCTACTATGTGGGTTATCTTGGCAAATAGTCCATGTGCCTTTCAGAATTGTGTGTATTTTCCTTCTTTGGGGTAAAATGTTCCGTAAATACAAATTAAGCCGGTTGATCTAGAGTGTCTTTCAAGGATATGATGCCATATCCTTGCTGATTTTTTGTTTGGAAGATTTATCCATTGTTGACAGTGGGGTGTTAAAATTCCCCACAGTCACTGTGTCACTGTCTATCTCTTTATTAACGTCCTCAAGATTTTCTTTATATATTTAGTTGCTCTTATATTAGATGCATATGTGTTTACAAGGGTTATAACCTCTTGTTGTACTGCTCCCTTAAGTAGTATGTAGTGCCTTCTTTGTCTCTTGTTATGGCTTTTGTTTTGAAGTCAATTTTGTCTGACATAAGTATTGCCACCCCAGCTTTTTTTCATGTCCATTCACATGGGATTTTTTTATCCCCTCACTTTCAGCCTGTGTCAATTTTTTCTTAAGTATATTTTGTTCTATTTTTTAAATATATTTTATGGATTATGCTATTACAGTTGTCCCATTACCCCCCTACATTCCCCTCCACCCTGCACACCCTCTCCCACCTACATTCCCCCTTTTAGTTTATGTCCACGGGTCATAAGTTCTTTAGCTTCTACATTTCCCATACTATTGCCCTCCCCCTGTCTATTTTCTACCTACCATCTAGGCTACTTATTCTCTGTACATTTTCCCCCTCTGTCCTCCTCCCACTTCCCTGTTGCTAACCCTCCCTGTGGTCTCCATTTCTGTGGTTCTGTTCCTCTTCTAGTTGTTTGCTTAGTTTGTTTTTGTTTTTATTTTAGGTGTGGTTGTTAATAATTGTGAGTTTGCTGTCATTTTACTAGACATATTTTTTATTTTCTTTTCCTTAGATAAGTCCCTTTAACATTTCATGTAATAAGGGCTTAGAGATGATGAACTCCTTTAACTTGACCTTATCTGAGAAGCACTTGATCTGCCCTTCCATTCTAAATGAAAGCCTTACTGGTTAGAGCAATCTTGGATGTAGGTCCTTGCTTTTCATGACTTGGAATACTTCTTTCCAGCTCCTTCTTGTCTGCGAGGTCTCTTTTCAGAAATCAGCTGGCAGTCTGATGGGAACTCCTTTGGAGGTAACTCTCTCAGTTTGTCTTGCTGCTTCTAGGATTCTCTCCTTCATTTTTACCTTGGCTAATGTAATTATGATGTGGCTTGGTGTGTTCCTCCTTGGGTCCAACTTCTTTGGGGCTCTCTGAGCTTCCTGGACTTCCTGGAAGCCTATTTCCTTTGCCAGATTGGGGAAGTTCTCCTTCATTATGTTTTCAAATAAGTTTTTAATTTCTTGATCTTGTTCTATTCCTTCAGGCACTCCTATGATTTGGATATTGTGATGTTTAAAGTTGTCCTAGAAGTTCCTAAGCTTCTCTTCATTTCTTTGAATTCTTGTTTCTTCATTTTGTTTCAGTTGGATTGTTATTTCTTCCTTTTGTTCCAAACTGTTGATTAAGGTCCTGGTTTCCTTCCTGTTACTGTTGGTTCCCTGAATATTTTACTTTACTTCACTTTGGGTATCTTTCATTTGTTCTTTCATTTTTCAACCAAGCTCAATCATTTCTGTGAGCATTTTGACTACCAGAGCTTTAAACTCTCTATCAGATAGGTTGACTATCTCCTCATTGCTTAGCTCTCTGGAGTTTTGCTCTGTTCTTTCATTTGAGCCCTATTTCCTTGTCTTGACAACCCTGTTAAGTTGTAAGGGGATAGGGCCTTAGGTATTCACCAGGTCAGGACAACCCTCCTTGCTGCAGTGCAGTGCTGCCTGTGGGGGAGGGGCTAGAAAAGGAATAATGCAGCTGGCCTGCTTGGCTCTAGCCTCACTTTTCAACGAACTCTCCTGTGAGACCAAGAGTTTCTCCCACTGTGACAAACCCTGCCATAGTCCACACTCAGCTCTAAGTCTCAGTTTCCCCTTCAGTCAGCGCCTGGGTGTGGTCCACTGCCTCACTAGGAGTTCTCTTAGACAGCCTCGCCTGCATGGTCAGCTGCCTAGCCAAGGGTTTTCTCCATTCACCCATCTTATTGGTCTGGTTGGGCTGGTTAACTGTTTCTTTAATTTCTTGGTTGTCGGAGTTCCATGCAGTTTGATTTTCTGGCCCTTATGATTATTTGTTTTCCTCCTTTTGGTTGTGCAAGGAAGGGAAGGGTTTCTACCTATGCCTCCATCTTGGCTCTGGCACTATCCTGAGGGGCCTCCTCCAGGGGCCAAAAGGAGCCCTGGGTCACCAGCCTGTGTCAATCTTTTGTTCTGAAGTGTGTGCCTTTTAGATAGCATATGTGTGGGTCGTGCTTTCTTATCCATTCACTACCTTATGTCTTTTTATTGGAGCATTTAATTCATGTACCTTTAAGGTTATTTTTGATAGGTACTTATTCATTGCCATTTTTTCCCTTTGTACCTGTGTTTCTCTATGTAGATTTTCTTCTTAAAGCATTCCCTTCAGCATCTCTTGCAATGCTGTTTTGGTGGAAATGCATTACTTTAGCCTTTTTTCAAAAATTCTGGGAACTATTTTATTTTTTATTTTAAGTGAGAGCCTTGCTGGGTAGAGTGGCCTTGGTTGCAGGTGCTCGCTTTGCATTACTTGCAATATTTCATGCCAATCCCTTCTGGCCTGTAGTGTTTCCTTTGAAAAATCAGCTGATAGCCTTATTAGAGCTCCTTTGTAGATAATTAGCTGTTTCTCTCTTACTGCTCTTAAGATTCTCTCTTTTTCTGTAAACTTTGCCATTTTAACTGTGTTGTGTCTTGGTGTGGGCCTCTTTGGGTTCCTCTTGATTGGGACTCTCGGTGCTTCCTGGACCTGCATGACTCTCTCCCTCACCATATTAAGGAATTTTTCTGTCATTATTTTTTCAAATATGTTTTCTATTCCTTGCTCCCTTTCTTTTACTTACTGGTATTCCTATGATGATAACATTGTTACATTTCTCATCATAGGAATAAGGGGCTGTCCCAAAGCTCCCTTAAGCTATCCTTGTTCTTCTTGAGTCTTTTTTTTTTTCATTTTGTACTCTGACTGGGTGTTTTTTCTACTGTGTCTTCCACCTCCCTGATTTGATCCTTTGCTTCATCTAGCTTGCTTTTAATTCCTTTTAGTGTATTCTTCATTTCATAGATAGCATTCTTTGTTTTCAATTGGTTTTTATTCAAGCTTTCTATGTCTGTTTTCATGCTGATATGCATGTTTATTGTAGTTATCACTAAGTTCCTCACATATCCTTATAACCATTACTTTGAACTCTGTGTCTGATAAATTGCTTTCCTTGATTTCATTTAGCTCTTTTTCTGGAGATTCTTCCTTTTCTTCTATTTGGAGGTTGTCTTTATTTCCCCATTTTTGTTGTCTTTTTGTGTTTGTTTCTATGTATTAGACTGAACTGCTTTGACTCTCTGTTTTATGGAGTGAGTGGCCTTATGTGTTAGGAGTCCTGTGGGACCCAGTGGTATAGATTCCTTGATCTCCTATCTGGATGCTCTAGGCATGTGCTTTGTGTGTGTTATGTGGACTTTCTTGTTGTATTTGGGTCCTGATTGTTATTGGCCCATTCCTTGGTGGGAACAACCCTCAGGCTGGCTGACTAAGAGGCTCAATCCCCACCACATCTTGTATGCTATTGTATAGGTATTGGCAGAACAAAGCAAAACAACAGAGAAACAACACCAAAACAAGCAACACCCAACCACAACAGGAATATCAACAAGAGATCAAAGAATAGTAAAAGCCAAAAGAGAAATGTAATAACAAAGAAAGGGGAAAAGGATAAGAATGTGAGAAGACCAAAGGGAAGAAAAGTGATTATGCGAGTTGAAAGGTGAAGAGAACTAATACGTACAAGTAATGAATTAAAAGAGGGAAATGGGGGTAAACACAGAAAAAGTAACAAAAATAATAAAAGGAGAGAGTGAAACAATGATAAGAGTAAAACAGAAGATATTAAAGAAAAATTAGAACACCAAAAGAAAAAACAGATAAAAATAATAAAGTCTGTGAAAAAGAATAAATAGGGAAAATAATGAAGAAAGAAGCAAGCAGGTTAGTCTCAGCAGAGTGTAGTATGTGCACGCTAGTCTCTCTCTTTGGATACTGCTCTGATATCTGAGTCTGGTGTAAGCCAATGTCAGGTGCTGTCCACCTCTGGCCCTCAGCAGCGTTTTTAAAGGCTAACACTCAACTCGCTGAGCCACACCAGCCAGGGCCCTCTGCAGCCTTTTCAAAGCTACAATTGATCCACAGTTTGTGGCTTATTCCTCTGGGCTTGGCTGATCCCAGTGGGCGCCAAACTGCACTGCAATGCTGGCTTTTATTAATACTGGGTCCAGAGGTGTGTCAGCAAATGCCCCTAGTCACTGCAGAATCCACATTTGCCTGTCTCTGCATGGTGATTTGCTTGTCAATCTTAGACTAGTTGCAGACATGACTATTTCTTAGAGGGCTTCTGGTGGAAACGGGCTGTGTTTCCTGGATCTCCCATGGTGCAACACCCCAACCACAACAGGAATATCAACAAGAGACCTGAAAGGTGCAGGTGCCTTTCAGACTTCAGGGAAGATTGTGGATGTGTTCCCCCTCCCCCAAGTCACTTGTCTGAATATGCCTAAGATTATTTCCCTGTGCTTGGCAGGGCAGGACAGGACCCCTAGTAGGCCTCCAGAGCCCAGATTTTGGGTAGAGACACTGGGAGGGTGTTTCTGGGGCTCTCCTGTGAAGGGGAAACACCAGTCTGTTTCCCAGGAAAGTGTATGGTTTGGCTGTGGCCTACTGTCAGTCTCTGACAACACCTGAGTCTGTATATGTTGCTGTCCCCTCAGCAAAGGTTAAGAGGAAGGATGGCAGAAAAGAAAAAGAAAAAAAGAAAAAAACAATCCAAAGAAAACAAAACCCAAGACAAACCAAAACTTTAAAAAAGAACAAAAAAGTTACAGGGTGGAACAAACAGAATTTCAGAGGGTGTGGCTAGTGGAATTCTAGAGGGTGGGGAAGAGGTATCTCACAGGATAAGGTAACTGAGTTTCCCTTGGGAGGGGCTAGCTCTTCTCAAGAAAGATGGCTGCTGTGGAGCCCAGGTATCATCTGGCCCACACAATCCCATAGCTGCTCCCCAAGTTCTCTCCCCAGTGCCTCCCACTCCAGCCTCTCCTTGTATGATTCCAGTCCATGTCACCCTACCTTTGATGGTGCCCAAGGTAGGTAGCCACAAACATACAATGTTTGCTTTGCCCCTTTAAGGAAAAAAAGATGGTGGGCTCATCTGTAGCCGTTTTCATCTTCCCCCAGCAGAGAGAGCCCCCATGGCCTTATCACTGCTGCTAGGTGCTACATGGTGGGACAATCCTGGCACTGGCTCTGTGTTTGGGAGCCAGGTCTGTGGTCCTGGTTTCACTCCTCTCAAGGGGAAACTCCCACAGCTGCACTACCATGTCACCCTGCCACCGATATGTGTGGAGCTAGCCCCTTTAAGATGCCCCTTCCCTTCTTACTAGTCTAAGGGTGGCTTTTTGGCCATCTTTGGTTAAAAGTCTCCTTTTCAGATAGCCTTCAGTTTAACTCAGGTGGATATTTTTCTCTTTAGGTTTATTTCCAGTCTAATTCTGGGAGACAGTGTGCAATATATTCTATTCGACCACCATCTGGCCAGTCTCTCCCCAAATTAGTGCTCCTCCAAAAGAGTACCAGAGAAAACTCACCCCTTCTGCCATGTGGTTACACAGTAAAAAACCCCACAAAACTGCTGTCTAGGAACCAGGACTTGTATCTGTACCAGATACTATATCTGCCAGCACTTTGATCTTGTAATTCTCAGCCTCCAGAATTATGAGAAATAAATTTCTGTTTTTAGAAACCACCCAGTCTATGGTATTTTTGTTATAGTAGCATGGATGGACTAAGATGGATCGATGAAAAGCTAATGAAGAAATTTAAAAAGATACTGTATTGTTAAACATTAATGAATGGAGTGGAGAGAGTCACATAGTCTTATTCCTGCTCTCAAGCCCTGCATCATTCAACAGTCCTTTACCAGGCCTCTTTGTTTTTGCTCATTCTATAAGCATTTGAGAAACTAGGTATTTATAGGTAATTTAATATACTGTTTGTTTAGATACAGAACTGGATCATGTCCAACAGGGCCATTAGCTGTAACATTTGGGGTTATTTGTTCCATGGGCAGAAATTATAGAGGAACCTTGGTTATTGAACTGAATTTGTTCTGGAAAACTGTTCAAGAAGGGATTTGTTTGCAAACCAAACCTCCTTTGTTTGTCACATGAGAAACACATGACTGATCATACAAGTATCAGCATGAAAGTGTTGTCAGGTAGAGAATGGAGACCCAAAGTTTTGTTAGACAACTGAGATATTTTTTCCATGAACAATTTAGTCAAGAACCAAGTTGTTTGAAACCAAGAGATTCAAGAACTGAAGTTTAACTGTAATTTGCATCCTTACTAGACAAAAATCTACAAGTTAACCTCTCTGTCTATGTGGATTTGTAAAACAGCCATAACAATAAATTGGGAAGCCTAGTGTGCTGAAGTCAAAGAACACTTGGTTATCTTTCTGGCTCATTCACAAGCCTCTAAAACAATGTTCATCCCTTTAGGATGGGTGTTTATCAGTGTACTAAAACAAGAAATAAGAGTTAGTGTTACCAGTGGCCAAAATCTTCCTCTGAGTTATTATGCTCTGGGGAGGAAATCTGTGGATTTGGATTATTCATCTTCCCGTGGCCCTAAGATAGATAATTTAAAGTTGGCTATGTGTTTTCTTATGGGTAGCATGAGGAAATTATAGGCCTCAGCCATTTGAAATTAAATTAATCATTTCCATCTCTATGATTGCTCTAAACTCATTCTATTAATTCCTCTAATTTCTGTTGAGTCTTTAAAATTAAAAAAGTATACTATCAAAGTCATAATTTTATAAGACATATTGTTTTTAT
The DNA here is from genome assembly GCF_004126475.2 of Phyllostomus discolor. NCBI lineage: Eukaryota > Metazoa > Chordata > Mammalia > Chiroptera > Phyllostomidae > Phyllostomus > Phyllostomus discolor. Next base: position 75,885,265 of record NC_040908.2, read on the forward strand.
GATTTATTTTTTCATTCATTTACTCTGGAGGACCAAGCTCTCTTCTTGTGCTCTATGGAAGGACATATTGTTTCTAAACTTACAGTAATAGCTCCCTGCTTCATCCCCTCTTCACCCTTCATACCTGATCCTTACAAAGAACCTCTTCCAACCCCTTTTGTCCTTCTTTCTACTATTTACTTCCCTATTTCTTTTTTAATTACTTTATTGTTGTTCAGTTATAGTTGTCTGCATTATCTCCCAACAACTCCTGCCACCCCAGCCAAACCCACCTCCCTTCCTTGTTTCCTCCCTCCCCCTTGGTTTGGCCATGTGTCCTTTATAGTAGTTCCTGAAAACCCTTCTCCCCACTATCCCCTCCCACCTCCTCCCTGGTTGTTGTTAGATTGTTCTTAATTTCAATGTTGCTGGTTATATATTTTTTTGTTGTTGATTATGTCCCAGTTAAATGTGAGATCATATGGTATTTGTCCCTGACTGCCTGGCTTACTTCACTTAGCATAGTGCTCTCCAGTTCCATACATGCTGTTGCAGATGGTAGGAGCTCTTTTTTTCCTCTCTGCTGCATAGAATTCCACTGTGTGAATGTACCATAGTTTTGTGATCCACTCATTTGTGGTAGGGCACCTAGATTGCTTTCAGCACTTGGGTATTGTAAATTGTGCTGCTATGAACATTGGGTTGCATAGGTTCTTTCAGATTGTTTTTTCAGGGCTGTTAGGGTATAATCACAGCAGTGGAATTGCTAAGTCAAAAGGCAGTTCCATTTGTAGTTTTCTGAGGAAATTCCATACTGTTATCCATAGTGGCTGCACCAGTCTGCATTCCCACCAACAGTGCACTAGTGTTCCCTTTTCTCCACATCCTCTCCAACACTTGTTTGTTGATTTGTTTATGATGGCCATTCTGACCAGTGTGAAGTAGTATCTCATTGTGGTTTTAATTTGCATTTCTCTGATGGGTAGTGATGCAGAGCATCTAGTCATATGTCTCTGGGTCTTCTGTATGTCTTCCTTGAAGAATGTCTGTTCAAGTCTTTTGCCCATTTTTAATTTTTTTTGTCTTCCTGGAGTGGAGTTGTGTGAGTTCTTATATATTTTTGAGATCAAACCCTTGTCTGAGGCATCATTGGCATATATGTTTTCCCATATACCTGGTTCTCTTTTCATTTTAATGCTGTTTTCTTTAGGTGCACAGAAGCTTTTTAATTTGATGAGGTCCCATTTGTTTATTCTTTCCTTTATGTCCCTTGCTTTAGGAAACAAATCAGTGAGGATGTTGCTGTGTGGAATGTCTGAGATTTTCCTGCCCAAGTTTTCCTCTAGGACGCTTATGGTGTCACAACTTATATTTAAGTCTTTTATCCACATTGAATTTATTTTTGTGTATGGTATAAATTGGTGATCGAGTTTCATTTTTTTGCATGTAGCTGTCACGATTTCCCAACACTTTTTGTTGAATAGGCTCTTTTTTACTCCATTTTATGTTGCTGCCCCCTTTGTCGAATATTAATTGACCATAGAGGCTTGGGTTTACTTCTGGATTCTCTATTCTGTTCCACTGGTGCATGTGCCTGCTTTTATGCCAGTACCAGACTGTTTTGATTACAATGGCCTTATAATACAGTTTATTATCAGGTATTGTGATCACTCCTACTTTGTTCTTCTTTCTCAAAATTGCAGCAGCTATTCAGGGTCATTTATGGTTCCATATAAATTTCTGAAATGTTTGTTCTATATCTGTGAAATATGTCACTGGTACTTTAATAGGGACTGCATTGAATCTGTAAATTGCTTAGGGTAGTATGGACATTTTGATTATGTTAATTCTTCCAATCCATGAACACAGTATGTTTCCAGTTGTTTGTTCCTTCCTTGATTTCTTTCTTCAGTGTTGTGTAGTTTTCTGAGTACAGGTCTTTTACCTCCTTGGTTAGGTTTTTTCCTAGATACTTTATTTTTCTTGCTGATATATCAAATGAGATATTTTCCCTGATTTCTGTTTCTGATATTTCATTGCTGGTATACAAAAATGACTTTGATTTCTGAGTATTGACTTTGTATCCTACTGTTTTGCCAAAATCGTTTATTAGGTAGAGTAGTTTTTTGGCAGAGTCTATAGGATTTTCTATGTACACTATCATGTCATCTGCAAACAATGACAGTTTGGTTTCCTCCTTTCTGATTTGGATGCCTTTTATTTCTTTTTCTTGTCTGATTGCTAAGGCTAGGACTTCCAGTACTATGTTGAATAGGAGTGGTGAAAGTGGACATCCTTGTCTTGTTCCTGACCTTAGTGGGAAAGCTCCAAGTTGTTGTTCATTGAGTGTGATGTTGGCTGTAGGTCTCTCATATATAGCCCTTATTATGTTGAGAAATTCTCCCTGTATCCCCACAATACTGAGTGTTTTAATCATAAATGGGTGCTGTAGCTTATCAAATGCTTTTTCCACATCTATTGATATGATCATGTGATTTTTGTCTTTCATTTTGTTTATGTGGTGTATTATGTTTATTGATTTGCAACTATTGTACCATCTTTGCATCCCTGGGATGAATATCACTTGATCATGGTGTTTGATTTTTAACATATTGCTGGATGTGGTTTGCCAATATTTGTTGAGGATTTTAGCATCTATGTTCATCAGCAATATTGACCTGAAGTTTTCTTTCTTTGTTATGTCTTTATCTGGTTTTGGGATTTGGATAATGCCAGCTTCATAAAGAGTTTGGGAGTCTTCCACTTTCTCAACTTTTTTGGACAATCTGTTGAGGATAGGGGTTAGATCTCCCTTAAATGCTTTGTAAAATTCTCCTGTAAAACAGTCTGGTCCAGGGCTTTTGTGTGTTGGAAGCTTTTTGTTACTGCTTCAATTTCTTTTGTTGTTATTGATCTACTCAGGCTTTCTGCTTCTTCAATCAGTTTTGGAAGATTATGTTTTTCTAGAAATTTGTCCATTTCACCTAGGTTTTCAAATTTCTTGGCATACAGTTGTTCATAGTAATTTCTTACAACCCTTTGTTTTCTGTGGTTTTGTAATCTTTCCTCTTTCCTTTCTGATTGTGTTTATTTGGGTCCTTTCTCTTTTTTTCTTGATGAATCTGCTTAAAGGCTTGTTGATTTTGTTTATTTTTTTAAAGAACCAGCTCCTGGATTCATTGATCCTTGGAATTGTGGTTTTAGTCTCTATGTCACTTAATTCTGCTCTGATCTTGGTTATTTCCTTCCTTCTGCTTGCTGTGGGCTGTCTTTGTTGTTGTTCCTTGAGTGCCTGTAGGCATATGGTTAGGTTGTTTATTTGAAATGTTTCTATTTTTTTTTAGGTAGGCCTGTATCGGTGTGAACCTCCCTGTCAGGACTGCCTTCACTGTGTCCCATAAGCTTTGGGTTATTTTGAGTTCATTTTCATTTGTTTCCAGAAACTTTTTGATATCTTCCCTAATCCCATTCTTGACCCATTCATTGTTTAATAGCATGCTATTCAATCTCCATGATGTTGAATGTTTTGTTTTTCTTTTTCCCCCTTAGGGTTGGTTTCTAGTTTCAGTCCCTTGTGGTCAGAGAATATTCTTGGAATCATTTCAGTTTTGTTGAATTTGTTGAGGCTTGTTTTGTGTCCTATCATGTGGTCTATCTTTGAAAATATTCCATGCGCATTTGAAAAGAATGTGTATTTAGCTTCTTTGGGATGAAGGGCTCTATATACATCAGTTAAGTCTATTTCATCTAGGGCACTTTTTAGTGCCACAATATCTTTGTTGATATTTGTTTGGAAGATCTATCCATTTTTGACAGTGGGGTGGTAAGATCCCCTCCTATAATTGTGTTACTGTCAATATCTTTTTGAAGTCCTCCAAGGTGTTTTTTTTTATGTGTTTGGGTGCTCCTATGTTGGGTGTGTGTATATATATATATATATATAAATATATAATGTTTATGTCTTCTTACTGGACTCTTCCCTTGAGTATTATGAAGTGACTTTCTGTGTCTCTTTTTATGGCTGTTTTTTTGAAGTCTGTTTTTTCTGATATGAGTATTGCTATCCTGAATTCTTTTTCTTGTCCATTTTCTTGGAAAATTTGTTTCTAGCCCTTCACTTTCAGTCTGTGTAGGTTTTTTGTTCTGAAGTGGGTCTCTTGTAGGCAGCATAAGTGTGGGTCTTGTTTTCTTCCCGTTCCTCCATTCTGTGTCTTTTGATGGGGCATTTAATCCTTTTAGGTTTAAGGTTATTATTGATAGGTATTTATTTACTCATTGCCATTTTTTCATACCAGTCAGTGTTCCTCTCTCTTTCACTGTTTTTCTTCTGTTCTTAAAGCAGACCTTTTAGCATCTCTTGCAGAGCTGGTTTGGAGGAGGTACATTCTTTGAGGCTTCTTTTGTCCCAGAAGGCCCTTATTTGGCCCTTCATTTTAATTATGAGCCTTCCTGAATAAAGTAGTCTTGGCTGCAGTCCTCTGGTTCTCATTACTTGGAATATTTCTTGCCATTCTCTTCTGGCTGGAGCATTTCCACTGAGAGGTATTCTGCTAGTCTTATTGGGGCTCCCTTGAATGTTACTTCCTGGTTTTTCCCTTGCTGCCTTTAAGATTCTCTCTTTATCTTAGAATTTTGCCATTTCAATTATGGTGTGTCTTGAAGTGGGCCTCTTTGGGTTCGTCTTGATTGGGACTCTCTATGTTTGCTGGATTTGTGTGACTTTTCCTCTCATCAAATTAGGGAAGTTTTCCATCATTACTTTTCCAAACAGGTTTGCTATCCCTTGATCTTCTTCTTCTCTTTCTGGTATTCCTATTATATGGATATTATTATGTTTCACATTGTCCTGCATTTCCCTTAACCCCTCTTCATTTTTTCTGAGCTTCTTTTCCCTTTCTTGCTCATTCTGTGTATTTCTTTTCCTACCTTGTCTTCTAGCTCGCTGATCTGATCCTTCCCTTCATCAGTCCTGCTTTTGATTACTTCTACTGTGTTCTTCAATTGAGAAATCGTATTCTTCATTTCCATTTCCTCTTGGCCCTTGTTGATAGTTTCTATTTCCTTTTTCATGTTGGTATAGTTTGCAGTGAGTTCATTGTAGTTTCCCTGTAGTTTCTGGTAATTCTCTGTGAGCTCATTTAGCTTCCTGATAACCATTGCTTTGAACTCAATATCTGATAGTTGAGTTGCCTCTGTTTCATTTATCATTCTTTCTGAGGCTTCCTCTTTCCTTTCATTTGGGGATTGTTTCTTTGTTTTTCCATTGTTTGTGAGACTCTTCTTGTTGGCCTCAGCTTCTTAACTGATGTGTTATGGCTCCCTGGTTTTATGGTGTGAATTTCTATGGTAGAATGCCTGTGAGATTCAGTGGTGCAGTCTCCTTGATCTCCTGAGCTCACTGGTCTTGGGTTGTCATTAATGTTGGATGTCTGTATGTCTTTGGGTTGGTTGTTGTTGGGTCTTTCTTTGGTTAGTCCTTTCCACCAGCTGGTTAACTGAGGGTTGCTCTGTCATCCATCTCTTGTATTCTATTGTACTGATGTGGGCAGGTTTTATTGAAGCAGGTTCTTCCATGTGCACAAGGTTTTGAGGATTCTCTCTTTCTCTTATTCACTTGTTTGTTCTAAGTAATTTGTCCACCATTTAGTTGTATTTCCTGATAGGTCCCAGATTGAGTTAGTGTGGCTTCCACTCCCTCCTTCACCTTTTTCTGTTGTTATCTGTTGGTTGTTTCTTTGTTGGTGGCTTTCCTCTTCCAGCAGGTATCCTGGTGTTCTCAGCTCCCACTTACTGTTTTATGTGATCAGTTGGTGGCCAAAGGCAAAATTGTTTAAAACAGCAGGAGTGTATACTATTATATTTAAAGTACCAACCTATAGAGAAGAGATAGGAGATCCTTTGGATATATATAGTGTTAACCATGATTTTTCACCCAACTAGCTACTTTTTAGAAAGGGTGGAAAGAAGATAAGACTCTTATTGTAGGGGGGATGGATTGTGAGTTGGATCTAGAAAGCAGTGAACTTGTGGGAGATTAGATTATAAGATATAATGAGAGTAAAGGATATACAATAGGTGTAGTGTGTGAGAGAACAGAGTTAGCCACAACAGTAATAAAGTTTAGGAAACAGGGAAGTGGGCTAAGATCTGGGAGGGGTGCTGTGTAGTATTTACAATTGTATGGAACAACAATTATTTATAATAATAATGGAGCAACAATCATATGACAGAATATATGTGATTTGGATAATAAAAACAGGAAGTATAGGACCTAGAGTAGTGTGCTAATGAAACACAAGTTAAGTGAAAGACAGTAAATTAAAAATACACTATGAAAAAGAGAACAGGGGAAACCAACAATGCAATTTAGCCGGCCTAGTGAAGAAGACTAAGCAGAAAGAAGAGAAATAAAAAAAATACTAATAAAACAAAAGATGTAGGAATAATGAAAAAAATAATAATAGAAATGTACAATAACTTGCAAGTTCTCTGGAGTAGCAAAGTGAAATCTGTCTCACTGTCTCAGCATATGGGATTACCCGTCTTTTGTTCCAGCTCTGGTCTTTTCACAGTTCCAAGTTTTATTGTTTCACTTGTGGGGTGGGGCGAAGAAGGAAGAAAGAAGAGATAAAGAGGGGAAAGAAAGGAAGGAGGAATTAAAAAGAAAGAAGGAAAGAAAGGAAGAAGGAGTTAAAAGAAAAAAATACTTTAAAAAAAAAGAAAGCTTCTTCCTAGCTTCCAACTGGCCAAGCCAGTTCTTCTGGTCTTCCTGGTTGCAGCAGGCTGAGGGGGAATTGGTTTTGCTTTTCTCCCTTCCTGAGCAGCACTGGCTCAGCTTTCAGCCCAATTCCTCAGTTCACTGCTGAGCTCCCAGTGCCCTTCTGCTCCAGCCCAGGCCTTAGGTCCACCAGTTGTGCTGTCCTTGAGGTGCACCAATTAGGGGCAATTCACATACTACCTTCTGCCTCTTTGCTGTCCTAGATGCTAGGGACTCTCAGTGCCCCTTTAGGCTAGTTCAGCCTCCCCACTGAGTTAAGTATTTCTGGGGATTGCTGACTCCCTTAGCCTTGCAGTTCTCCTCTGAGGGGGTGTCTCAGCCTTCCTCTTAGAGAGCCAGTTGGCTTGCTCCTGTTGTGCATGCGGGTGCATGCCTCCTCTGCTGCTTCCCCAGGGGTGCAGGGGTTGGGTGCTCGCAGTTCCTCTGGGGGGTGGGGTCAGGTGTGCTCTGTCCAGGCCTGAGGGTGTGGTTGGATGGGCAGCTGCTGGTCCCACAGGTTCAGGTGTGCACTCTCCCTGGGTCTTCAGGTGTGAGTGCATGGACTTCTGCAACACTGGGGCTGGGCAAGGTTAGGGGCACAGAGGCTGGGGTGGTGGCTGCAGGAGAATTCCCCAAACAGTCCCCGAGAGTGTTTTTCACTTTTTCTTTTTGAGAAATTCCTCCTGCTCAAGCCTGCTTTTCCATACAAGGGCCTGGCTTCTCACACAGCCCCACTCTCCAACCAGAACGGACACTATCCAGGTCAAGGTCCATCACAGCCCAACTCTCCCCAGCCAGTGTCCACAGTCTCTGTGGGTGCACACAGCCCCCGTGTGTTTGCCACTTCTCATTATTCCCCTTCCTGTGACTTCAAGACTTCAAGCAATCAGGTCTCTCCTGGTGCTGCTCAAACCTTGTTTGAGGGAAAGGAGCCATTGGCCCAGCTTTCTCCCAATAACCCTGTGGCAGACCCTGTGGGTGCCAAACATGGGGTTGCAGCCAACCTGGTCCCTGCGCTGGACCCAGGGACCTTATCATCCTGAAGCACCTTCCTTACCATCTGATTTTTCAATGTCCTCTATAGTATTTGGTCTATAATCTTCATATATACTGGGGTACTGTTGGCTGTTCACTCTATTCCTCAGAAGATTGGCTAGGTGTTTCACCCATGTGCAGAGGGAAGTGGACTCCACTCCCTCCTAAATCGCCACCATCTTCCCTCTCTGCTTCCCTATTTCTAAATATATGCTCATACTACTAATTCTTGATATTAAGATATTATCAATTAACTTCCTGTTATGAAACATGAGAATTTAGGTGTTCTACTCTTTTCTTTCCCCAAAACCATATACTGCCCCCATTTTCCCACTACAGTCATAATACGAGATTTAGTTAAAACCAACATTCAGTGATTGTTATTTTGATTAATATGTTCACAGCTAAGCCATATTTTTACATTTTTCTTCTTGTAAAACTTAGTCCCCATTGAGTTAAACATTTCCTCATTTAAAAAATTTGCTTAGTTTTCTATGTATTTGATGCAAATTTTCTCAAAGTCTCTGCCAGAGCTATCAAGTTCCTCTCAACCCAGTTCCTCTCAATTAGTCAAGCTCTCAGATTCATAACTCTCCTGTTGCTCTCAAACTGCCTGCACCACACAGAGCTGTGGTGCTGGACTCACCCTGACTTTTACTGGGAGAGCCCCTTGTGAGTTTCATGTGTTGACTCTTCTACTTTCTGGTTCCTATTTCCTCCCCTTTTGATTTATTACTTCTTTCCACATTCTTCAGTATTTCCTGAGAAAATATATTTGGCAATTAAATTTTTTAAAAGATCTGAAAATGGAGACTTTTGGCCAACATGGAGGCATAGGTGGATATACTTTGCCCCCTCACACAACCAAAAGAAGGACAAAAACAAATTTTAAAACAAAAAACAACCAGGTCCTACTGGCAACAAATTGAACTGTATTGAAGTCTGACAACAAGGAGTTAAAGAAGAAACATTCATCCAGACCAGTAGGAAGGGCAGAGACAGGCAGCTGGGCAGAGAGGACTTGTGTCAAGGTGGTGGCTGGAGGACTGGGAGAGGTGGCAGCTGGCAGAGCATATGGTCCCACATTTGTTATTTGGATAGACAGGGAGGAAAAATTGGGGAGCAAGATGGACCACACAACCCAGGGTCCCAGTGCAGGGAAATAGAGTCTCAAAGCCTCAGACTGAAGAGACCTGTGGGGGTTGAGGTGATGGGGGAGACTCCCAGCCTCACAGGAGAGTTCATTGGAGAGACCCACAGGCTCCTAGAACACAAGCCCACCCACCTGGGAATCAGCACCAGAAGGGCCCAATTTGCTTGTGGGTAGTGGCAGAGTTGAGCAGGTGGCATTGTTCCCTCTTGGACCCCTCATACAGTGCCACAGAACAACAACATGCGTTGATTGAGAGATTCACGGGACAACTCTGGTGAATAACTAAGGCTCTCCCCCTCACATAAAATAGGCATGCAAATACAAAAAAAAAATGAAACAGCAATAAAAATCAAAAGTAATAAAAAAATGGCCCAAATGAAAGAACAGATCAAAGCTCCAGAAAAAATACAACTAAATGATGAAGAGATAACCAACCCATCATATGCACACTTCAAAACACTGGGAATCAGGATAACTACAGAATTAGTTGAGTAAGGTCAAAAAATAGAGGAAAATGTGAAGGTTATGAAAAGTGAAATAAAGGAGATCAACAGTGAAGGAAATGAAACTGGGACTCAAATCAATGGTTTAAACCAGAAGGAGGAAATAAATATTCAACCAGAACAGAATGAAGAAACAAGAATTCAAAAAAATGAGGAGAGGATTAGGAACCTCCAGGACAACTTTAAATGTTCCAATATCTGAATCATAGGTATGCCAGAGGAGAGGAGGAAGAGCAAGAAATTGAAAACTTACTTGAAAAAAATAATGAAGGAGAAGTTCCCCAATCTGGCAAAGAAAATAGACTTCCAGGAAGTCCAGGAAGCTCAGAGAGTCCCAAACAAGTTGAACCCAGGGAAGCACACACCAAGGCACATCATAATTAAGTTACCCAAGATTAAAGATCAGGAGAGAATCTTAAAAGCAGCAAGAGAAAAGGAGACAGTTACCTACAAAGGAGTTACCATAAGATTATCAGCTGATTTTTCAAAAGAAACCTTACAGGTAAGAAGGGGCTGGAAAGAACTTTTCCAAGTCATGAAAGGCAAGAATCTATATCCAAGATGACTCTATCCAGCAAAGCTACCATTTAGAATGGAAGGGCAGATAAAGTGCTCCCCACATAAGGTCAAGTTAAAGGAGTTCATCATCACCAAACCCTTATTATATGAAATGTTAAAGGGACTTATCTAAGAAATAGAAGAAGATCAAAGATATGAACTTACTGTTCATATACTTACTGTTAATGGCAATATACTCACAGCTATTAACAACCAAACCTAAAAAAACCAAAACCAAAAACAAACCTACCCAACAACCAGAAGAGGAACAGAATCACAGAAATGGAGATCACATGGAGGATTATCAGTGGAGAATGGGAGGGAAGAGAATGGAGGAAAAGGTACAGGGGATAAGAAACATAATTGGTAGGTAGAAAATAGACAGGGGGAGGTTAAGAATAGTATAGGAAAATAGAAGCCAAGGAACTTGTATGTAGAACCCATGGACATGAGCTAACCGGGAGGGGGAGGGAACGCAGCTGGGAGGGTGTGTACAGGGTAGAGCAGAATAAGGGCAGGGGGAATGGGACAACTCTAATAGCATTATCAATAAAATGTATTTAAAAATATCTGAAAATGTCTTCAGGGGATTAACAAATCATACTTGATTAGTAGCCTGGTTGTGTACAGAATTCCTAGTCTAAAATCATTCTCTCTCAAATGTTTGAAGGTTTTGTTCCACTATCTTCTACCTTCTAGCATTACAGTTGAGAATATTGATCTAATTTCTAATTTTTTGTTTCTGATCTATTTCTTCTCTTTGGAAGGTGTCAGGATCTTCTTTTTATCCTGGATGTTGTGAAATAGCATAACAATGTGCCTCAGCATTGGTCTTTTTTCATTTGTCAGCTAAACTCTTCAAACTGGGTCCTCATTTAAAGTGGGCTTTTGTTGCCCTGGCCAGGTGGTTCTGTTGGAGCAATGTACTATACATTAAAGGGTTGCAGGTTTGTTTTCTGGTCAGGGCACATATGACAGGCAACCAATCCATGTTTCTCTCTGTCTCTCTCTGTCTCTTTCCTCCCTCTCCCTCTCCCTTCTACTCTCTAAAACCAGTAAATAAACACACACACACATATACACACGCGCGTGCACAGAGTTTGGCACAAATAATGCCCTTTTTTAATGAGCTGGTAATCTATAACAAATCTTTTATTACAAAATCAAAAGCATGTGATTCTGTGCACAACAATATCACACTCAAGCACACCATATGATGTTTTGGGTGAAATGTTCAAATTGCTGTTCATCTTATGTGAGACATTCACTTACCCTACCAACCACACTCAAAGGCACTACCTCTGCCAGAAAATAAAGTGGGCCCTTGTTAACATCAACAGGTGTGAAGAAGTGGAAGAGGGAGGCTCTCAACATATTCTAGCAACAATCAGAAATTAGACCAAAATAAGAGGAGGTACCCCACTCTTATTGGTCCAGTTGTGGCTGGATGTGCAAAGAAAACATTTTTAGGTCAAATCCTGGACTCTGAGAAAGAATAGTGTAACTTGTATCTTTGGAAAATTACAGTTTATGAAGTTCCTTTCAATTGGTCAAAATACTTTTCCTTCTACTTGTTATTGAAAGAATGTGGATTCTATCAGCTGTAGGTCAGCAGTCTTTCAGAGTAATTGGAGTGTTTCAGGTTTTATTCTTTGATTTAATACTATTATGGTACAAATCACATATTTTGTGGAAGTTATTGGTATGGATTCTCAGTCTTATAAAACAATGAAACAAACTGGTTGTAAAACAAAGAAAAAATTTGGAACAGGACATGCCTCATTTGTACATTTCCTAACTGTGTAATTTTCCTTGGCAAGTGTACAGACTCATCATCATTGCCATTTGATACAATTTCTCAGATTACTCCTTTGAGATACAAAAAGAACTAAGAGAAAAACACAAGATTAACTTTTTTCTCCCTAGTTTTCCCATCCTTTGGCCTCCTTCTTGTTACTTTTCAAGGGAGAGGAGCCTGATGTACTTGGGGCTGCACAGTCTCTGGGAGGGGCATTTCTAAGGAGGCGGACACTAGTTGCATTTTGTTGGACTCTTTCCAAATGTGTTAACATTCTTTATATAATTAAAGACATAGGAAAAAATGTAAGCAGAGGATAGAGGAACTGCTCTAGATTACAGAGGGAGTAGTGCACTTCCGTTATAAAAGGGAATGCCAGAGACCTCCTGCTACAGCAATCCCTGAAGAAGGTGTTTTGAAAAAAATCTTTCCTTTTTAAAGATTTTATTTATTTATTTTTAAGAAGGAGGATAGGAAGGAGAAAGAGAGGAAGAGAAACATTAATGTGTGGTTGCCTCTCTTGCAATCCCCTACTGGGAACCTAATCCACAGCCCAGGCATATGCCCTGACTGGAAATCAAACCAGCAACCCTTTGGTTTGCAGGCCAGCACTCAGTCTACTGAGCCACACCAGCCAGGGCTGAAGGAGGTGCTTTTAGTGACTATGTTCTAATTAAATCACAAATCTGAGAGACCTGTGACTTCTGAAAGGAAGACAGTGGTGTGATGTTGGTGGTAATTTACTTTAAAACACCATAGCACAGTTATAAGGTGATTAAGGTTGTTATAAGGTGTACACATAACTATGTGTATAGTTATGTGTACACTAGTTGGTTTTAACTTGCACCCTAGGAGACAGCAATAGACACCCTAATTCTGATCATGTATATACCCTCCAGGGGTTGGTTAGGTAGCATGTAATCAAATACCCACACTCCAGCTATCTTCCTCTTCAAACAACAGAGAATTTGTTAATTAGCCCAATGGAGGTTAAAAGAGCAATTTTGTTGGTAAAATTTGTTTTGTATGAGAAGGTGGGTTGGCTAAAATTTAGTGAACTTTTCACTTCTCACCCTTTGGAATGGTATGTAAGGCTTGAACTAAAAGGTCCTATGTCCATCTTCTGACTCAGAGGAATCTGGTTGCTTGATGCCAACCACAGAATTACTTCAGCATATGGCTGTGTTTTTATCTTGAGTAAACATTTAATGCCAGGTGCAGTTAGAGACCTGAGTCTTCAGTAAGTTATAGAACAGGATGTAGGACTACATTGGTCTCTCTTTCTAATAAATGTTTAATATATGTTTAAATGTGCCGCAACATTTGGTCTGTGACTTGCTTCCATTATAAGAAATTCTTTCTTGAGTGTGTGGGGAGTGGAGGAACTCACAGCCCTTTACATATTTCAAACCAGTGTTGGCAACTGGCATTTACCAAAAGGAACTTACTAGTTATGTATAATCGAATTGACTAATGTCTGTTTTCAGTAGATGTTCAGTATGAGTAGGTCACTATATGTGATTTAATATCTTTCTTTTCTGGATGTGAAGGGGATAAATTAGTCCAGTGGTCTCTGCTCTTGCATAACCACCTGTGCTTGGGAGGCTGCTAGGACAGGCCCTTCAGTTTTCTCAATCTGAAAGTAATTTCAGAATTGGGGACAGAGAGGAGAAGTGTGCCTAGTGCTGGGGTTGAATAATCCCAGAGGAAATTATAACAATTGCCATTTGAAAGATGTACATGGGCCAAGACCTGGAGATTCTTAATGTTTAAAATATGAGTGAGTATATGTGGGTTATGTCCAAGAACTTCTGTACATTTAGTAATAATAGCTGACATTTAATGAGTGCTTATGTGTGTTCCAAGCAATGTACTTAAATATATTAAACACTGGATAGTACATATTAAAAAAGGTGCTATGATTATCCCAATTTTATAGATGAATAGACTGAGACTTACTGAGATTTTTATCTTGCCCAAGGTCAAGGTTGCAGAGTTAACTAGCAACAAGAACAGGATTTGGTGTAGGACTGTCTCCAGAAGTGTGCCTAAACCACTATGTCATACCTGCTGATTCATTCACCAGACATACCCTCCCTCCTTGACCTTGTGGCAAATATTTTCCAAGCCCCACTGAGCAACAGCTGTTCTGTGGGTCTTTCTCAATACCTTCCATGAGGAACTGATCCTTCATTCTGTGTATCCCCACCGTACCCACCATGACTCCCACTGCACTTTGTGCCTATTTTCTCTACCTGTGAGTTTTTTAGGTAGGGCCATCTCCCATTCATCTCTGCAATTCCAGTGCCTGCCAGTATGTCTGACAGGGGGAGGTTCCAGTGAATGTTTCTGAAAGGAATATTTTCTTGCCATCCCTGAGGGCTCTATCTGCTGTAATGCACACAAATCCTCCTTATTATATCTGACTTCCTTCCTCAGTTTTACTCAAGATATGTGTCAGTGACCTTCCAGTCCTGGACCACAGACACTCCTATCCCTTGGGTGGAGGTCCTTTGGTCCTAGCACAGGGCTCACAGTGGCCTCTTACCTGCCAGTTCAGGCCAAGTTTCTGAGCTGATCCTGTTACCGTACAGCAAGTGGGGTACTGCTGCCTTCTGCCACCCTCTAGGCAAAATTCCGGAGGCAAAGGTTTGGTGGTAAAGGAAAGGAGTCTTTATTTAAAAGCTACACAATTTTGGGATAACAGCTTTCTACATGTATTAGTCACTTAAGCCTATGAATTAAGGCTAAACTCTTTAGCTCTTTAATTACAGCTTTAATCACTTAACCTATTAATTAAGGCTAAACTCTTTCACATCTGAGTTCTCCCATCATTCCCTGTTAGTAGTTAATTATCTTATTTCTACAGGATTAGTTTACAAACTAAAACAACAAAAGATACAAAAGCTATGCAATTTTGGAAGAATGGCAGGCTTCTGCCTCAGAGCTCATTCCCTCTAGAGCACCCAAAGAAGAATAACCGAACTACCTTCTGCCAGACCAGCCCTATCCTAGGCTGTGTCAGGGAGCTCCTTCCCATCCAAAATACCATTCTTTGGGTGATGCAGGCAGCTGCAGCATGCTCCTCCAGGTATCCTTGAGGAAGAGCCAGAGAGCCAGAGAGTCCTTCTTTTATTTTAAATCTTCTGGCCTATAATACCATGCGCTCTGGAGGAATTCAGCTTTTTAGCCAATCCTGCCCTAGACTTGGGCAACCTTCTCCTATGGCTCCTCCTTACACCTCCCCAATGATATGATCAGATACCCCTGTATGAATCCCTCTGATCCTCGTTGGCTCTGGGTGAAGAGGTTTCACTCAATTCCCAGGCACCCCGTGGGGGATTTATTTGACTTCTACTTTTGGGTTTTGTCCTAATTAACAGTCGCATTTTGTCAGGAATCCGTTTGTCAAAACCAGACTGACATTTTGGTGTTTTTCTTTTCCTCTTGTTACTGGCGGTGTTGGTGGTGAAATTGGACCTCTGCTCTTGGGTTTGGCAAAGAGAGAACGGAGAAACAAGAACACAGATTGTAAGAGGTTTATTTACAAAGTTACACAGGTAATAGAAGTTAGCCAGTGGGGCTCCATAGATTCAGGAAATAAGTTATAGAAGCAAGTTCATAAGCCCTTCTAGGGCTCTGGAGCTTAGGAGAAGGAAAGGCAAAGGTAACACTACTTGAGGATAAGAAGAGGGAGAAGGGAAAGGCACAGGGCATCATTCCTGAGAGGGAGAGTTCACTGGGTCCTTTGCCTTCAGGGTTTCAAACCCTGGGAGCTTAGGGTAGGTCTTAGGGGGAGGATCTCAGTAATTCTATGCTGATGCACTAAAATAAATTTTATTCCCTCCCCCACCCCACTTTACTCATCCTTGGGTGTGACTGGCACAAATGGTACTAATTGGATTTTTATCTACCTTTCTGAGTAGGGTAATTTAAGCTATTTACCCTTGGAGAAATGTAAACCATTTACTTTTAAGTATCCTCCATTAGGGAAGATAGAATTTTGGGATTCACTAGATGGCTGTAAACTGCTTGGCTATTTAACTGTTTAACTACCTGTCTCAGTTTACCTAGGACACCTGCACTGGCTTACTAGCCTTCCTCAGTCTTGCTTGCATGTTGTATATTTAACTGCCTTCCTGCAGAGATGACTTGGAGGCCCCCCACCCTGTTCAAGGCCAGTTACCCTGTGTCTATTTCTACACCAGCTCTGAGGAAATACTCATTTTTAAAACTCTACTTCCACATTTCTTTTAGATTTTCCATACTATCACCTACCAGGTTTCCCAGCTTTTCAATTCTCAGAACAAACGCGACTGGTTTCATTCCTGGTAGGGGGCCTGCAGGACTCCCCTCCTGTCCATCCATATTTTTGTGCCCTCAAGGGGCACCCAGTGTTGAGTTCAGTCTGATATTTGCCTCAGGATCCTACAAACGGCACTACCTCTTTAGCAGCTCCCTCGGATCCCTTACCAGACCATCAACGTGCGCTAAACATTTAAAAAATCGGACAATTATTTTTAACTTTTAATGCTACTTTTGAGTTATGTAAACATTTTTCTTGTTATTTTAAGTGTTATGTTATTCCAAACACACCTGGGTTTTCTGGAGTGCATTCTGTCCTGCCAAAGATAAATGCCTTAGGTCCGTCATCCTGCAGCTGTGGAGTACCAGCGGTCTTTCCCCTCTCTCCTCCTGGGCTCAGGATGTTGAGCCATCCCGAGAGGCCTCCCAGCAGGGGAGGAGGAGGCACCAGAGCCCTGGAGCCCTCCGCAGCCTGGTGGGGTGGGGAGGAGGACCTGTCAGCAGGGATTGGATTTCCTCTTTTGTTCCGGAACTGTGCTCTGGAGAGGCCAGGACTCCGACACCAGGAAGGCCCCGGGGAGCCTGCGCGGAGTGGAAGCGGCCAAGGGCAGACCAAGACTAGGCTCTAGCGGGCCAGTGGGCGGTGTCTGGGTGGGGCAGCGTGGGGCGGGCTTAGCTGGGAGAGCTGGGTAGGGCTAGCTCTTCCAGCGTTGCTCCCAGGACGCTAGGCAGACTGTGGTCGCTACTGCCTCTCCCCGAGCAGGTTTGGCCTTGCGCGGCCAGCAGCCCGGGCAATGTAAGCCGGAGCCCACGGGCGCGGCCAGACCGCTGCCATGTGGCTCAAGCCCGAGGAGGTGCTGCTGAAAAACGCCCTGAAGCTTTGGATGACTCAGAAGAGCAGCTGCTACTTCATCCTGCAGCAGCGCCGGGGGCACGGAGGGGGTGGCGGCCGCCTCACTGGTAAGGGGCGCGCGCCTGGGCAGGGAGAAGGGTGCTGCGGCCGGGCCCTAGACCTCGGTCTTCGCTGGACAGAATCGCAGGTGGCGATTTCACGGGAGAGCCTGGGCCGGGCGGCTCTGTTTGGGCATGTTTTCCTTTTTTTTTTCATTTCTCGTGCAAGCCCCCGTTGTGGTTGTGGCAAAAGGACTTGTGGGCTCGTGCATTTTCCCAGGCGAGTTAGGTGCCCTCACTGCCTGGCCCAGTGACCTCTTTTAGGTCAAACTTGGCTCAGGAATCCGAGAAGAAACGCTGGCTGGAGCGTGACCGGAGGGAGCGAGGGCCATCCGGGTTGGAGCTGTGGGATGCGCCCTTGGCCTGCACTGACTCCGCCACCTGAACACTCCCGAGGCTGCAGGTGGTGTCGCTGCTGGGAATATACCGCCAGCCCACTGCTGGGTGCAGTTTAGGAGGCCCTGGCATTCTGGGACTACGGGTAGTACCGGAACAGGTGGGGTGGGGACGGCCTCCACTCCCGGGGGGAACCCGAGGCCGAGCAAATCCCAAACTCACGGTCTTTGCATAATTAAGCATGTCTGTTCAGTACACCCTTCAGTTTCTTCCAAGGAAAGATAGGACAAAACTCAGGCCTGTAAAATTTATGAAAAACAAAGTATTTCTCCCCTAAAAGTTATCCACCACCCTCATTGAAAATCAAGCATTTGTAAAAATGGTTTATAATTTTTTAATTTAATTTATTAGGGTGAGATTGGTTAATAAAATTACATAGGTTTCAAGTGTGCAATTCTGTATATTATATTGTGTTCATCACCCAAAGTCAAGTCTCCTTCAGTCACAATTTGTCCCCCTTATGCTCTCTTCTACTTGCCCACCCTCTTTCCCTCTGGTAGTCACCATATTCTTGTATGTATTCTATTTGGGGAAATTGAGTCCAGCGTGTATTGGCTGGAACACCTGTTTAAACCGTCCGGGGGAGTCCTGAACTGTGTGGCTCAGTTGGTTGGGCCTTGCAAATGGGTTCATTCCCTGTCAAGGCACATGCTTGGGTTTTGGGTTCAGTGGGCAATCTGGGTGGGTAGGACTGATGGATTGATATTTCTCTTTCACATTGATGTTTCATTCTTTATTTCACATTGATATTTCTCTGCCTCTCTTCCTCCCCTTCCTCTCACTCTAAAAACAAACAAACAAACAAACAAACAAATAAATAAATAAATGCCAATGGAGGAACAATCAATGGAATCTTCAAATTTTGGAATCTGAATCTTAGATTTTCTTGCCATCACATCCTTCCTTATACAGAGGAGGACACCAGTGCTAGAAATTGAGGTCAAGGGACCAAGGGTGATTCCTTGGGCTCATCACCAATTCTGCTGCCCTCTTATTCAGGGAGAGGCCCTCTTACTAAATAAAGTCTGGGGAAATGTTATCAGATCAGTCAGTTGGCTCTGAACCTGCAGGACCAAGTGTAAGTTACCCTTTTGTACTTTAGACTCAGAGGAGGGAAAGCAGGCAGAAGGATTCCTTGAGCAGGGCAGTGTCATAAATCTCCAGCAATGGGTGGGAGTTTATCTGATTCTGGATGGGAGAGTGATGGGTAGTTGAGGTAATTAGATGAAAGGGATAATAGGGTGATCTGTTGTTATGGTCTGCAGTAGGGATAGTTTGGGCAGCAGATGTGTGTGCTCTTGGAGCTGCTTTAAGCTCTGAGGGAGGCAGTTAGAGGCAGGAGGCCATAGGGGCCTTGTTGGGCCCCTGAACAGCACATTAACACTTGATGCCTTGAGCTCTTAGGAAATGGTGGTTGGTGATGCCTTGTGAGGCCCATCAGAGGCAAAGGGGCCAGAGGAGGGGTTTGTCCCCATCACCCCACAACAGTATATCTTAATTTTTGGTGCATTAAGCACAGTACTTGGCCTTTAAATGGTGTCCTTTCATAGAGGGTGAGGACAGGGCTTGAAGATTTGTAAAATGGGAAAATAGAAGGAACATTTGTCCAGTAAGTACTTTCATTCACTTAGTTCACCATACACTGACTGTGGGACGCTTGCACAGCTCCTTTGGAATAAAGAACTTCAGGTTATTCATCTGGCAGGAGAGAGAGCCAGACAGGAAGGGCAGAGCCTTAGATCAAATGCCTGATTGAGATTCAGGCCAGCTTTTCATCAGAAGAGCTTGCTTTGTTGTGTAGAGTCTATCTGTGAGGAACTCAAAATGAGATGGTCCGCCTCATAGTGCATTCCAAAATCAATCAGGTCTCATGTTGTCACTGATACTTTGCTTTATTAGAACCTCCTGTTGACTGTAAAAGGATGACAGCTCTTGGGCAGCTGAGTACTACCTTTGGGCATTTAGCCTGGCAGCAAGTAACATGGCTGTGTAGATTGTGCCTCTGAGTTGCCACATCCCCTGGTCCTAATGGGAATGTTGTGAAATCAAAACTGATGTGGCAAGGGAGCAACTCCATGTTGGTGGTTGTTTTCAGAAATTTTAGAATTCTAATTTGGCAGATTTTCAGCAATTTATTTTAAAGGTTTAAAACTTAGACTGAGTTTATCTATGAAAATATTGTTCACTAACACAATGCATGTTCTGACCAGTTCTAGGTTTTTCTTTGGAGAGAATCAAGTAGAGATGATTAAGAGGGGTTGGAAATAAAATGTAAGGGAGCAGTAATGAAGAAGTATCACCTTTCTTTTACTGCAATGCTGAATTTGTGATTAGCTTAAACATATGAGATCTCATTAGCATTTAAAGTATTCTAGCAAGTTTTTTTTCCTTCATTTTGTGAATGAGCTCAATCAATTCTGTAGTCATCCCGATTACCAGTGTTCTGAACTCTGCATCAGAAAGATTGTCTACGTCCTCATTGCTTAGCTCTTTTTCTGGAGTTTTGATCTGTTCTTTCATCTGGGCCATATTTCTTTGTCTCGGTGCACCTGTTATGTTGTAAGGGGCAGAGCCTTAGGTATTCACTGGGGTGGGGCAACCCTCTTTGCTGTGTTGTGGTGCTGTCTGTGGGGGAGGGATCTGAGAGGGAACAATGCTGCTGGCTTGCTCTGCTTCAGCCCCACTTTGCAACAAACTTTCCTGTGAGACTGGGAGTTTCCCCCACTTTCGAACCCCCCAAAAGATTCCACAGCTAGAGGTTTTGAGTCCTCAGTTTCCTAGTCAGCCAGCCCCTCCTCACCCTTGCAGTTTGCCACCTTGCTGTGGGTCTTCTCTGCCTGGATGCTGGTCTCTGCTCCTCCTAACAGTCTGGATGAATGTTTCTTTAACTCCTTGGTTGTCAGAGTTCCATGCAGTTTGATTTTCTGGCAGTTCTGATTTTTATTGTTTTTAAATTGGTTGTTATCCTTCTTTGTTTTTGCAAGGAAGTGAAGCATTTCTACTTACTCCTCCATCTTGGTGGGAACTCCTCCATTGTTTGGTTTTGTATGCATTTATAACTTTATACAACACGAGTTGTACTTTGTATTTTTCTGAAGCCTGTTTTCCCACCACCCCTGTTATATTTTACATATATACATGCATTTATATACAGTCGTATTTTGGTATCTGTGGGGTATTCATCTGTGAATACCAAAATTCACAGATGCTTAAGTCCTTTATATAAAATAATGTAGTATTTGCATGTAACCTACTCACATTCTCCTATATACTTCTCTTTTTTACTTTATTTTTATTGTTGACCCCACTACAAATGCCCCCATTTGCCCTCCCTGCCCCCCTGCTGTTACCACTCTACACCAAGTCCCTGCTCCCCCTACCCCTTTTCCTCTGGCCATCACCACACTATTGTCTATGTCTATGTCTAATGCATATATGTTCTTTGGCTAATCCCTTCACCTTCTTTCTTTCAGTCCCCCAAACCCCCATCCCCCTGACAGCTGTCAGTCTGTTCCGTATATACATGTGTGAGTGTCTATTTTATCAGTTTATTTTGTTCATTAGATTCCACATATAAATGAGATCATATGACTGGCTTATTTCACTTAGCACAATAATCTCTAGGCCCATCCATGTTATCACAAAAGGTAAGGGTTCCTTCATTTTTATTGCTGCCTAGCGTTCCATTGTGTAAATGTATCACACCTTTTTTATTCACTCATCTACTGATGGTCACTAAGGCTATTTCCAGATCCTGGCTATTGTAAATAACACTGGTATAAATTTTTTCAAATTGGTGTTTCGGGATTCTTAGGATATATTCCCAGAAGTGGGATTGCTGTGTCAAAAAGCAGTTCCATTTTTAATTTTTGAGGAAATGGCATACTATTTTGTACAGCGGCTGTACCAGCCTTCTTTCTCACCAACAGTGCACTAGGGTTCCCTTTTCTCTACATCTTCATCAGCACTTGTTGTTTGTTGATTTATTGATGATAATCATTCTATCAGGTATGAGATATCTCAACATGGTTTTAATTTGCATCTCTCTGATGATTAGTGATGTTGAGCATTTTTTCATATGTTTATTGGCCATCTGTATGTTCTCTTTGGAGAAGTGTCTATTAGAGTCCTTTGCTTATTTTTTTTTTAATTAGATTCTTTGTCTTCCTGGTGTTGAACAGTGTAAGTTCTTTATATATTTGGGAAATCAACCCGTTATCACATGTCTCAGTGGAAGATATATTCTCCCAAATGGTAGACTCCCTTCCATTTTGTGAGTCATTTGTTTCTTTTGCTGTGCAAAGCTTTTTAGTTTGATGTAGTCCCATTTATTTACTTTTTCCTTTGTTTCCCTTACTTGAAGAGGTATATTGGCAAAAATATGGCTACATGAGATGTTTGAGATTTTGTGACTATATTTTCTTGTAGGATTTTTATGGATTCATAGCTTACACTTAAGCTTTTTATCCATTTTGAGTTTATTCTTGAGTATGGTGTAAGTTGGTGGTCTAGTTTCATTATTTTGCATATACCTGTCCAATTTTTCCCAACACCATTTATTGAAGAGACTGTCTTTACTCCATTGTATTCTCTTGCCTCCTCTGTCAAATGGTAATTGACCATAAAGGCATGGGTTTATTTCTGGGCTCTCTTTTCTGTTCCATTGATCTATATGCCTATTCCTATGACAACACCAGGCTTTTTGATTACAATGGCCTTGTAGTTTGATATCTAGTATTGTGATACCTCCAAATTAGTTCTTTTTTTTCAAGATTGCTGAGGCTATTTGGGGTCTTTTTGGTTTCAAATAAATTCGTGATATTAGTTTTAGATCTGCAAAATATGCCATTAGTATTTTGTATAGGAATTGCATTGGAAAAAAGAAATTACATTGAAAAAAATCCACAGATTGCTTTTCCTATGCAATCCTTGGGTAGTATGGACATTTAAATTATGTCAGTTCTTCCAATCCATGAACGAGGCATATACTCCCACTTATTTGTACCTTCCTCGGTTTTTTCAGTGTCCTATAGTTTCTGAGTACAGGTCTTTTATGTACTTGATTAAATTTATTCGTAGGTGTCTTATTATTTTTTTTTGCAATAATAAATTGGATTGTTTTCTTAATTTCTTTTTCTGATAGTTCATTATTGGTATATAAGAATGCCTCTGATTTCTGAATATCAATTTTGTATATTGCTTCTTTGCCAAATTCATTTATTAGATCTAGTAGTATGGTTCTTTTTGGTGAATTCTTTAGGGTTTTTTATATACAATATCATGTCATCTGCAAATAATGGCAGTTTTACTTCCTCCTTTCCAATTTGGATGCCTTTTATTTCTTCTTGTCTGATCACTGTGGCTAGGACTTCCTATACAATCTTGAATAAGAGTGGTGAAAGTAGACATCCCTGTCTTGTTCCGGATCTTAAGGTAAGTGCTTTTAGTTTTTGCCCATTGAGTATAATGTTGGCAGTGGGTTTTTCATATATGGCCTTTATTATGTTGAGTTATGATCCTTCTATTCCCACTTTGCTGAGAGGTTTTTCCATAAATGGTTGCTGGATTTTATCAAAGGGCTTATCTGCATCTATTGATATGATCGTGTGATTTTTGTCTGTCATTTTCTTTATGTGATGAATCACATTTATGGATTTGTGAATGTTGTACCAACCTTGCATTCCCAGTATAAATCACACTTGATCATGACATATGATATTTTCAATGTATTGCTATGTTTAGCTTGCTAATATTTTGTTGAGTGTTTTAGTGTCTATGTTCATCAGAGACATTGGCCCATAATTTTTTTCTTTATAGTGTCTTCATCTGGTTTTGGGATTAGGATAATAACTGGCCTTGTGAAAACACCTTGGAAAGCTTCCCTTCTCTTGAATTGTTTGGAATAGTTTACATAGGATCAGTGTTAGTTCTTCATTGAATGTTTGGTAAAAATTACCTGTGTTACCATCTAGTCTAGGACTTTTCTTTCCTGATAGTTTTTTAAATATTTTTAAAAATTAATTAATTAATTAATTAATTGTTGTTCATTACAGTTTTCTGCCTTTCCCCCTCCTCCTCCCCACTACCACAGCCCTCTCCACCTCTTGCCCTGTTTCCACCACCCTTGTTATTGTCCATGTGTCCTTTGTAATTGCTGCTGTAAACCCTTCACCCTTTTCCCGCATTATCCCCCTTTCCCACCCGGCAGTTCCCCCTCTCCCCTCTGGTCACTGTCAGCCTGTTCTCTGTTTCAGTGTCTTTGGTTATATTTTGCTTGGTTGTTCATTTTGTTGATTAGGTTCCAGTTAAAGGTGAGATCACATAGTATTTCTCTTTCACCTCCTGGCTTATTACTTAGCATAATGCTCTCCAGTTCCATCCATGCTGTGGCAAAGGGTAGGAGCTCCTTCTTTCTTTCTGCTATGTAATTCCATTGTGTAAATGTACCATAGTTTTTTGATCCATTCATTTACTGATGGATGCCTAGGTTGCTTCCAGCACTTGACTACTGTAAGTTGTGCTGCTATGAACATTGAGGTACATAGGTTCTGTTGAATTGGTGTTTCAGGGTTCTTAGCATATAATCTTAGCAGTGGAATTGCTGGGTCAAAAGACAGTTCTATTTTTAGTTTTCTGAGGAAATTCCCTACTGTTTCCCATAGTGGATGTACAAGTTTGCATTCCCACCAACAGTGTACTAGGGTTCCCTTTTCTCCACAACCTCTCCAACACTTGTTGTTTGTTGCTTTGTTTATGATGGCCATTCTGTCTGGTGTGAAGTGGTATCTCATTGTGGTTTTAATTTGCATCTCTCTGATAGCTAGTGATATTGAGCATCTTTTCATTTGTCTCTGGATTCTCTGTATGTCCTCCTTGGAGAAGTGTCTGTTGCAGTCCTTTGCCCATTTTTTAACTGGGTTGCTTGTCTTCCTGGAGTAGAGTCATGTAAGTTCTTTATATATTTTGAGAATCAATCCCTTGTCTGTGTTATCATTGGCAAATATGTTTTCCCATACAGTTGGGTCCCTTTTCATTTTAATGCTGTTTTCTTTAGCTTTGCAGAAGCTTTTTATTTTGATGAGATCCCATTTGTTTATTCTTTCCTTTATGTCCCTTGCTCTAGGGGACATATCAGTGAAAATATTGCTGTGTGGAATATCTGAGATTTTCCTACCTATGTTCTCCTCTAGGACTTTTATGGTGTCACAACTTATATTTAAATCTTTTATCCGCCTTGAATTTATTTTTGTGTATGGTGTAACTTGGTGATCGATCATTTTTTTGCATGTAGTTGTCCAGATCTCCCAACACCATTTGTTGAAGAGGCTCTTTTTACTCCATTTTATGTTGCTGCCCCTTTGTCAAATATTAATTGACTGTAGAGAGTTGTGTTTATTTCTGGGCTCTCTCTTCTGTTCCATTGGTCTATCTGTCTGTTTTTATTCCAGTACCAGACTGTTTGGATTACAGAGGCCTTGTAATACAGTTTAATATCAGCTATTGTGATCCTTCCCACTTTGCTCTTCTTTCTCAAAATTGCAGCAGCTATTCAGGTTTGTTTATGGTTCCATATAAATTTTTAAAGTGTTTGTTCTATGTCTGTGAAATATGTCATTGGTATTTTAATAGGTATTGCATTGAGTCTGTAAATTGCTTTGGGTAATATGGACATTTTGATGATGTTAATTCTTCTAATCCATGAACACAGTATATGTTTCCAGTTGTTTGTGTCTTCTTTGATTTCTTTCTTCAGTGTTGTGTAGTTTTCTGAGTACAGGTCTTTTACATCCTTGGCTGGGTTTCTTCCTAGGTATTTTATTTTTCTTGCTGCTATATCAAATGGGAATTTTCCCCTGATTTTTGCTTCTGATGTTTCATTGTTGGTATACAAAAATGCCTTTGATGTCTGTATATTGACTTTGTATCTCGCTGTTTTGCCAAATTCATTTATTAGGTCAAGCAGTTTTTTGGTGGAGTCTCTAGGATTTTCTATGTACACTATCATGTCATCTGCAAACAATGACAGTTTTTCTTCCTCCTTTCTGGATGCCTTTTATTCCCTTTTCTTGTCTGATTGTTGTGGCTGGGACTTTCAGTACTATGGTGAATAGGAGTGGTGAAAGTGTGCATCCTTGTCTTGTTCCTGATCTTAGTAGGAAAGCTCCAAGTTTTTGTCCATTCAGTTGTAATGTTGGCTGTAGATCTCTCATATATAGCCTTTATTATGTTGAGGAATGCTCCCTCCATTCCCACTTTGCTGAGTGTTTTAATCATAAATGGGTACTGTAGCTTATCAAATGCTTTTTCTGCATCTATTCATATGATCATGAGATTTTTGTCTTTCATTTTGTTTATGTGACGTATTACATTTATTGATTTGCGAATATATTGTACTATCCTTGCATCCCTGGGATGAATCCCACTTGGTCATGGTGTATGATCTTTTTAATGTATTGTTGGTTGTGGTTTGCCAATATTTTGTTGAGGAGTTTAGCATCAATGTTCATCATTGATATTGGCCTGAAGTTCTCTTTCTTTATTGTGCTTTATCTGGTTTTGTGATTAGGATGATGCTGGCTGCATAAAAAGATTTTGGGAGTCTTCCATCATTTTGGATTTTTTGGAATTTTATGTGATGGATAGGGGTGAGCTGTTCCTTAAATGCTTATCGAATTGTCCCCTCATACCATCTGGTCCAGGGTTTTTGTGTGTTGGGAGTTTTTTGATTACTCCTTCATTTTCGTCTGCTGTTATTGGTCTGTTCAGGTTTTCTGCTTCTTCTTTATTCAGTTTTGGAAGATTATATTTTTCTAGAAATTTGTCCATTTCACCTAGGTTTTCAAATTTCTTGGCATACAGTTGTTCATAGTAATTTCTTACAACCCTTTGTTTTCTGTGGTTTTGTAATCTTTCCTCTTTCCTTTCTGATTGTGTTTATTTGGGTCCTTTCTCTTTTTTTCTTGATGAATCTGCTTAAAGGCTTGTTGATTTTGTTTATTTTTTTAAAGAACCAGCTCCTGGATTCATTGATCCTTGGAATTGTGGTTTTAGTCTCTATGTCACTTAATTCTGCTCTGATCTTGGTTATTTCCTTCCTTCTGCTTGCTGTGGGCTGTCTTTGTTGTTGTTCCTTGAGTGCCTGTAGGCATATGGTTAGGTTGTTTATTTGAAATGTTTCTATTTTTTTTTTAGGTAGGCCTGTATCGGTGTGAACCTCCCTGTCAGGACTGCCTTCACTGTGTCCCATAAGCTTTGGGTTATTTTGAGTTCATTTTCATTTGTTTCCAGAAACTTTTTGATATCTTCCCTAATCCCATTCTTGACCCATTCATTGTTTAATAGCATGCTATTCAATCTCCATGATGTTGAATGTTTTGTTTTTCTTTTTCCCCCTTAGGGTTGGTTTCTAGTTTCAGTCCCTTGTGGTCAGAGAATATTCTTGGAATCATTTCAGTTTTGTTGAATTTGTTGAGGCTTGTTTTGTGTCCTATCATGTGGTCTATCTTTGAAAATATTCCATGCGCATTTGAAAAGAGTGTGTATTTAGCTTCTTTGGGATGAAGGGCTCTATGTACATCAGTTAAGTCTATTTCATCTAGGGCACTTTTTAGTGCCACAATATCTTTGTTGATATTTGTTTGGAAGATCTATCCATTTTTGACAGTGGGGTGGTAAGATCCCCTCCTATAATTGTGTTACTGTCAATATCTTTTTGAAGTCCTACAAGGTGTTTTTTTTTTTATGTGTTTGGGTGCTCCTATGTTGGGTGTGTGTGTATATATATATATATATATATATATATATATAAATATATATAATGTTTATGTCTTCTTACTGGACTCTTCCCTTGAGTATTATGAAGTGACTTTCTGTGTCTCTTTTTATGGCTGTTTTTTTGAAGTCTGTTTTTTCTGATATGAGTATTGCTATCCTGAATTCTTTTTCTTGTCCATTTTCTTGGAAAATTTGTTTCTAGCCCTTCACTTTCAGTCTGTGTAGGTTTTTTGTTCTGAAGTGGGTCTCTTGTAGGCAGCATAAGTGTGGGTCTTGTTTTCTTCCCGTTCCTCCATTCTGTGTCTTTTGATGGGGCATTTAATCCTTTTAGGTTTAAGGTTATTATTGATAGGTATTTATTTACTCATTGCCATTTTTTCATACCAGTCAGTGTTCCTCTCTCTTTCACTGTTTTTCTTCTGTTCTTAAAGCAGACCTTTTAGCATCTCTTGCAGAGCTGGTTTGGAGGAGGTACATTCTTTGAGGCTTCTTTTGCCCCAGAAGGCCCTTATTTGGCCCTTCATTTTAATTATGAGCCTTCCTGAATAAAGTAGTCTTGGCTGCAAGTCCTCTGGTTCTCATTACTTGGAATATTTCTTGCCATTCTCTTCTGGCTGGAGCATTTCCACTGAGAGGTATTCTGCTAGTCTTATTGGGGCTCCCTTGAATGTTACTTCCTGGTTTTTCCCTTGCTGCCTTTAAGATTCTCTCTTTATCTTAGAATTTTGCCATTTCAATTATGGTGTGTCTTGAAGTGGGCCTCTTTGGGTTCATCTTGATTGGGACTCTCTATGTTTGCTGGATTTGTGTGACTTTTCCTCTCATCAAATTAGGGAAGTTTTCCATCATTACTTTTCCAAACAGGTTTGCTATCCCTTGATCTTCTTCTTCTCTTTCTGGTATTCCTATTATATGGATATTATTATGTTTCACATTGTCCTGCATTTCCCTTAACCCCTCTTCATTTTTTCTGAGCTTCTTTTCCCTTTCTTGCTCATTCTGTGTATTTCTTTTCCTACCTTGTCTTCTAGCTCGCTGATCTGATCCTTCTCTTCATCAGTCCTGCTTTTGATTACTTCTACTGTGTTCTTCAATTGAGAAATCGTATTCTTCATTTCCATTTCCTCTTGGCCCTTGTTGATAGTTTCTATTTCCTTTTTCATGTTGGTATAGTTTGCAGTGAGTTCATTGTAGTTTCCCTGTAGTTTCTGGTAATTCTCTGTGAGCTCATTTAGCTTCCTGATAACCATTGCTTTGAACTCAATATCTGATAGTTGAGTTGCCTCTGTTTCATTTATCATTCTTTCTGAGGCTTCCTCTTTCCTTTCATTTGGGGATTGTTTCTTTGTTTTTCCATTGTTTGTGAGACTCTTCTTGTTGGCCTCAGCTTCTTAACTGATGTGTTATGGCTCCCTGGTTTTATGGTGTGAATTTCTATGGTAGAATGCCTGTGAGATTCAGTGGTGCAGTCTCCTTGATCTCCTGAGCTCACTGGTCTTGGGTTGTCATTAATGTTGGATGTCTGTATGTCTTTGGGTTGGTTGTTGTTGGGTCTTTCTTTGGTTAGTCCTTTCCACCAGCTGGTTAACTGAGGGTTGCTCTGTCATCCATCTCTTGTATTCTATTGTACTGATGTGGGCAGGTTTTATTGAAGCAGGTTCTTCCATGTGCACAAGGTTTTGAGGATTCTCTCTTTCTCTTATTCACTTGTTTGTTCTAAGTAATTTGTCCACCATTTAGTTGTATTTCCTGATAGGTCCCAGATTGAGTTAGTGTGGCTTCCAGTCCCTCCTTCACCTTTTTCTGTTGTTGTCTGTTGGTGATTCCTTTGTTGGTGGCTTTCCTCTTCCATCAGGTATCCTGGTGTTCACAGCTTCCACCTACTGTTTTTTGTGATTCATTGGAGGGGGGAGGCAAAATGGTTTAAGACAGTAGGAATGTATTCTATGATATTTACAGTAGCAGCCAGTAGAGAAGAGGTAGGAGATCCTTTGGTTATGTATAGTGTTAGTTCCACCCAGCTAGCCACTTTTTAGAAAGGGTGGGAAGAAGATAAGACTCTTGTTGGGGAGGGAGGGACTGTGAGTTGAATCTAGAAATCAGTGAGCTTGTGGGAG
The DNA here is from genome assembly GCF_004126475.2 of Phyllostomus discolor. Taxonomy (NCBI): domain Eukaryota; kingdom Metazoa; phylum Chordata; class Mammalia; order Chiroptera; family Phyllostomidae; genus Phyllostomus; species Phyllostomus discolor. The sequence continues at coordinate 75,914,591 of NC_040908.2, forward strand.
TCAGATTCTGAGGTAAGGTGAAATGAGGGATAGAAAATAGGTGAGTCTGAGATAACAGAGTTAACCATAATAGTAATCGAGTTCAGGAAACAGTGAAGTGGGCCAAGATCTGGGAAGGGTGCTGTGTAGTATTTACAATTGTATGGAATAGGAATTATTTCCAATAATAATGGAGCAGTAATCATATGACAGAATCTATGTGCTCTGGTAACAAGTATAGGAAGTATAGGACCTTGTGTAGTGTGCTAATGGAACACAAGTGACGTGAAAGACAGTAAATTAGCAATACACTATGAAAGAGAGACAAGGGAAACCAGTCAAACAATGCAATTTAACAAGCAAGCAAAGAAGACTAAGCAGAAAGAAGAGGAATACAAAAATACTATTGAAATAAAAGATGTAAGAATAATGAAAAAATAATAATATAAATATGCTATAACTTGCAGGTTTTCTGTAGTAGCAAAGTGAAAGTTGTCTTACTGTCTCAGCTGTTGGGATGACCCCTCTTTGGGTCCAGCTCTAGTCTTTTCACAGTTCCAGGTTTTTTGTCTCACTTATAGGAATTGAAGGGGAAGGGGAAGGGGTAGGTGAGATTAAATGGGAAAGAAAAGAAGAAGGAATAAAACAAGAATGAATGAAAGAGAGGAAAAAGGAGTTGAAAGATAAAAAAGTAATACAAATAAAAAATAAAGAATTACTTAAAAGAAAAAAGCCTTTTGCTGGCTTCAAAGTGGTCAAACTAGTTTTGTTGGTCTTCCTGGCTGCAGCAGGCTGAGGGGCGATTGGTTTAGTTTTTCTCTATTCCTGATCCACACTTAGTTAGCCTCCAGCCCAATTCCCCAGCAGCCTTTCTTCCCTCAGGTTCCACAGGTTCTGACATGCACTCTCTCCGGGGCTATAAGTGTGAGCTCTGGGTGCCTTTCCCCAGGGCTTTGGGTGTAGGTGCCAGGCCTTCTTCAGAACGCACTCTCCCCGTGTTGCAGGCATGAGAGCTAGGCCAGGTGGCCTCCAGTCCCTCAGGTTGTGGTGTGCACTCTTCCCAGGGCTACGGGAGTGTGTATAGAGCCTTCCGAGCCACCTTGGTAGCGAGGTGTGGCTGGGTGGTGAGTAGGCTGGAGTGGCTGCTGCAGAAGAGTGCCCCAAACAGCTGCCAAATGTCTATTTTTTCAGTTTTTCTTTTTGAGAAATTCCTCAAGCCTGCCTCTCCATGCAAGGGCCTGGCCTCTCGCACAGCCCAGTTCTCCAGCCAGACTGGGGACTATCCGGGTCATGGTCCATCACAGCCCAACTCTCAACTCTCCCCAGCTGGTGTCCACAGACTCCATGGGTGCTCACAGCCCCTGTGTGTTTGCCACTTAGTCTTTATTCCCCTTTCTGTGAGTTCAAGCAACCAGATCTCTCCCCATACTGCTCAATCCTTGTTTGGCAGGGGAGGGAGTGAGCCATTGACCCAGCTCTCTTCCAAGAACCTTGTGGCAGACCTGGAGGGTGCCTGGCCTGGGGCTGCAGCTGCCCTGGTCCCCACACTCTTCCCAGGGACCTTATTGTCCTGAAGCACTCTCCTTACCATCTGGTGTTTCTTTTCTTTTTTTTTTTTAATTTTTATTTTATTACTATTTTTTTTAAATTTTATTTTAATCATTGTTCAAGTACAGTTTTCTGCCATTTACTCCCAATCCAGCCCCCCTCCCAACCCTCCCCACTTCCCTCCCATTACCACCCTCCCCCTTAGTTTATGACCATGTGTCCTTTAAATTTGTTCCCGTGAACCCTTCCCACTCTCCCCTGAAATTCCCTCTGCTCTCTTCTGTGGGCAATGTCAGCCTGACGTCTATTTCAGTGTCTTTGGTTATATTTTGCTTGTTTCTTTGTTTTGTTGTTTAGAACCCGGTTAAAGGTGAGATCATATGGTATTTGTCTTTCACTGCCTGGCTTGTTTTGCTTAGCATAATGTTTTCCAGCTCCATCCAGGCTGTTGCAAAGGGTAGGGGCTCCTTCTTTCTTTCTGCTGCATAGAATTCCATTGTGTAAATGTACCATAGTTTTTTGATCCATTCATTGACTGATGGGCATCTTGGTTGCTTCCAGCATCTGGCTATTGTAAATTGTGCTGCTATGAACATTGGGATGCATAGGTTCTTTTGAATTGGTGTTTTAGTATTCTTTCAGGATAGAGTCCCAGCAGTGGAATTGTAGGGTCAAAAGGCAGATCCATTTTTAGTTTTCTGAGGAAGTTCCATACTGCTTTCCATAGTGCTTGTACCAGTCTGCAGTCCCACCAGCAGTGCACTAGGGATCCCTTTTCTCCACAACCTCTCCGACATTGATGTTTGTTGCTTTGTTTATGATGGCCATTCTGACTGGTGTAAAGTGGTATCTCATTGTGGTTTTAATTTGCATCTGTCTGATAGCTAGTGATATTGAACATCATTTCATGTGTCTTTGGATTTTCTGTATGTCCTCCTTGGAGAAGTGTCTGTTCAAGTCCTTTGCCCACTTTTTAATTGGATTCCTTGTCTTCTTAGAGTGCAGTCTTGTAAGTTCTTTATATATTTTGGAGATTAAACCCTTGTCTGAGGTATCATTGGCAAATAGGTTTTCCCATACAGTTGGTTCTCTTTTAATTTTGATACTGTTTTCTTTAGCTGTGCAGGAGCTTTTAATTTTGATGAGGTCCCATTTGTTTATTCTTTCCTTTATGTCCCTTGCTCTAGGGGACAAGTCAGTAAAAGAGTTTCTGCGTGGAATGTCTGAGATTTTCCTACCTATGTTCTCCTCTAGGACTTTAATAGTGTCACGTTTTATATTTAAGTCTTTTATCCACCTTGAATTTATTTTTGTATATGGTGTAAGTTGGTGCTCAAGATTCATTTTCTTGCACATGGCTGTCCAGTTCTCCCAGACCATTTGTTGAAGAGGCTATTTTTACTCCATTTTATGTTGCTGCCTCCTTTGACAAATATTAATTGACCATAGAGACTTGGGCTTATTTCTGGGCTCTCTGTTCTGTTCCATTGGTCCATGTGCCTGTTTTTATGCCAGTACCAGGCTGTTTTGATTACAGTGGCCTTGTAGTATAGTTTAGTGTCGGGTATTGTGATCCCTCCTAGTTTACTCTTCTTTCTCAAAATTGCAGCAGCTATTCAGGGTCGTTTATAATTCCATATAAATTTTTGAAGTGTTTGTTCTATGCCTGTGAAATATGCCATTGGTACTTTAATGGGAATTGCATTGAATGTGTAAATTGCTTTGGGTAGTATGGACATTTTGATGATATTAATTCTTCCAATCCCAAATGGTCTCAAATGGAACATGGTATATGTTTCCATTTGTTTGTGTCTTCCTTGATTTCTTTCCTGGGTGTTATATAGTTTTCTGAATACAGGTCTTTTACCTCTTTGGTTAGGTTTATTCCTAGATATTTTATATTTCTTTTTGCTATTTCAAATGGAATTTTTTCCTTGATCTCTGCTTCTGCTGTTTCATTGTTGGTGTACAGAAATGCCTTTGATGTCTGGGTATTGACCTTGTATCCCGCTGTTTTGCCAAATTCATTTATTAGGTCAAGCATTTTTTTGGTGGAGTCTATATGATTTTCTATGTACACTATTATGTGATCTGCAAACAGTGACAGTTTTGTTTCCTCCTTTCCGATTTGGATGCCTTTTATTTCTTTTTCTTGTCTGACTTCTGTGGCTAAAACTTCCAGTACTATATTGAATAGAAGTGGTGAAAGTGGACAGCCTTGTCTTGTTCCTGATCTTAGTGGAAAAGATGTTAATTTTTGCCCATTGAGTATGATGTTGGCTGTAGGTCTCTCATATATAGCTTTTATTATGTTGAGGAATGCTCCCTCTATTCCCACTTTGCCAAGTGTTTTTATCATGAATGGGTGCTGTACCTTATCAAATGCTTTTTCTGCATCAATTGATATAATCATGTGGTTTTGTCTTTGCTTTTGTTTATGTGATGTATTACATTTACTGACTTGCGAATATTGAACCAGCCTTGCATCCCTGGAATGAATCCCACTTGGTCATGGTGTATGATCTTTTTAATGTATTTTTGGATTCGGTTTGCCAGTATTTTGTTGAGGATTTTAGCGTCAATGTGCGTCAGTGATATTGGCCTGAAGTTTTCTTTCTTTGTTGTGTCTTTATCTGGTTTTGGAATTAGGATGACGTTGGCCTCATAAAAAGAGTTTGGGAGACTCCCATCTTTTTGGATTTTTTGGAATAGTCTGTGAAGGATAGGGGTTAGCTCTTCCTTAAATGCTCTGTAGAATTCTCCTGTGAAACCATCTGGTCCAGGGCTTTTGTGTGTTGGGAGTTTTTTGATTACTGCTTCAATTTCTTTTGTTGTTATTGGTCTGTTCAGGCTTTCTGCTTCTTTTTCATTGAGTTTTGGAAGATTATCTTTTTCTAGAAATTTGTCCATTTCACCTAGGTTTTCAAATTTCTTGGCATACAGTTCTTTGTAGTAATTTCTTACACTCCTTTGTATTTCTGTGGTATCTGTTGTAATCTCTCCTCTTTCATTTTTCATTGTGTTTATTTGGGTCTTCCCTCTTTTTTTCTTGATGAGTCTGCTTAAAGGCTTGTCGATTTTGTTTATCTTTTCGAAGAACCAGCTCTTGGATTCATTGATCCTTAGAATTGTGCTTTTAGTCTCTATGTCATTTAATTCTGCTCTGATCTTGGTTATTTCCTTCCTTCTGCTTGCTCTGGGCTGCCTTTGTTGTTGTTCCTCGAGTTCTTGTAGATGTAGGGTTAGGTTGTTTGTTTGGAATGTTTCTAGCCTTTTCAGGTGTGCCTGTATCGCTATGAACTTCCCTCTCAGGACTGCCTTGGTTGTGCCCCATAAGTTTTGGGTTGTTGTGAGTTCGTTTTCATTTGTTTCCAGAAACCTTTTGATTTCTTCCCTAATATCATTCTTGACCCATTCATTGTTTAATAGCATGCTATTTAATCTCCATGATTTTGAGTGTTTTTGTTTTTTTTGGGGGGGGGTTGGTTTCTAGCTTCTGTCTCTTGTGGTCTGAGAAAATGCTTGGTATGATTTAAATTTTCTTGAAATTCTCGAGGCTTGGTTTGTGTCTTATCATGTGGTCTATCTTTGAGAATATTCCGTGTACATTTGAAAAGAATGTATATTTAGCTTCTTTTGGATGGAGGGCTCTGTATATATCAGTGAAGTCCATTTCATCAAGAGTATTGTTCAAAATTTGGAGGACACATGGACAAAAACTAGGGGTGGGGGGTAACGGGGTGAAGGGGGGAGGGTTGGGTGGAGGGGCTGGAACGGGAGTAGGGGGGAGAAAACTGTACTTGAACAATGATTGAAATAAAAAAAAAAGAGTATTGTTCAATGCCATAATATTTTTGTTGATATTTTGGTTGGAAGATCTGTCCATTTTTGATAGTGGGGTGTTAATATCTCCCACTATAATTGTGTTGCTGTCCATATCTTTCTTGAAGTCCTCTAAGATTTTCTTTATGTATTTGGGTGCTCCTATGATGGGTGCATATATATTTACAATATTTATGTCTTCTTGGTGGATTCTTCCCTTGAGTATTATGAAGTGACCTTCTGGGTCTCTCTTTATGGACCTTTTTTGGAAGTCTATTTTGTCTGATATGAGTATTGCTACCCGGCTTTTTTTCCTGTCCATTTCCTTGGAAGATTTGTTTCCAGCCCTTCACTTTCAGTCTGTGTAGGTCTTTTATCCTGAGGTGGGTCTCTCATAGACAGCAGATATGTGGGTCATTTTTGCTTATCCATTCAGCTATTCTTTGTCTTTTATCCATTTACATTTAAGGTTATTATTGATAAGTACTTATTCATTTTCTTTTATGTACCTGTGTTTCTCTCTCTCTCTCTCTCTCTGTGTCTCTGTCTCTCTCTCTCTCTCTCTTTTCCTTCCCTACCTTAAAGCAGTCCCTTAGGATCTCTTGCAGAGCTGGTTTGGTCGAGGTGTATTCTTTTAGACTTCTTTTGTCTGGGAAGCTTCTTATTTGGCCTTCTATCTTGATCGAGAGCCTTGCTGGATAAAGTAGCCTTGGTTGCAGACCTCTGGTTCTCATTACCTGGAATATTTCTTGCCATTCTCTTCTGGCTTGAAGTGTTTCCATTGAGAAGTCAGCTGTTAGCCTTATTGGGGCTCTCTGGTATGTTACTTCCTTTTTCTCCCTTGCTGCCTTTCAGATTCTCTCTTTGTCTTGAAATTTTGCCATTTTAATTATGATGTGTCTTGAGGTGGGCCTCTTTGGGTTCCTCTTGATTGGGACTCTCTGTGTTTCCTGGATTTGTGTGACTTTTTCTCTCATCAAATTAGGGAGGTTCTCCTTCATTACTTGTTCAACTAGGTTTTTGATCCCTTGCTCTTCTTCTTCTCCTTCTGGTATCCCTATTATACAGATATTATTACGTTTCATATTGTCTTGCATTTCTCTTCATCCCTCTTCATTCTTTCTGAGCCTCTTTTCCTTTTCTTGCTCTTTCTGGATGCTGTTTTCTACTTTGTCTTCCAGCTCGCTAATCCGATCTTCTGCTTCATCAATCCTACTTTTCATTCCTTCTACTGTGTTCTTCAGTTCAGAAATTGTATTCTTCATTTCCTCTTGACCTTTGTTGAGAGTTTCTATTTCCTTTTTCATGTTTATATAGTTTGTGGTGAGATTGATGTAGTTTTCCTCTAATTTCTGATAGCTCAGTGTGAGTTCATTGAACTTCCTGGTAATCATTGTTTTGAACTCACTATGTAATAGTTGAGTTGCCTCCATTTCATTTAGCATTTTTCCTGATGCTTCCTCGTTTCCCTTCAATTGGGGGTTGTTTCTTTGTTTTCTCATTGTTTGTGGGTTTCTTCTTTTTTCTTCTTGTTTCTTAAATTGATCTGTTCTGATTCCCTGAAATTATGGTGTGAACTTCTGTGGTAGAATATTTGTGAGATTCAGTGGTTCAGTCTCCTTTGTGTATCCTGATGTTCACAGCTTCCTCCTACTCTTTTTTTGTGATCTGTTGGAGGAGTAAAGTGAAATGGTTTAAGAGAGCAATACAATCTACTATGATATTTACATTAGCAGCCAGTAGAGAAGAAATGGGTTATCCTTTTCTCCTTATAGTGTTAACCGTGATCCTGCACCCCACTATTCACGTTTTAGAAAGAATGAAAAAGAGGGTAAGACTCTTATTGGGGATGAGAGGATTGTTAGTTGGATCTAGAAAGTGTGAGGCTCTGGGAGGTCAGATTCTAAGGTATGATTGTATTAATGATTAGTATATAGGAGTAGTATATAAAAGAAAAGACAACCCCCACAATAGTATAGTTCAGAAAATTGCAAGGTGGGCTGAGATCAGGTAGGGGTATTGAGTAGTATTACAATTGTATGAACCAGGTCTTATTAACAGTAATAGTAAAGTGACAGTCTGGTGTCAGAATTGATAAGATCTAGATAACAAGAATAAAGAGTATAGAACCTTGAGAGGTGTATTAGTGGAACACAGATGAAGAATAGTAAATTATCAACATATTGTGACTGAGATACCAGGGGGAACCTATCAAATGACAGTATAACCAGCCAAGCAAAGAAGATTATACAGAAAGAAAAAGAATACCAAAATACTATTAAAATAAAAAATGTTGGAAAAGTGAGAAAAAGATAATACAAATTTATAGTAATTTGCAAGATTGAAAAAAGGAAAGGAAAAAAAAAAGAAAAAAGGAAAGGAAAGAAAAGCAGAAGATGTAGTGCAGGAGAGATAAATTTGGAGTGGAAAGAATAATATTAGGATGAATGGAAGAGAAACATAAGGGATTGCAAGGTATAAAAATAATAAGAATTGAAAAACAAAATGTCACATAAAATACAAGATAAAATCAATCAATCAACAACAGCCACAAAATCAAAACAAAACAAAACAAAATAAGAAAAACCTCTTGTTGGTTTCTAACTGGCCAGAACAGTTTTTCTGATCTTGCTGGCTTCAGCAGGCTGAGAGACCTTTGAAATGATTCTCTCTCTTCCCCCCAGATCTCTGCAAGACTGTCAGGTACCCTGGGTGCTCCCAAGCACACTCGCTCTCTAGAGCTTACTGCCGCTCTCTAGAGCTCACTGCTGTGTTCTTCCGGACTGTGGGGTCCTGGAGGGTTCCAGCTCTGTGATCTCAGAAGGCACCTGAGACGTTTTGGGATTCACTGCGCTCTCCCTGAGAATCGTAAAAGTGTGCGATTCCCTCCACCAAACTTTTGAGATTCGGGCTCTAGGATCACACTAAGCGCCATGCTGCGACTCTTCTGAGTTCACAGCGAGCAGGAGACAGGCTTCCTGATGGAGTGCGAGACCCCCCTGTGTTCACAGTGTGGGCGAGTCAGGCCTCCCAATGGGGCGCGAGTGGAGTCCTTCCCAGCTTTTTGTTTTCCACCGATCTGCACCCCGACCAGGCCAGGGGTTTTGGTGCCTTTTCCGACCAGGGGCGGTCCTGTTGGCTGGGGGCCCTCACTTCTCCCCGGTCTCTGGGTGGGTGTTCATAGTCCCTGGGTGATTTTTTCCCAGACCAACTGGCCAATCTGTTCCTTCAAGCAACACGTTCTCCCTTGGAGTTGCTCAACCCCCGTATTCGGTGGAGGGAGCAGTGACTCCCCTCTCCCGGGAGCCCTGAGGCAGACCCTGGAGCACCGGGCCTGGGGACTGCACACCCCCAGACCCTGCGCTGATCCCTGGTCCCTTTTGTCCTGAAGCAGTCTCCCTACCATCTGGTTTTCCAGTGATCGCAATAATCCCCGATGTCCTGCTTTCAAAAGTGATTCGGTAACCCAGTCCACTTGCTCTGCCTCTCCACCGATCCGCGAGTTTCCCTCCTCTTCACAGAAACAGAAAAACGCTGTCTAGAGCAAAGCCGCCATCTTCCTTCAAAAAAAAAAAAAAAAGCCATCCTGTTTTTCAGTGTCCTCTACAACTTTTGGTCTCCTATTTTCATATATGCTGGGGTACTGTTGGGTGTTTGCTCTGTTCCTCCATAGATTGGCTAGGTTTTTCTCCCATGTGTAGGGAGAAGTGGAATCTGCTCCCTCCTACCTTGCTGCCATCTTCAGTCCTGATTGTAGGTTCTTTGTCTCCCCATTTTACATGACTCTCTTTGTTTGTTTCTGTGATTCCATATACTTTGTCAGCTATGTTCATAGGGTGAACTTCTGTGGCAGGGAGTCCGTGGGACTCAGTGGTGTAGTCTGTTTGATCTCCTTGTCTGGATCCTCTAGGGTTGCCCTTTCTTCCATTTTTTGTGGGCTCTCTTGTTGTACTAGGGCTGTATCTCTTGGTGGCTCCTTTGTTGGTGGGTTCTCCCCTCCAGCAGGTTTACTTGTATTTACAACTCCCATCTTGTCTTGTGTGCTGTTGTACAGGTGTTGGTTAACAAAGCAGTATTACCAGACAACCAAATCTACACCAGCAAAAAGAACTCCCCTACCACATCAGCAATCTGAGCTGTGATTGGACTAAGATTAAGAAAGTTGAAGAGAGTGCTGATATTATGGGAATATAAAAGGGAATATAAAATGAATAAAAGAGGGGAAAATGTTGTAGTGTGGTAAGAAGGAGAGGAATGGATAGGAATTGGGATTGAACTGAGGTAAAGAACGGGGGAGAGCAAAATTTTCAAGGCAAGTAGAATAGGAAAGGGTGATGGAAACAATGGTGTAAGAAGAGGGAAGAGTATGTAATGGGGCTAAAAGTAAAATTGAAAAGATACTGGACCAATAGAAGCAAAATTGCAGAAAAACCACAGCAGGGTTGATATCAGTGACAGCTAAATGAAGTTCAATAAAGAACTTCATTTAGAACATTTAGAACTTCATGAAGAATATTGTACAAAAGAAAAAAGTGAATCTGAGATGTCTACAAGTAAAGAAAAATGATTTTGAGTGGATAATGGAAACAAACTAATAAGAATCAGGAGTAAAGACCACATTGAGAGAGGGGGAAAAAAGAAAAAAAATGGAGAGGGAAAACAATGAAATAAAATTCTTCACTCAACTGATCAGAGGCAGGGTGAAGGCAAAATGGAGTAAGACAGCAAGAGAGTATTCTATGGGATTTAAAATACAAACAAGTGGTGAATGAATAGGAGGTCCTCTGGAGAAGTACAGCAATAATTGTGGTATTTCTCCCAACTAGCCACTGTTTATGAAAGGTGAAAAATAAGACTATTATTTGAGGGGAAAAAGAATGTGAGCTGACTTAAGAAAGAAGACTGCTTATGTGAGGTTAAATGGAGGTGAAATAGTGAGATGAGAGTAAGGCATAGAAACTTGGCATAGTGTGAGAGAAAATAAAGTTACCCACAACAGTAATAAAGCTCAGGAAGATGGTGAAATGGATTAAGACCAGAGAAGAGTGCTGTGTGGAATTTGGGATAATAATAGTATGATAAGAAATGTATAATCTAAATAAAAAGAATAAAATGTGAAAGCCTAAGAGTAGCATGCTATTTGGAATACAAGTGAAGTAAAAGAAGAAAAATTAAAATGCAATATGAAAGGAAGAATAAAAAGGCAAATAAAACAAAAAAACTATATAAATGGAAAGAAGATAAATTTAAAAAATGCAAGTTCTGAAGAAGATCAAAGTGAAATTTGTCTCAGCTGTTGGTGTTTGCCTTCTGACTTCTTTCTGGAGCCATCTCTGGTTTTCTCAGAGCTCCAAGTCTTACTGTCTTACTCCTTAAAAACAAACAAACAAACAAACAAACAAACAAAGCCTCCTGATTTTAAACCTTCCTAGCCGGTTTTGGTGGTCTTCCAGGGTCCTGTGGGCAGAGGGGGGCTGGGCTCCGTTTTTTTCCTTTCCTGTGGTTCCACAAGGATGAGGCCTCAGTCTGGGCTACAATAGTCACTTGTGCCCAGTTTTTAGCCCATGCCCTCAGAGCACTGTGCAGTCTGCACTCTCCACCCTACACACCTGTGCTAGTCCAGTGCTGATAATCCACCTTGTTTTGCCACCCTTGGATCAGTCTGTGAAGTACACTGAATGGGAGCAAATCCCACCCATCCTGCTCCCTCTTTGTTGGTCTGGCTGCTGTACTCATGAGGTCCCTGCATAGCAGCTCAGTTTCCCTTTTGAAAAAAGTCCCCTTGGGTGCTGCCTTTCCTAACATGCACCTGGCTTTCCACACTGTCCAACTCTGACCAGTCCAGAGTTTATCTGAGTCATGGCCAGTCGAGGCCCATCTCCTCTTCCTGCTCCAGGTGTCACCTTGGCTCCCAATTTCTCTTGATAGTGTCCAAGCCATCGACTACCACCTCATCCAGGGTACACAGCTGGTTGTATGTCACTTACTACCTTTTTATTGCCCCAGTGACTTTGCGCATCCATTTCTTTGCTGGCACATGTCTGGTACTTCCCTACCCTGGGAGGTGAGGGAGCCGATAGGCTGCTATCACTGACTCAGCTCTCCTCAAATGCTACTGTGGCATCACTGGTCTCTGGTGCAAGGCCTGGGGATCTTCCAGTCATCCTAAATCTCCTTACCACCCATTTTGAAGTGTTCTCTGAATACTGTGCCTTCCAAGTTTTATATCAGCTAGGATTCTGTTGGCTGTTCACTCTGTTCTTCAGAAGATTTGTTAGGTGTCCCAGTTTTGTGCACAAGTAAGTGGACTCAGCTCCCACCTATATTGCTGCCATCTCCCTACCCCACAAAGCTGTCTTTAATGAACTGGGTAGGGAAGCTCTCTGACTCTGCTCACCTCAAGACTTGGCCATTACCTATAACTCACTTTGTATGTCTTTATTACTTAAGTTATCAGTCTTCATTTTCTCTAAGAAAGAATTTTCAGCTTGTAATGCCTTTTCCTTCCAATTTCCCTGTAAAAAAACCCCCCCAGAACAAACAAAACCCTCCCCAAAAAACAAAGCCCTGGCCAGGTAGCTCAGTTGGTTAGAGTGTTGTCCCGATAAGCCAAGGTTACGGGTTTGATCCCTGGTCAGGGAACCTATAGGAATCAACCAATGAATGCATAAATAAGTGGAACATCAAATTGATGGGGTTTTTTTGGTGTCTTTGTCTCTCATTTTCTGTCTCTCTCTCTCTCTAAAATCAAAGGAAGAAACAAACCCACAAAACATTAATTGCTTATTAGCTGTGCAGTAATAATACAGTATTTGGACATATTGTATTGTACCCTTTATACAGATTTCATCCATTTCACCTTATTTAATCTGCATATAAGTATTTGTGTAGGCTACTTGGTATCTCTATTTTGCAAACTGAGGTTAGTGTGGTTATCTGTCTTGCCAAGCTGTTGGTAGCAGAGCCTTGGCACTTGGTCTGTTCCAACAGTATTTATGGAAAGTCCATAAATGCATAATAGCAGAGATGCTTGTGGTAGAGAATTCCCTCTACTGCATTCCCTCAAGGCATTATAATCCAATAGGGGTAGATGATGGAGTTCAAGGTTGTTACCTGTAGTTAATTAGTGTAATTAATATCAGTAATTAAAATGTTTAATGGATGACGGAAGAGCTGTGAATTTGTGAATTAAAATGACATTTGGGGGTGTCTCGGCATTTAAGTGCACATATTGGTTACCCTGCCTGACTGTGGACTTAGGGAAAGGTGACAAATAATGTATTTAGATGCCTCTGAGACTCTGGGGTCTATATCATAGTACTTGCACCATAAAGGTGCTATACCTTATTTCTGTGAGCTGTTTTACATTATTATTAGGTGTGTAAAGACTAGAAACACTACCTAACATGATCTGTTTTTGATTTTCAGGGCTTATGGTTTTACTTGCTTTTTGCATAGGATCACTGGAAGTAAAGGCAGGACTCTTTTTGGATCAGAAATAAGGATTTTAAAAATAAATGAGCTTCTAATAGATTAGAATCTACCGTGCTTTGTGGAAATCAAACTTTTGGAAGGAAAGATTTTTTTTTTGCATGTCTATGTGTATTTCCTCAAGTTTGTGACTTCATGGTGGTATTTAGGATGAACAAGATGTACAAATGGGATTTTTTCTGTAATTTTTCTTTAACAGTCCATCTTGTCTTCTCCTAGAAGGGAGTGGCTGTGAGTGGCAGGTTCAGGAATGTGGGACTCTGCAGAAACTGAATTCTGACCCTGGACACCCTATGGGCTTCTTAGGTACTGTATCGAGGATTGAGCTGGGACAGGCTTTGGGCAGGGGTGTGGTCGGAAGGCTGCTCGACATTTGTTGTGGGAGGCTGCTTGTTTTTAAAAAGGCATAACAATATCATTTTCTCAGAGGAAATTAATTCACACACAAATGTCATGAACCTGTTCTTTGGTGATCTGTATTTATTTTTAATTAAAAATTTTTGATTACAGTTGACATTGAATACTATATTAGTTTTGGATGTGTAGCATAGTGGTTAGACATTTATATAGCTTATGAAGTGTTCTGTCTCCTGATAAGTCTAGTACCCACCGGGCTCCATACATATTACAATATTATTGACTATTTCCCTATTCTTTATCTACCAGTTTGTATTTCTTAATTCCTTCACCTTTTTCACACAGTCTCCCTCCCATCTGGCAACTCTCAGTTTGTTCTGTGTATCTATGAGTTTATTTATGTTTCACTTATTTTGCTTTTAGATTCCACATATAAGTGAAAGCATGTGGTATTTGTTTTTCTCATGTGACTTATTTCAGTTAGCATAATACCCTTTAGGTCCATACACATTGTTGCAAATGGTAAGATTTCATTCTAGTAATCAGTATTGTTTATCTGTGAGATAGTTTGCATATTGAAGAGCTTGGTTGTAAGGCACTGGAGAAAATGAGTCTCTGCTGACAAGCCTGTTTGGGGGATACCTGTCCTGTCCTGCTGTGTGGGGAAGCCTTGCCATTTCTCAAGGCTTCAAAGAGGTTTGTTGTCCACTTGACCCTTCATGACACTTTGGTCATAAGAATTTTTTCCCACAACTTCTTCCTAAGTAATAATCAGTGAGTACACCTGGAAGCTGGTAAATCTGGGCTGAGTACCAAAAAAGGGATCACGTCTTAGAGAAGGTTGGAAAAACAGGTTATATTGGGTTTGGCCCTCAAATTCAGTCTTGCCTTTGGAGGTGCTATGGGGATGATGTTTTCCTTTCTTGGGAAATAACCTCAATGCATCGTCTTTCAACTGATGATTTATATAAACCCTTGCCAAGTCTGTTCACTCACTTTGGCTAACTTAATATATAGCTGACCCTTGAACAACATGGGGCTTAAGAGTATTGATGCCCTGGCTAGTTGAAAATTTGAACATGATTTTTGACTCTCCCAAAATTTAACTATTAATTACCAAATGTTGACTGGAAGCCTTACCGATAACATAAATAGTCATTTAACACATTTTGTATATTGTATGCACACTATGTACTGTATTCTTACAATAAAGTAAGCTAGAGGAAAGAAAATATTATGAAGAAAATCATAAGGTTTATCTGCAGGATTTTTCAAATTGTCTCAAATCTCCAAAAAAGTTTCCAATGTATTTATTGAAAAAAATATGCACGTATGTGGACTCATGCAGTTCAAACCAGTGTTGTTCAAGAGTCAACTGCATATTGAATTAACAAAGCCTTTCCTTAAATTTGAAGAGTAGCTTTTTAGTGTATTTTTGGATTCGGGGAATAGAAATACAGTTGTTATCATGGTTAGCTGGCAAACAATCTTACTAACTCTAACAATTTTTATGAAATTTGAAAGCATTTCTCAGAGCCTTGAAATCTCACATGAACTTTTGTTAGACACACTGCATTTAAATTTTCTGTTTTTGAATGATGAAAATACTTCCTTAATGTGTAAACTGCAAAGAAAGGAAAAAAGTTTGAATTATTCTTCTGTTGTTAAAGATTAAATTCTCTACCTCCTCTCTCCTTCTCTTTCTGGCAGCCTCTGACCATATTTGTGAGGCACTAGATGGAGAGTCACCAGTGGCTGTGGGAGGAAGGGTTTCTCTGGCCTGTGGAGGGCTGAGGACTCAGTTTTTACCCCATGAACAGCTTGCTGAATCTAAACAACCAGTTGTCCATTAAATGAGTGAATCCTGCTCTCTTTTGCAAAGTGGATCTGCAGCAGAGACAATTTAATACCACAAATGAAGGGGAAAATATTCTCTCTTAGGAGTAGTGGTTAGAATCAGAGCAGCACAGTGGACCTGGTGGTAGAACGTGCCAAGGGTAGGCTTTTCTCAGACTCTTTTGCTCCCGAGGACCTGGGAGTGTAGTGGATATCTTTCCAGGTGCTCTTCCATTGGTTGGGGAAATCTCTGTGATGGTTTCCTTCTTCCCCACTTGTGTGAAGTGGCTATCTAGCAATGTGCCAGGGCAGGCTCCGTGGGGCCAACCCCACTCCTACAAGGACTCCTGTCAAGAATGCCTCTTCAGCAAGTAGCCTGCTCACGTGAGAGCCTCATGTTGCTGCTCTGGTCTCTGCTGGGAACATGAGTTGGTCCACTTAGAAGCAAGGGCTGCCAGTCTAAGCATAGTGGCAGATCTGGGGACACCTTCCCTAGATGTGAGTCCCAGTTCTTTCTTCACCTTGCACCAGCTCTGTAACCCCTGAGCCTTGGTGACAAAACTGTGCCCACTTCTAGCGTAGTGAGGCTTAGACAGACGTAGTGAGTGGGAAGAGCTTGTTGCAGTCCTTGATACATGCTGTACATGTGATGTGTGTAGCTGATGACAGTAGTACCAGTGTCCATAGCATGGGGGCAGGGACTGTAATGGCTTGTGTTCACATAGGCACAGCTGATAACATTGTTATGTTATGTTAGAATATGGTATTGCAGTATATTTCTTCAAGAAGTCTCTTTGGAATTGTTTCTCTCTCTTTTTATTTTTTCTGTACTTTCAAAAGAACTCAATGATTTGAGATGCTTTGCTATATTCTGTCAGGACAGATGGAGGTTTGCTGTATCATAGGGTCTCTTAGGTTAGGCTACTCAATGTAGTTGTGTAGCTTGTGAGTTCAGTGTTTTGGGGCTGCTGAATTTCAAAGGGGATAAGAAGTTAAAAAAAACTGGGGGGTGGGCTGAGATGGGAGTAAAAGACAGAAAACTGTACTTGAATAACAATTAAAATTAAACAATGTTATCAAAAAAATTCTTAAAAACCTCAGTAGATTGCTGTATCTAACTATAATAGGGATCAACTTCAAAGTTTTAGGTGTAACTGCTCTGTTCAGAAGTTCTTAGAGGTGTATGAGTGTGTGTGTGTGCACATGCCCTCTGAATGAACACCTTCTTTCCAAAGACTGTATGCCCTTAGCTGGTGCCCTGGCAAGTTGCTGTGAGCAAACTCTTATTAGGGTCACCCATGAATCACCTGCCTATTATGTCCTTGGATATGTCTGGAGCTTTCCTGGGGCTTTGCTTTTCATCCAGCATTTCTCTTGCCAGGTTAAACCTGAGATTGGCATTCTTGCATGGGCCTTCTGTGTTTTGCGTTTAGTTATTTTTATTAAGGAGACTGACAGATAATTTCTTTCTAAATGTGGGTTTGTTTATTATTTTTTATTCAGATATAATTAACATATAACATTGTGTAAGTTTAAGGTATATAATGTATTGATTTGATATATTTATTAATATATATTGCAGTCTGATTACTTCTGTTATGTTAGCTGCCACCTCTGTATGTCACATAACTATATTTTTTTTGTGGTGAGAACAATAAAGATCTAGTCTCTTAACAGCTTTGAAGTTTATACTACAGTATTGTTGACTGTAACCAGTGTGCAGTGCATTAGAGTGCTAGAACTTATTTATCTTTTAGTTGAAGATTTATGCCCTTAAACAGCATATGGTAAGCATCATTCTGCTATGCTGTTTTTATAAGTTCAGCTTATTTTAGATTCCACATATAAGTAAGATCACAGAGTATTTTGTCTCTCTTTATCTGACTTACCTCACTTAGCATAATGTCTTCAAGTTTCATCCACGTTGTTGCCAGTGGTAGGATACCCTTCTCACTCAAGACCAAGTAATAATCCATTACTTGGATTATTACATATACCACACCTTTATCCATTCATCTGTTGATGTATCCCTAGGTTGTTTCCATATCTTCACAATTGTGGGTTGGTTTATTTTTACCTACACTTTATGTTCTCTTAGACCGATTTTTATGGGCAGCTCCATCAGATAGCAAAGGCTCCTGCCTAGTTGTGGAAATATTAGGCTAGAACCAGTGGCTTGAGATCCTGAATCTCAAACCACTGGTTCAATTTCAATTTCAATTTCAGTAGCCTCCATTCAGTAGCCTTCAGTAGCCTCTATACCACAGACCACTTGAATCTCTGGATTAGTATTTTGAGAGCTGAAGGGAGGCCCAGGCCTGGCCCAATAGCACCATGTGTCTGGGTGGGGTCTGGGGGCCTGGGGCCATGTTGCAGAAGCAGTGAGATCCCCACACTGAGGCCCAGTTCTCACTGCTGTGTGACTGTGACTGATGATGACCATGATGTGAGTAACTTTGGCTGTTTCGGGAAATTTGGCAAATAAGCAGTGTGTTCACACTGATCGTGAAGAAGCTATTAAGAGCACACTGTTCAGTTTCCATATGGGAGGTAGCCCCCACCCAGAATTCCTTAGAATTTCCATACAGAAAATTCTAAGGAATCCACTCTTTTAAAGGCTAATAAATGTTTTTCCTTTAAATCAGTGACATGGACTTGGAATGTACAGATGCCTCCTCCCAAATCCATCTTTTGCTTTATTTAAATTATCAACAAGCTGGGGCAAAGGGCAAAACAATTGATGTAACAACCAGTAAACAGAGAGTGGTTATGAAATCCACGTTGGGCCAGAAGGATTGTTGGTTGGGACAGTCATTGTGTTGTGGAAGGTCATACAGAGCGCTCTCTGTGGATGGTGGAGCTCTCACTTGCTGTGTGTTTGTGCAGGGATCACCAGGAAGTCTCCTGAACTGGGCAGCATATCAGTTTTCTAGGGTTGTTATAACAAAAAATCAGCAGAATAATAGTTCTGGAATCTAGAAATCCAAAATCAAGAAGTCAGCAGGCTGTGCTCCCTCTGAAACCTGTATTGGAGTCTTCCCTTGCTTCTTCCTTGCTTTGGGTGGTGGCTGGAAATCTTCGGGGTTCCTTGCAGCTGTATAGCTCCAGCCTTTGAATTAATTGTCATGTGGCACTCTTCTTTATGTGGCTGTCTTCTCATGAGCACACCAGTTATGTTAGATAAAGGGGCCTATCTTACTATAGTATGACTTTATCTTAACTACTTATAGCTTTAAGGATTATATTTCCAATTAAGGTCACATTTTGAAGTACCTGGGCCGAGGATTCAACATCATTTTTGGGGGTGGGGTGAAATTCAACCTGTAACATGTGTATGGGCCAAGTGATTTGCATGATTCTGTTTAACATCCATGCAGACCTCATTGGACAGATGAGGCAGCTGAGACTGGTGTAGGTGAGGGTGCTTATGTAAGTTACTTATCTAAATAAGGACAGAATTAGGATTTGAACCTAGGACTTTTTGACCCTAGGACAATATATGACTGGCTCCCCTCATATAGCCCTTCTGAGGGGTCTTTGGGGCTTCCTGTGGAATGGAGTTCATAAATCTTTGGGGCCTTCTCAGTGCAGTTGGGCCATTTCCCAGCTCTAGGAAATTAGTCAAGTACTAAGAGACTATATTCCTGTCATCATTACCTTTCTTGATGAACTCAATATCATCCTTTTATCAATAGGAAACATGGAAATATGAAGTTAGTTTGATTTGGTGAGGTGGTGGGATTGAGTGGGCATTTTATATTTATTTTTATTTCCATTCTTATTGCTCATACAACTTAAAATTGTCTTAAATGGTATAAACAGAAGCTTGTTAGAGTTTGGTTAACCAATACCCTGCTGAAAGTTGCTTGTTTCTTGGGATCCTTTTATTATGTGCTTCATGTGATGAGGACTTACATGGTTTCTACGTCTCACCGGCCCATGAAGCACCAAGGTGTCTGAATAGAAGAACCAGGTCAGGAAATGGTCTGGTACCTTTATTACCACTGGGCACATGTCTGTAGAATAATTGTCAGTGTTTTGCTGACAAGTGCTGTGCACAGGCTTGTCTTGGAGATTCAGAGTCTTGAAGGCTGTGACAACTTTTCCTGAATGGAAGTATTTGAACAATCATATTGCAAGATCCAAATTCTGAGTAGAAAATGCTGTGTAATAAAGAGATATCTATGAGTCTGCAGACGAAATTGCTACTGGTAGGCTCCTCCATTCCGTCATATTACATTTTCATTTGATTTGATGTTTTTTTTTTTTTTTTTCTAATTACTAGCTCCTAGCTTGCTTTTTCCTACAGGTTCTCTGCCCATGGACGTTGGTAGATATATATCTTAGGTTCAGAAGGGAAGATTTTCTAACAAAGCATTGGGTGATCACTGTCCCTATGTTGGGTGATGGCCTTAGAGACAGGGGCAAGCTGTCATTTTATCCTCTCTCCCTTTCTTCCCTGGTTTCTGCCTTGGCCCCTGTTGTGATTGCACACAGCCAAGCCCTGGTCCAAGACTTTCTTGGGACTAGAAGATGAAAACAGTTTCTGTTGAAATGTGGACTGGTAGCCTATTACAGACCAGGTCTACAATAATGTCCCCTGTCTGGGAATGCAGACCATGGACAAAGGGGGTAAACTCACTTCCTATTTCCATGGGGTGGGGTACCTCTTCTTGGCTTCTCCTCACCCTCCAGCTTACCCAGCTCTCCCCTGTTTTTTCTAGGTAAATTTCCATCAGTATTACCTCCCAGAAGAAAATGCTCAGCTTCTCAGAATATTAATTTAGTACAGGCTGAGACTTCTGGGCTGTATGCTTAAAACAAACACAAAAAACAACCAACCAACCAAACAAACAAAAGAACCCCAAGAAAATCTAATTAATTCCTGAGGTAAGTTTAAATACTGAAACAGTTGCCTTCTGGCCAGTCTGAGATAAGATTAGTAGAGTTCTGTGACAGAGCCAGGCTCATGCTGGTGTGTTGCAGCTCCCTGAAAAGGAGTGAAAGGTGGCAGACTTTGAGTAATCAGATTTCAAGATCAGAGTCCTCTGTGAATAAAACTCCAGTTACTTATAGCACATGAAGAAAGTGTCCTTCCAGAGAGCTTAAAGAACCAAGTTCTTTGATTTTATTTTATGCAGAAGATTCATTAAACAAGTATTTAGTAAGGGCGTACCAGGTGTAGGGAACTGATAAAGCTTTCCTGTCCTTAATATTTTATTCCCTTATCCGTGCACTTACATCAAGAAAGCTCTTGTAGCCTGTGAACATTTAGCTGCTAACATTTAGTTGTAACAAATTAGATATAATTTGATGCCAGAAAAGACTATTGGTATCAAGGGCAGAAGTGTTGAAATGAAAGTCAGAAGGGATTTATTGTAAAGGTAGTGAAGGGTATTGTAAACAGTCATGCCAGACCCTGATGTGCTAATACACTTGACCTCTTTTGGAGTACCTGCACCTCTCAAGATAAGTGAAATCCACTTGGCCTCACTGGCTGCAGTTTATAAATGATAATCTTTCCTTGGGGGAAAGATTTATCTCACTAAATTGTGCCTGGCATGTAGTTGGTGTTCAGTAGAATGCATATAGCCTGGTAAACCTGATGAAACAGGCAGATTCATCCCATGTTAAAACTTGCTATTTGCAGTCTTACAGGATCCTAGGGGGCTCTTTCTAATTCAAGTAAGGAGCTAGAATCCACCAGAAGACTGTTTTTCACTTTCAATTTGAGCCTATGGAAAAGTGTTGCTTCACTGATCCTTTAGACTCTCCTATTGATTTTCATTCTGCAAAGGAGGCGCTGTTACTTTATATTATTTGTTTTTCTGTGACCCTTGAGTGCTTCCAATTATGTACAGGGCCATTAAACAAAAGTGTGGTTTGCAAGGTGGAAGGAGAACCATGGCTATAACAAATGCCTAAGGTGCTATGAGGCAGAAGGCTGCATTTATGATTACATTTGGCCAGTAAACTGATTTGCCTAATACGTTGTTGAACAAGTTTAACAGCCTTTCTGCAAACTGTCACTGAGCATGAAAGGACAAGTCTTTGAATTTCATGTTCAGCCTTGTATTTACTTGCAATGCTCAATATCCCCAGTGTGGGAATGCAATAGTATAACTCTGTAACTAGTTAGAAAAGAGGCCATAAATTATTATTAAGTGGTAAGTTTAATTTTGTTGTGTTTTTATGTATTTCCCCAAGTTTCTACAACAAAAATGTGTTCATTTTGTAATCAAGAAAAAATTTGGATTGCTTTAGGAGGACAATTTGAGACTACACCTTGTTTTCTTAGGGAAAATTTTTTTGGAAAAGATACTCTTCTTAAATTGTTCTCTTAATGTGATTCTGCTTGATGGGCTTGTTAAAAATGGGCTGTCAAAGATGATAAATTATTATGTCTTCAATGGGAAGTCTACATTTATTGTCCACAGGTACCAGAGTGCACTGGGCTATGAAAATACTTGACTCAAGACAGATAGTTTACCAACAGAGTTGAGAAATCAGAAATGTTTTGCCAAAGAATCTTGGTTGTTTTGAAGTAGCAGAAACTGGCAAGGGGATTCAGCCTCTGCAGTCAAAACTGTTTGCAACAGGGTCAGTATGGTGTAATTTTATGATTTTTTTTTTAGGGTTCATGGATTAGGGTTTGTTCTGGTTTTTGTGGATTAGGTGTTGCTGGAATTTAAGGGAGGAGGGTTTGGAATTAAAATAGGTGACAGTTTCCATCTTTTTTTTATCACCTTAAAAAAGAAGGAGATCCTGCCATTTGTGACAACATGGATGAACCTTAATGATGCTATGTTAAGTGAAATAAGCCAGTCACAGAAGGACAAGTACTATGCAACACCACTTATATAATGAATTTAAAATAGTCAAACTCACAGAAGCATTATTAATCAAAGGCACAAAGTTTCAGTTGTAGAAGATAAATCCTTCCTGGAGATCTACAATACAGCCCAGTGCCTGTAGATAACAGCATTGTATTGTATACTGAAACATTTGCTGAGAGGATAGATCTGATGTTAATGTTCTTATTACAACATACATATATGTTAAAAATATGTGATATATATGTTAGAAATAATAATGGCAATGGACGTGTTTATGGCATACATTGTGGTGATGGTTTCACGGGTGTATACTTACTTTCAAACTCATCAAGTTGTATACATTAATTATGTACGGCTCTTTGTGTGGGGGAAAAAAAAGAAAGAAACAAAGGCCACAGTGGGTTATCTGGAAAGAGCTGAGAAGAATAGGAAGAGCAGATTAGCACTGGGTGGGGTTGAAAAACCATTGAAATGCAGAGCAGGCAGTCTGAGAATAATCAGGTCCCATTTCATGGGATGGAATGTCAGTGTCCAAGAAATGGGGTGGGTGACCTACGTTGTGCTGGGCTTGGCAATGAAGGTAGAGCAGGTGTCCATCCCTGTCTATCCCAGATGCCCCTGGCTGATGGTGTTTCATTTAAAGACTCTCAGATCTTAAGTCCAAGCTCTTGTGTTGAGTCTTTGTTTTCTTCTCTCACTGTGTCACTTGTCTTTCATTTGATAACCTCGAATCCTCCTTATAGAAATTTAAGTCTGATTGTTCTGCATGGTCATCACCACAGAAGAGCAGAAAAGCAGATGGCCAAGTGGATGGCAATACAGGGCAGTTTTCAGAATAGCATTCATTATGTGGGGGGTAAAAAAAATCCTACTTTTTCCTCCCACCTTCTAAGTTCTTGCTGGGCTAATAATCAAATTAACAGATTAACGTGAGAAAATTAAATTTTATTATGTGCCCATGGGGAATTCACATAGACACGAAAATCCCAAAGACAGTGAGGCAAAATTGAGTATTAATGTCATTTTGGAAAAGGAAAGAGGTGGGGAATAGGGGATCTTAGATTTCAAAAGTGGAAATGGGAAAAGTGGGAAATGGGTAGAGCAGAACACACAGGGCAGGCACATTAGTTGGTCTGATGTTTCTCTCATGATTAGAGTGGGATTATTGTTTTTGAGAGGAAGAACAGAGGTAAAATGCTATTCTTACAGCATCATAAAAGAGTACATCCTATTAATGTGATTTTTTGACTGTTGATGTTGATGTTGATCACCTGGTTTGTCAGTTTTCTTCACTGTAAAGTTAACTAACCCCCACCCCCCTCTTCCATACTATGGTACTTATTGGTTTGTTAGAGCTCTCCTTACTTTCTGCTGCTCCAGGCTCATCTTGTATATTTTCTGATCCAGTTCTAGAATCAGCCATTTTTCCAAAAAGCTCTGGGTCCTTTTATTGGAGAAAGGTAGAAACCGAGATCTGGGTGCTGGCTGTACTCATTGCTTCTAGGCTCTCTCAGCAGACAGAGCAAGGAAATACATGCATGTATGCTAACTCTTGTATATACAAATATCTATAAGTATTTCCACATGTGTCCATTTGTGTCTCTAGTAAATTAAACATGGGTTCATACCCTTATCTTTGATTCTAATTCATTAATGTATAAATCATTTTTGCTTCTTTCTCTTGCTTATTTGTAAATTCTCATTCCAGCTATAAACCTGGCTCTCACCCTCTGCCATCATTTCTCTTAGTTGTTCACTTCTGTATACATGTGTAGCAGAATAAGAGTTGTTAAGCCATACCTGGTGGAGTACAGTACTCATGTACATACTTCTTTGGCCTTTCTTCCTATAGACTCCACTCCTTTCCAAAATTACCTAGGTCAACACTTTTTTCCCCTCTAAAACCTTCACTTCTCTGTTTCATACACTTAGATTTTTTGGTAACATTCTACATTCAGTTGGGTATCCTTCAACCTGTTAAATGATTTTTTAAAAATTTGCAAACATTAAGATTCATCCTTTGTGCTAAAAACTTATGTGGATTTTGACAAATACATAGTGTTATATTGTATATCCACACATACAGTATCGTACAGAGGAGTTTCACCACCCAAAATTTACCCATGTTTAACTAATTACCCCTTTCTCCCAGCAGCCACCTTGCTATTTTACCTTTCCCTTTTTCAGATTAATTGGCATCATACAGAATGTAGCCTTTTGCAGGAGGGCTTCTTTTACTTAGCAATTGCACTTAAGGTTCCTCCGTGTCTTTTTATGGCTTGAGAGATTACTTCTTTTTATCACTGAATCCTACTCCATTCATCTATTAAAGGACATCTTACTTGCTTCCAGTTTGAGGCAATTACAAATAAAGCTTCTGTAAACATTTGTGTGTAGGTTTTTATGTGGACAGAAGTTTTCATATGTGTTGGGTGAATACCCAGATGGTATGAAAAGACTATGTTTAGCTTAGCAAGAAACTTAACAAACTGCCTAACAATGTGGCCATACCATTTTGCATTCCCATCAGCAATGAATGAGCTCCTGTTGCTCACATTCTCCCTAGCAACTGGTATTGTCAGGTATGTTTTTTTTCCATTCTAATGAGTATACAGTAGTATCTTGTTGTTTCAGTTTTCAATTTCCTAGTGAAAAATGATGTTGAGCAGGTTTTCATGTACTTATTTGTTATCTGTGTATCTTCTTTCCAGGTGTCTGTTCATATCTTTTGCCTATTTTAGTGGGATTGTTTTTCTTACTGATTTTTAAGAATTCTTTGTATATTTTGGGTACCATTTTTTTAAAATCAGATATGTGTTTTATTTTTTAATCCTAACCAAAGGACATTTTTGAAAAATTTTTATAGAGAGGGGAGGGCGGTGGGGGGGAGAGAGAGAGAAGAATCAATGCAAGAGAGAAATGCTCCAGCCAACTGAGCCACACCAGCGAGGGCCAAGGTATGTGTTTGCAAACAGTTTTTCCCAGTCAGTGGCTTGTGTTTTGATTCTCTCAAGTGTCTTTTGCAGAGCAAAAGGTTTTCATTTCAATAAAATACAACTTACCAATATTTTTCCATGGGTCATGTTTTGGTATTGTTTTTAGAAATTCATCACCAAAACCAGGGCCATCTAGATTATCTCTTATATTTTCTTCCATGATATATTTTCTTCCATAATCTTATGGTTTTGTGCTATACAATTAGGTCTGTGATCCATTATGGTCTGTGTCTTAGTTTTCTTTACTTTTCCTTTTTTTTGCATATTGACGTCCAATTGTTATACAACCATTTGTTGAAAAGTCTTGTCTCTCTCCACCGAATTATCTTTGATTGTCAAAGATCAGTTGACTGTACAGTGAAACCTTGGTTCTCAAACTTTATTCATTCCAGAAACTTTTTTGAGAAACAATTTGTTTGAAAACTAAATTTCCTTTGTTTGTCACCTCAGGGACACATTACTGATCATATAGGTATCAGCATGAAAGGGTTGTCGGGTAGAGAATCAAGACCAGAAGTTTTGTTAGAAAACTGAGACACTGTGAATGACTTAGTCAAGAACTGAATTGTTTGAGAACCAAGATGGACAAGAACACAGGTGTGACTGTATTTGTATGGGTCTGTTTCTGTCTCTTTATTCTGTTCCATTGACCTGTCAATACTATTTTAGTTCTTTTTTTTCCAAAAATTTTTTCCTTTTCTTTTTTTTAAGTATATTTTATTGATTAGGTTATTACAGTTGTCCCAAAATTTTTACCCCTTTGCCCCACTCAGCCTGGTACTCTCCCTTTC
This sequence comes from Phyllostomus discolor, assembly GCF_004126475.2. Taxonomy (NCBI): domain Eukaryota; kingdom Metazoa; phylum Chordata; class Mammalia; order Chiroptera; family Phyllostomidae; genus Phyllostomus; species Phyllostomus discolor. Next base: position 75,940,247 of record NC_040908.2, read on the forward strand.
CTCAGCAATCCACCCACTCCAATAGTTCATGTCCATGGGTCATGTATATAAGCTCTTTGGCTTCTCCATTTCCTATACTATTCTTGACATCCCCCTGTCTATTTTGTACCAATCAATTATACTTCTTAATCCCTGTACCTTTTCCCCCACTCTCCCCTTCCCTCTCCCCACTGATAACTCTCCATGTGATTTCCATTTCTATGATTCTGTTCCTGTTCTTTTTGTTTGCTTTTTTTTTTTTAGATTCAGTTGATGATAGTTGTGAGTTTGTTGTCATTTTACAGTTCATAGTTTTGATCTTTTTCTTTTTCTTAAGTCCCTTTAACATTTCCTATAGTAAAGGCTTGATGATGATGAACTCCTTTAGCTTTACCTCATCTGGGACACACTTTATCTGCCCTTTAATTGTAAATGATGTCTTTGTTGGATAGAGTAATCTTGGATGTAGCTCCTTGCTTTTTAGCACTTTGAAAACTGCCTGCCAGTCCCTTCTTGCCTGAAAAGTTTCTTTCAAAAAATCAGCTATAGTCTTATTGGAACCCCTTTGTCAGTAACTCTCTTCTTTACTCTTGCTGTTTTTAAGATTCTCTCTTTATCTTTAACCTTTTGGCAATTTACTTGTGATATGTCTTAGTGTGGCTCTCTATGGGTCCAACTTGTTTGGAACTCTCTGTGCTTCCTGGACTTGTATGCCTATTTTCTTCCCAAAATTGGGGAAGTTTTATTTCATTATTTTTTCAAATAAGTTTTCATTTTCTTGCTCTTCCTTTTCTCCTTCTGGCATCCCTATGATTTGTATGTTGACTTGTTTGGATGTTGACTTAGAATTAATTTGTCAGTAACTATAAAATAGCTTACTGGGTTTTTTATGGGGATTGCATTCAATCTGTAGATTAATCAAGATGGGATGAATTGACATTTCACATAATTGAAATCTTCCAATTTATAAATATGGAATATCTCTTTAGTTAGATCTTTGACTTTTTAAAAAAATTATTTTATTGTTGTTCAATTACAATTGTCTGCATTTCCCCCCCAATACTCCCCCTCATTCTAGCCAAACCCACCTGTCTCCCTTGCTTCCATCCTCCCCCTTGGTTTGGAGAGGTCCTTTATAGTAGTTCCTCCCATTGTTCCCACCCCCCTCATCACTGGCTATTATTAGATTGTTCTTAAAATCAGTGTCTCTGGTTATATTTTGCTTGCTTTTTTCCTTTCTGATTATGTTTCAGATAAAGGTGAGATCATATGGTATTTGTCCCTCACCACCTGGCTTATTTCACTTAGCAAAATGCTCTCCAGTTCCACCCATGCTGTGGCAAAGGGTAGGAGCTCCTTCTTTCTCTCTGCTGTGTAGTATTCCATTGTGTAAATGTACCATAGTTTTTTGATCCACTCATTTACTGATGGGCACTTAGGTTGTTTCAAGCACTTGGCTATGGTAAATTGTGCTGCTGTGAATATTGGGGTGTATAGGTTCTTTTGAATTGGTGTTTCAGGGTTCTTAGGATATCATCCCAGCAGTGGAATTGCTGGGTCAAAAGGCAGTTCCATTTTTAGTTTTGAGGAAATTCCATACTGTTTTCCACAGTGGCTGCACCAGTGTGCATTCCCACCAACAGTGCACTAGGGTCCCCTTTTCTCTACATCCTCTCCAACACTTGATTGTTGACTTGGTTATGATGACCATTCTGACCAGTGTGTGAGGTGGTATTTCATTGTGGTTTTAACTTGCATCTCTCTGATGGCTAGTGATGCTGAGCATCTTGTCATATGTCTCTGGGCCCTCTGTATGTCCACCATGGAGAAGTGTCTGTTCAAATCCTTTGCCCATTTTTAAACTGGATGTTTTATCTTCCTGGAGTGGAGTCATGTGAGTTCTTTATATATTTTGGAGGTCAAACCCTTGTCCAAGGCATCATTGGCATATATGTTTTCCCATATACCTGGTTCTCTTTTCATTTTAATGCTGTTTTCTTTAGCCATGCAGAAACTTTTTAATTTGATAAGATCCCATTTGTTTATTCTTTCCTTTATGTCCCTTGCTTTAGGGGACAAATCAGTGAGGATGTTGCTGTGTGGAATGTCTGAGATTTTCCTGAAGTGTTTTCCTTTAGGACACTTGTGGTGTCATGACTTATATTTAAGTCTTTCATCCACCTTGAATTTATTTTTGTGTATGGTGTAAGTTGGTGCTCGAGTTTCATTGTTTTTTGCATGTAGTTGTCCAGATCTTCCAACACCATTTGTTGAAGAGGCTATTTTTCCTCTATTTTATGCTGCTGTCCCCTTTGTCAAATATTAATTGACCATAGAGACTTGGGTTTATTTCTGGGCTCTCTATTCTGTTCCATTGGTCCATGTGTCTGTTCTTATGCCAGTACCAGGCTGTTTGATTACAGTGGCCTTGTAATACTACAGTTTGATATCAGGTATTGTGATCCCTCTACTTTGTTCTTCTTTCTCAAAATTGCTGCAGCTACTCGGGGTCATTTATGGTTCTGTATACATTTTTGAAATGTTTGTTCTATATCTGTGAAATATGCCATTGGTACTTTAAAAGGTATTGCATTGAATCTGTAAATTACTTTGGGTAGTATGAACATTTTGATGACGTGAATTCTTCCATTCTGTGAGCATGGTACATACTTCCAGTTGTTTGTGTCTTCCTTACTTCCTTTCTTCAGTGTTGTGTAGTTTTCTGAGTATAGGTGGTCTTTTACCTCCTTGGCTAGGTTTCTTCCTAGGTACTTTATTTTTCTTGTTGCTATTTATCAAATGGGATTTCCCCCCTGATTTCTATTTCTGATATTTAATTGTTGGTGTACAAAAGTGCCTTTGATTCCTGAATATTGAACTTGTATCCACTGTTTTGCCAAATTTGTTTATTAGGTCAAGCAGTTTTTTGGCAGAGTCTTTAGGATTTTCTGTGTACACTATCATGTCATCTGCAAACAGTGACAGTTTTGCTTCCTTTTTTCCAATTTGGATGCCGTTTATTTCTTTTCTTTCTGATTGCTATGGGTAGGACTTCTAGTACTATGTTAAATAGGAGTGGGTAAAGTGAACAACCTTGTCTTGTTCCTGATCTTAGTGGGAAATCTCTGTAAGTTTTTGTCCATTGAGTATGATGTTGGCTGTAGGTCTCTTGTATATGGCCTTGATTATGTTGAGGAATGCTCCTCTATTCCTCATTTTCTGAGTGTTTTTATCATAAATGGGTGCTGTATCTTATCAAATGCTTTTGCCACATCTATTGATAGGACCATGCGATTTTTGTCTTTTAAAATAAGATTTAATATATTTTATTGATTATGCTTCTACAGTTGTCCCATTTTCCCCCTTCATTCCCCTCCATTCTGCACACCCCTTTCCACCCACATTCCCTGCCTTTAGTTCATGTCCATGGGTTGAACATATAAGTTCTTTGGCTTCTACATTTCCTATAGTGTTCTTACCCTTCCCTTGCTTATTTTCTACCTACCATCTATGCTACTTATTCTCTGTATCTTTTTCCCCTCTTTCCCCCTCCCACTCCCCTGTTGATAACTCTCAATGTGATCTCCATTTCTGTGGTTCTGTTCGTGGTCTAGTAGCTTGCTTAGTTTGCTTTTGTTTTTGTTTCAGGTATGGTTGTTAATAATTGTGAGTTTGCTGTCATTTTACTAAACATATTTTTTATCTTCTTAGATAAGTCCCTTTAACATTTCATATAATAAGAACTTGGTGATGATGAACTCCTTTAACTTGACCTTACCTGAGAAATCACTTTATCTGCCCTTCCATTCTAAATGAAAGCTTTTCTGGATAGAGTCATCTTGGATGTAGGTCCTTGCCTTTCATGACTTTGAATACTTTCCAGACTCTTTTTGCCTTGCCGAGAGCCCTCCCTGTGCATCTGTCTCCACTTCTCCTACAGATCTGGATGAGTGTCTTCTTTAACTCCTTGGTTGTTGAGCTTCCATACAGTTCAATATTCTGTTAGTTCTGGGGGTTTTTTGTTTGTTTGTTTTTATATTGTTGTTGTCCTTTTGGTTGTGGTAGGAGGCACAGTGTGTCTATCTACACCTCCATCTTGGCTGGAAGTAGGATTTTTGTTTTCTTTATGTAATGTATTACATGTATTGATTTGCAAATATTGTACCATATTTGTATCCCTGGGATGAATCCCACTTAGTCATGGTGTATGATCTTTTTAACATATTACTGGATGTGGTTTGCCAACATTTTGTTGAGGATTTTACATCTATGTTCATCAGCAATATTGGCCTGAAGTTTTCTTTCTTTCTTGTGTATTTATCTGGTATTGGGATTAGGATGATGCTGGTTTCATAAAAAGAGTTTGGGAGTCTTCCATCATCTTGGTTTTGTTGAATAGTCTGTGAAGGATAGGGGTTAGCTCTTCCTTAATGCTTCATAAAATTCTCCTGTGAAACCATCTGGTCTAGGGTTTCTGTATGTCGGGAGTTTTTGATTCCTGCTTCAATTTCTTCAGGTGTATTGGTCTGTTCAGGCTTTCTGCTTCTTCTTCATTCAGTTCTGGAAGATTATATTTTTCTAGAAATTTGTCTATTTCACCTAGGTTTTCAAATTTCTTGGCATATAGTTCTTTGTAGTAACTTCTTACAGTCTTTTGTATTTCTGTGGTATCAGTTTTAATCTCTCCTCTTTCCCTTCTGATTGTGTTTATTTGGGTCTTCTTTCTTTTTTTCTTGATGAGTCTGCTTAAAGGCTTGTTGATTTTGTTTATCTTTTCAAAGAATTAGCTCTGGAATTTATTGATCCTTAGAATTGTGCTTTTAATCTCAATGTCATTTAATTCTGCTCTGACCCTGGTTATTTCCTTCCTTCTACTTGCTGTGGGCTGTCTTTGTTGTTGTTCCTTAAGTTCTTGTAGATACAGGGTTAGGTTGTTTATTTGAAATGTTTCTGTTTTTGTTTAGGTAGGCCTGTATCACGATGAACTTTCCTCTCAGGACAGCCTTCACTGTGTCCCATAAGTTTTAGGTTGTTGTGAGTTCATTTTCATTTGTTTCCAGAAACTTTTTGATTTCTTCACTAATTTCATTCTTGACCCATTCATTGTTTAATAGCATGCTCTTCAATCCATGAGTTTTTGTTTTGGGTTTTTTTCCTTGAGGTTGGTTCCTAATATCTGTCCCTTGTAGTCAGAAAAAATGCTTGATATGATTTCAGTTTTGTTGAATTTGTTGAGGCTTGTTTTGTGTCCTATCGTGTGATTTATCTTTGAAAATGTTCCATGTGCATTTGAAAAGAATGTGTATTTAGCTTCTTTGGGATGAAAGGCTCTCTCTCTATATAACAGTTAAGTCCATTTCATCTAGGGCATTGTTCAATGCCACAATATATTTGTTGATATTTTGTTTGGAAGATCTGTTCATTTTTGACAGTGGGGTGTTAAAATCCCCTACTATAATTATGTCGCTGTCAATATCTTTCTTGAAGTACTGCAAGATTTTCTTTATGTATTTGGGTGCTCCTCTGTTGGATGCATATATATATTCAATGTTTATGTTTTCTTGATTGATTCTTCCTTTGAGTATTATGAAGTGACCTTATGGGTCTCTTTTTATGGCTGTTTTTTTTTTTTTAAGTCTATTTTGTCTGATATAAGTATTGGTACCCTGGCTTCTTTTTCCAGTCCATTTGCTTAGAAAATTTGTTTCTAGCCCTTCACTTTCAGTCTGTATAGGTCTTTTGTTCTGAAGTGGGTCACTTCCAGTCCATTTGCTTAGAAAATTTGTTTCTAGCCCTTCACTTTCAGTCTGTATAGGTCTTTTGTTCTGAAGTGGGTCTCATGTGCAGGTCATGTTTCCTTATCCATTCATCTATTTTGTGTCCTTTGATAGGGGCATTTATCCTTTTACGTTTAAGGTTATTATTGGTAGGTACTTATTCATTGCCATTTTTTTCATATTTGTATTCCTCTCTCTCTCACTGTTTTTCTTCCTGTTCTTAAAGCAGACCCTTTAGAATGTCTTGCATAGCTGGTTTGGTAATAGTGTGTTCTTTTAGACTTCTTTTATCTGGGAAGCTCCTTATTTGGCTCTCCATTTTAGTTGGGAGCCTTGCTGGGTAAAGCAGCCTTGGTTTCAGGCCTCTGGTTTTCATTACTTGGAATACTTCTTGCCATTCTCCTCTGTTTTGGAGCATTTCCATTGAGAGGTCAGCTGCTGACTTTATTGGGGCTCTCTTGTACGTTACTTCCTGTTTCTCCCTTGGTGCTTTTAAGATTCTCTCTTTGTCTTGGAATTTTGCCATTTCAATTATGACGTGTCTTGAAGTGGGCCTCTCTGGGTTTCTCTTGATTGGGACTCTCTGGTTTCCTGTATTTGTGTTACCTTTTCTCTTATCAAATTAGAGGAGTTTTCCATCATTACTTTTTCAAACAGGTTTTCTATCCCTTGCTGTTCTTCTTCTCCTTCTGTGTATATTATCACCTTTCATGTTGTCCTGCATTTCCCTTACCCCTCTTTGTTCTTTCTCATCTTCTTTTCCCTTTCTTGCTCTTTCTGGGTGTTTTTTTTTTCTACTGTGTATTCCAGCTTGCTGGTTCATCCTCTGCTTTCTCTAGCCTGCTTTTGATTCCTTCTACTGTGTTCTTCAGTTCAGAATTGTATTCTTCATTTCTTCTTGGCCCTTGTTGATAATTTCTATTTCCTTTTTCTTGTTGATGTAGTTTGCAGTGAATTCATTGTAGTTTCCCTGTAGTTTTTGATAATTCTCTGTGAGCTCAGTGAGCTTCCTGATAACCATTGCTTTGAACTCAATATCTGATAGTTGAGTTGCCTCTGTTTTATTTATCATTCTTTCTGAGGCTTCCTCCTTTCCTTTCATTTGGGGATTGTTTCTTTGTCTTCCCATTGTTTGTGAGACTCTTCTTGTTAGCCTCTGCTTCTTGAATTGGTCTGTTCTGATTTCCTTTGTTTGTGGTGTGAATTTCTATGGTAGGAAACCTGTGAGATTCAGTGGTGCAGTCTCTTTGACTGACCCCAAAGGTTCAGGGACTGAACCCAACAGCTAGGCATGAGCCATGACTGAGAATTAAACTGGCGACCTTTCACTTTGTGGGATGATACCCAACCAACTGAGCCACACAGAGTAGGGCTCCTTCTCTTGTCTTATTGCATTAGCTACCACTTCAATATGATGTTGAATACTTATCCCTGTTCCTCATCTTAGCATGAAGGTGTCCAGTTTGTCATCATTAAATATGATCTTGTCTGTAGAATTTTTGTAGATACTCCTTTTGAAGCTAAAGAAGTTCTTGATTCCTAGGTCGGGTAGAGTTTTTTAAAATTATGTATGGGTGTTGGATTTTATCAAATGCCTTTTCTGCATGAATTGATGTGATTATGTGATTTTTTTCTTTAGCTTATTGATGTGCTATATGTAATATACCTTGATTGAATTTGAAATATTGAAACAGCCTTCTATACCTGGAGGTAGTCCCATTGGTTCATCGTGTATAATTCTCTTTGTACATCATTGCATTCAATTTGCTAATATTTTATTGAGGATTTTTTTTGTTTGTTTTGGAATTTTCACCTGATGACATGTTCATCGACCTTAGAGAGAGGAGAGGGAGGGAGGAAGGGGTTTGGGTAAAAGGGAGAGGGTAGAGAGAGAGAGACATTGATGTAAGAGAGAAACATTGATTGGTTGCCTCCTGTACATGTCTCAAGCAGGAGTTGAACCTGCAACTTTTGTAAGTGCCCTTGTCCAATAACTGAACCTGCACCCTTTTGATGTACAGGATGATGCTCCAACCAGCTGAGCCACACCCAGCCAGAGCTGTTGAGGATTTCTACACAGGAGATATTTGTAGTTTTCCTTTATTGTAGTATCTTTATCTGGTTTTGGTATTAGAATAATTCTGGTCTTATAAAATGAGGTAGGAAGTGTTCCGTCTGCTTTTGTTTGTTTGATTTTTGGAAGAGATTGTAGAGATTATTTTCATGTGTTCCTTAACATTTAGCAGAATTCACCATTGAAACCATCTATATCTGGTGTTTTCTTTTTTTTATTTTTTAGCAGGTAATTATTGATTCAATTTTAAAAATAGATATAGGCTTATTCAAAAGGTTTATTTCCCCTTGTATGAGTTTTGGTAATTTGTGTCTTTCAAGGATTTGGTCCATTTCATGTAAGTTATTAACTTTGTTGGCATAGAGTTGTTGATAGTATTTCTCTTTTTTTTCTAATTTATTTATTTTGGAGGGAGAGAAACATCAACTTGTTCTTCTACTTGTTTATGTATTCATTGGTTCTTTTATGTGCCTTGACTGGGGATCAAACCCACAGCCTTGGCATTATGGGGACAATGCTTTAACCAACTGAGCTAGTCAGCCTGGGCAATTCATAGTATTTCTTTATTATCTTTTTACTATTAGTAGTGATGACCCCCTTTCTTAATTTCTGATATTAGCAATTGGAGCTCCTCTCCAATTTTTTACATTAGTCTAAATAGAGGTTTGTCAATTTAATTGATCTTTTCAAAGAAACAGCTTTTGATTAGTTTTTCTTTATATTTTTATTAATTTTTCTTTATAGTTTTGTTTTCAATTTTGTTGATTCTTTTAAATTTTTATGATTTTCCTTCTGCTTTCTTTAGGAGCAAATTACTCTTTTTTGTATAATTTCCTATAGGAGAAACTTATATTACTGATTTTTAGTTCCTTCTTTATGCATCTATTGCTATAAAATTTCCCTCTAAGTACTGCTTTTGTTGAGTCACATATATTTTTCCAAGTTGTATTTTCATTTTTATTAAGTTCAGATATTTAAAAGCTCTTCTTGAGACTTCTTTGATCTGGGTGTTATTTGGAAGTGTGATTAATCTCCATATATTTGGGGATTTTCCAGTGATTTTTCTGTTATTGATTTCCAGTTTAATTCCATGAGAACATACTTGGTGCTCAGATTGTCTCAGATTTGGCCAGTGGTAGCCCCTTCAAGTTGCCTTCTGTGTCCTTTGGACGTGTCTCCTTTATTCTTTATACTTTCTGGTACCATAAAGTAATCCAAGTTCATCTTGTACTTTTCCTGCTCCAGCCCTTGACCATTTTTCCAAGGAACACTGGTTCCTCCAATAAGGCATGGTACTTATTTATTTTTAAATTTTGTTTATTTATTTTTAGAGAGAGAGGAGAGAAGGAGAAAGAGAGGGAGAAACATTGATGTGTGAGAGAAAGATAGATCAATTGCTTCTTGCACTCTACCAATAGGTAACCTGGGCCAGAACCTAGGCATGTGCCCTGACTGGTATCAAACTGGTAACCTTTTGGTTTCCAGCATGAAGCCCAAACAACCAAGCCACACCAGTCAGGACATGAGGAATGGTATTTAAAAGCCAAAATCTGGGAGCAAGTTGTGTTCACTGCTGACAGGGTGCTTGCTTGGAGAATCTCTCAGTGGACAGAGCTAGGGACTGTATGTCTGTATGTATATATGTATGCATTCATGTGCTTACATATTTATACACAGACATATTCTTTGACATGTTGTCTATTTTTCTTTTTATACAAATCTACTGTATAAAAATGAGTTAACCTCCAATTGGGTCCAGTATGTCCAACTGATATCTTAATACCACAATGTTTCTTCTAGTTTCTTTCTATATTTGCAACTCACTTCTTTTTCCAACACTGAGAATGCTGTTATTCTTAATATATTCACTTATCTGATTAATCCTTCTGTTGCTACCACTGTTCCTTCCCTGGTGGGTGCCTTCCTCATGTTATCTAGGCTCCAACTGCCCATACACCTCATGCCCTACTACAGTCTTGATCTGTCCCTTTTAATGACTTTAAGAGGAGGAAAGGAAAAAAGGAGGAAAGGGTACATGGGTTTGTATAACAATTATACCTTAGGCTGCTTAGTTTTTGCTTTTTTACTGGTTTGTTTCTGAATTATAGATGATTGAGGGGTTTTAAAAGCCATCTGCTAGATAAAGGGGTTGCTACTTTAATACAAAACCTGAGCAGGTTAGCTGCTTGGCTGGGTTAGTCCCTGTGCTTAGAGGTGTCCTTTCTTTTCTTTCTTTTGAAGGTCGCCTGGTAGGTGCTCTGGACACAGTGCTGGATTCCAGTGCACGGGTGGCTCCATTTCGAATTCTGCTTCAAGTTCCTGGGTCCCAGGTTTATTCTCCTATAGCATGTGGTGAGTTCCTGAGTGGATCAGATGTTTACTGGGCCATAGCTGTGGGTGAGTTTTGTTCCAGTTGGAATCTTCAAACCTTAAGATCTGAGCATGCATGCTAATGGAGCTTGAAAGTAACTCCTTCTAGAGCCTTATTTGCTCTTTTGAACTCTTTTTTTTAACCATCAAAAGTACATAAAGGCAGTAAGCTTGGACAACTTACCTGGGGCATGCCAGGCTTTTGAGTGATATGTTGTTCCGGGCGGCTGTATATTGTTGACTATGAATTGAGCTATTTGCTTCTTAATCTTGTGTCTAACATAAATGTGTTCCTAGGTGCATACATCTGTTGTGATGGGGGAAATATCTGAGGGCTGTGTCTAACATGGGGCAGCCCACACTCCCTTGTTCCACATGTGCACTGAATCATTGGCTGCTGGGCACTATGGTAATGTAGGTATCACCTTCTCATCCTATCCATCTGGTGTCAGTCCCTCCTGCAGGCATACACTAGTACTCCCCCTCACCACTCAAGTGCCCCAGGAGCCAGGAATCCTCACCTTTCATAGGGACCCCTTGGTTTCAAAACTAAAACCAAGAGATATCATTTAAATTACACAAATAGTAAGTGTTCACTTTCCAGAAATTAAAAAATAGGAAAGATAAAAGGAAAAACAAATCATCTGTAACCCTTTATCCATTGTGAATCACTCTTCTATCTACATCTTTGTATATACACAGAGTTTCTTTGGTTTTGCTTTGTCTTTTAACGTACTGCTAGCTACTGTAGACTTGCATTATCACCTCACATTCTTTTACAATGTTGGATTCTTTTTTCAGAGAAAAACATAGAAAAGTAAAAAAAGGAATATTACCATCTATATACACCATTCAACCCTAATTGGTGTTAACATCTTAGCATGTTTCTTTTCTAGACCTTTTTGTTTTGTTTTTTAAATTAAGACAAACCAGTTTGTATTTGCATAAAATGATAAAAATGGTACATGTTCATTATAAAGACATCAATTAATGTTGAGAGACACAAAGCAGAAATAATCCCTGGTTCCACGTCCTAGCCATTCCAGGTGACCTCTGGTCACACTGGGTATTTCAGATAGTTTTATAATGTACTTAGACAGTATAAGGATAGCTATGGAGAAGGATAGAAGTGCCTTTATAAAAATGCAGCTTGTCTGATGGTGCTATTTTCTCATAAAAGTATTAAGGTTTTACTTGATTTCAAAAAAAGAAAAGCTACAGTGAAACTAAAGAAATGTTAACTTCAAATAAAGGTTTAACCCAAGAGAAGAGAACTTATTTTCTAAAAGGTTCATTTAAAGGAGAGATTTTTGAAAGCATTACAAGGTTGGAATTGTGGCTTTTTAAAAGAATGTTTCAGTGTTCACTGACTCCTTATTCCAAAGGACAAGGAAGCCAGCATTCTTCCCCCTGCTTCTCTAAATTCTTATTTTGAAAAGTTCCATTATTAATTTTATGTTGCAATTCCATTCTGTTCTGAACCATACTTTCCATCATTGTTTGACTCAGTTTTCTACTTAAATTAATGCTCAGGTATCTTTCACTCAGGTATCTCATCTCAGATATAGGCTCATCTCTTCATTGGCTAGATTCTTGTTGCAAAATATTGCAAAATATTGCAAATATTTTTCTCTTGATTTTGAGCTTGGAAGACACCTTGGCTGGCTATGATAGTCTCTGGCCATATATTAGAGCTTGGTGGCTGTCACTCTGGTGTCTTTCAGTATTTAGCATGGCAGTCGGAAAAACTTCAGGTCGATCTGGTTTTATTCCTCCCTTTTGGGTTATGTGCTTATTGTTGACATTTAGTAACATGTCAACAGGTTACAATTTGTTACTTCCTTGGGCACATTATGTTAAAGTTTTCTAGAACTCAGTGTGCTTGTTCAATATGCAGATATATTTATTTCAGTAATTTTTCTTATATGATTCTGTGTATGTATTATATTTTTAAGTGCATATTCCATTTATTGGATTCGCCACATCAAGAGTACTTTATGTTGTGATCTCACCTATGAGTAGAACTTAATCAACAAAACAAATGAGGGTAGCAAAATATAACCAGAGACATTGAAATTAAGAACAATCTGACAGTAGCCAGAGGGAGTTGAGAGGGGATAATGGGGAGAAAAGGAGGAAGAATTTTTAGGAACATATAAAGGACACATGGACAAAACCAAAGGGGTAGGATCAGGGGTGGGCAGTGGAGTGGCGGGGGTGGGGGGAGTGGTAGGGGGAAAATGGAGACAACTGTACTTGAATAACAATTAAAAAGTTAAATAAATAAATAAAATATTTTTAAAAAGAATACTTTATGTTGGATAGATTTGGTCTGCTTTTCATTTCTTGCTGATTTTCTTTATCTGTCTTTTTCAGTTGCACTCTCCATGCTGTTCATAACTCTTTACTTTTAAGTTAATAATTCAGTTTTCAGATGTGTGTTCTACACTTTGCTGCTTTGAACTTACTATTAATTTTGTTGTCATGTTGTCTCAATCCTTGGTTCATTTCCTCAGGTCGCTAATCTTCCTTCTCATCTCTGTTATTTTACCATCTCACCTCTTAGCTCATTTTATTCATGTTCTTATGTTGTTTGAGAGCATGAAGCATTTGTGAGAATTTCCTGTGCTTACTTGAGTGTTCCATTTTCTTCTAGGACAGAATCTCTTGAATACCTTGTTCTCATTTGTTTTCCTGTTGCTGTTCAGTGTTTTGCTTGGAGCACTGTGTGTTTCTCCTCATCTTGGTCATGCTTGGATATTGTTACCCCAGAACCAACCCTGTGTTATTTGCACTAACATAGTGAGTGTGACTTTTAAACTTGTGTTTTGGGGACAGAAAAGAGGACTGGTGTGCTGTTGGACTGGACATGGGATATTGAGGGGGCAAGACCCTATTTCTTTCTCCCATTTCTTCCCTATTCTCTCCTCTTACTCTGCCTAGGCAAAAGAGTTGGTCTTGCTCTGAATTTGAGGCTTTTGTTGGGGATACTTGGATTTTTGTCTCCTCATTAGATTGGCTTCTGGGGAGTCAGCAGTGTGGGGACTGTACTTAGTTCCCGAGTCTTTGTAGCCTAGGTAGGACATGGACAATAGCCCCTTTGGGCTCCTGGAGCACCTTGAAACCACAGTGATATGATGTAGTTCTCAATGGCTACATAGTATCCACCCTTATAGCTATAGCCTAATTTACTCAACCAGTCCTTTATTAGCTACTTAGTTGTTTTTGATATTTAAAGTATTGCAAAACCTTAAATGAACATCCAGACACTTAAATATTCCAAGACACTTGTAGGCCCCAACATCTGTATATTTGAAATGTTTGATGCCTGCCCCATAGCACACGTGTGCTTGGTGTCAGGATTATTTGGTTAATGTGAGGTGGACTCTCCTTCCCTCTGGCTTTCTAGGGCTGTGGGGAATACAGATAGCATCCCGCAAATGGGCATGTACAGATGGAACAAGGATTAGGAAAACAAGACATGGTAGGAACCTTGAAAAACACATAATAAGGAATTTGCTGCATCATAGGGAATATATTTAGAAATATATATATCTCCAAATTACCTGCCCTAAAGGTTGCAGCAATTTATACTACTCCCCATGGCAGAACTGTAGAAGCTTTACTTTCTTCTGTCATCTGGCCCATGTAGGACCCCCTGAGTAAATGATTATTCTTGTCAGTGCAGCTTTTCTGGGTTAAGGAAGAGAGAATGGTGAGAGTATTTGTGTCCAGGGTTTGTGGTATTGATTTAGGGACTCAGGTCTGTTTTGGGAGTTACTTGGGCATTTGGCATTGTATTATTGACTCACTATACTTAATATTTTATTGTCTTGAACATTGAGAAAGGATCCCTGCCCAAGGTTTCAAGTTTCAGATAAAGCAAAATGAGAACGGTAGGAAGGGACTGGGTGGCTCAGGATGTGGGTGGCAACAGGAAGACTGGCTGGTGAAAATGATTTATGTTTTCATTGGATTTGGCTATGTGCATGGCAGTGGGGGGAGACACAGGAGAGCCTTGAGGAGAACTTTGTTTTTTCTTTTCTGTTTCTTTTTAAGCAGAAGTGGAGGAGGTCGGTAGATAATTTTATGGGTAAACAATATTACTATTTGGCAACAGATATCTGTGGATGACTCTGGTAAAAGTAGATAAGGGATAAGTTACTGTTACAATTATTTTTTAACTCATGTGGACCAAAGACTCCCAGGATTTATAAGCATTGCTGGCTTCAGTGCTTACACATATTGTGAGAGAGTAGCTGTGAGTTGCTGGGAAGGATGTGGACAGAGTAGCATGCCCTGTCATTCTGGTCAAAGCCTAGATGTCCCCTTCAGAGAGACTTCTCTGACACCCTGCCAACTGCTTCCTCTGTTCTGGCACTGAAGGCTCTCCAGTATGTATCACTAATATCATTTCCTTTTTATTTTTTGCTTGTTTCCCTACTGAAAATAAAAATTTTCTCAGTCATGTTTGCCATTAATGCTTTAGTGCTGAGGACAGAGCCTGACATTCAATAAAGAGTAGAGGAATGGATGAGTGGTGAGGTATGGAAAAAAGTTAAGAGACTTGGTAGTCAAGATTCCTTTTTAAAAACAATTTATTGATTTTAGAGAGGGGGAATGGAGAGGAAAGAGAGAGAGGAGAGGAGAGAGAAGGAGAAGGAGGAGAAAGAGAAAGAAAGAGATTCATTGGTTGATTTCTTATATGTTCCCTGACTGGGGATTGAACCTGAAACCTTGGTGTGTGGAGATGACGCTCTAACCAACTGAGCTACCCAGTCAGGTCCATCAAGACTCCTTCCTGAATGTAATGAGAGGAGGTGGTATATGGAATCACAGAGAAGTCTCTTTGGGTCCTTTCAGAAAAGTCAGCTGGGTGAGGGTCTGGGTCTAGAGCTTTGTAATGAGCCATCAGGACCACTGAGCAGTAGAAAAACTTGCAAAAGAGGGATCTTGCTTTCTTTTTTTCTTTTTAAATATTTTTATTGTGGTAAAATATGCATAACATAAAACTTACCATTTTAACCATTTTTAAGTGTACAGCTCAGTGGCATTAAGCACATTCACATTGTGGTACAACCATCACCACCATCCAGCTGCAGAACATTTTCATCTTCCCAAGCTGAAGCTCTGTGCCCATTAAATGCTTAACTTTCCATTCCTCCTTCCCTCCAGCTCCTGGAAACCACTATTCTACTTCCCCTCTTTATGAATTTGACTACTTTAGGAACTCATGTAAGTGGAATCATATAGTATTTATCTTTTTGTGACTTTCTTATTTCACTTAACATAATGTCCTAAAGTTTTATAGCCTGTGTCAGAATTTCTTTCCTTTTTAAGGCTGAATAATATTCTGTTGCATGTTGGCTTTCTTTTTGAAACAGATCTATATTTACTGGCACACAGTAGAAACCAAGGACATGGTGTATGGAACTAGGATGGTGAATCCCAGGAGCCAGTTCCAGCGTGGGCCAGGATAGGAGGGAGGAACCAGGCAGACGTTAAAAGGCCAGGGCTTCAGCCTGTGGGTGGGTTGGCTTTTGGCTTTTGACTGAATTGATGCCTAAGCTGTGAAGAATTCTTTGGGGCCCTGGAAGAACAAGGAGACTTTGTTGCCTTGTCTCTGTGTCACATGGTCTCAGTCTGTGCTTTGTCTTGCAGTTGAGAAGTTCAGGCTGTGAAATATTTATTATGCCCTGTTCCTGTTGGTAGGTGATTCTCAGTGTTACTGCTTTGTTATTGACACACACATTTTTTTTTTCTTTACCATGGTCCTGAACATTAGTTAGTTGTTAGTCTTTGCCTGATTTTTAGAAAGGAGAAAAGCCCATGTAGGACTCTGGATTGTCTGCCTAGGTCATTACAGGAGTTAAATTGATTGTGTAGTAATTTGACCTTTTAATGTCGGTATGTGGGGTAAATTGTCTTTTTTGTTTACTAAAAGAGGAGTTGATTGCCATCCTTAAAGGCAACCACAGTGGTATCCTAACAAGAACAGGGCCAAAATTGCAGAAGGTTTATGAAAAACTCATCAAACCCTTGTGCAGATTACCTTTGAAGAGCATTAATGTCTTTACAGTTATGAGTTTGAACTCCAAAGCATTAAGTAGTTTTGTGATTCTGTTTATGTCAGCATAAGTCAAAGTAGTCCTATTTCTAGCAAGGCCTGTTTCATGGTCTTAAGTGAAATGAGAGAGAGAGGGAAAACAGAAAAAGAAGCAGCCAAGTGGCAGCAGGTTGAGAGATGCCACTGAGATTCCATCAGCAGAAGGCAGAGAGTTTCAAGCATACCGGGGGAGATACCCACATGACCAGTTGCAGGCAGATCTGTATCTTGGAGATATGTATGTAATTTGAAAAAACTTAGTTAGTATTTATTTTTTATTTTTATTTGTTTATTCTCATCTGAGGACATGCCTATTGATTTAGAGAGAGGGACAGAAGGAGGGAAGAAGGGAGAGGGAGCGGGGAGAGAGACAGACAGAGACGGAGAGAGAGAAAGAAACATTCATCAGTTGCTTTTTACATGGGCTCCAACTGAGGACCAAACCCACAACCCAGGTAGGTGTCCTGACAAAGAATCAGACCCACTCTAAGACAACACTCCATACCAGCCAGTGAAAAACTTAGTTAATATTTTAGATTTAGAAAATGGAAAAACAGGACGGGAAGATGGCGGCTTTACTCTAGGCAGCGTTTTTCTCGGCTTCTGTGAAGAGGAGGGAAACTTGTGGATTGGTGGAGAAACAGAGCAAGTGGGCTAGGTTACTGAATCACTTTTGAAAGCAGGACATCAAAAATTATTGTGATCACGGGAAAACCAGACGGTAAGGAGACTTCTTCAGGACAAAAGGGGCCCAGGGATCGGCGTGGGGACTAGGGGTGTGCAGTCTCCAGGCCCGGTGCTCTCGGGTCTGCCTTGGGGCTCCTGGGAGAGGGGAGTCGCTGCTCCCTCCCCTGAATACAGGGGGTGAGCAACTCCAGGGGAGAACGTGTTGCTAGAAGGAACAGATTGGCCAGTTGGACTAGGAAAAAATCGCCCAGGGACTATGAACGCCCACCCAGAGACTTGGGAGAAGTGAGGGCCTCTAGCCGACAGGACCAGGGGCAACCTGGAAGAGCCCCCACACCTCTAGCCTGGTGGAAATGCAGATCGGTGGAGAGCACAGAGTCTGGACACGGTCGGGCCCCATAGGGAGGCCTGAATCACGCCCCGAGATCCCGGGAGGGATGTGGTGCTTGGTGCGTTCCCACAGTAGTGGCTCAGAAGTTTCCAGCCAGCCCTACCAGGGGAGCCAGGAAAGGCCCCAACACCCGGTCGGACTGCGGTTCGGCGGGGACCACGGAGCTGGAAAGGGCTTGGCTCCCGCACCATCGGGAGGACTGTCTCGCGCTTGCTGTGAACCCGGAACGGGTGCAGCCAGGTGCTTAGGGCGATCCTAGACCCCAAATTTCAAAAGTTTGGGGGAGGAGCATGCCCTTTTACGATTCCCAAGGAGGACGCAGTGAATCCCAGAACATTGTGGGTGCCTCCTGAGAGCATAGAGCTGGAACTGTGTGGGACCCCGGAGTCCCGAAGAACGGGGAAGTGAGATCCAGAGAGCCAGTGTGCTCGGGAGCCCCCAGGGTACCTGACAGACCTGCTGAGATTTGGGCTGGGAGAGAGAGAAGCATTTCAAAGGTCCCTCAGCCAGCTGAAGCCAGCAAGATCAGAAAAACTGGTCTGGTCAGTTAGAAACCAACACGAGGTTATTTTGTTGTTGGTGGTGGTGGTGTTTTGTTTTTTGTTTTTTGTTTTTTTTGTTTTGTTTTCTTTTGTTTGGTTTGGTTTGGTTTGGTTTATGTGGCTTTGTTAGTTGATTGATGTTATCTTGTGTTTTATGTGACATTTTATTTTTCAATTCTTATTATTTTTATCTCGAATGCCTTATGTTTCTCTTCCATTCATCCTAATATTATTCTTTCCACTCCAAATTTATCTCTCCTGCACTCCATCTTCTGCTTTTCTTTCCTTTTTTTTAATCTTGCAAGATACTGTAAATTTGTATTATCTTTTCCTCACTTTTCTGACATTTTTTATTTTAATAATATATTTTGGTATTCTTTTTCTTCCTGTATAATCTTCTTTGCTTGGCTAGTTATACTATCATTTGATAGGTTCCCCCTGGTATCTCAGTCACACTGTGTTGATAATTTACTATCCTTCATCTGTGTTCCATTAATACACTTCTCAAGGTTCTATACTCTTTATTCTTGTTACCTAGACCTCATCGATTCTGTCACAAGAGTGTCACTTTACTATTACTGTTAGTAAGACCTAGTCTATACAATTGTAAATACTTCTCAATACCCCTACCTGATCTCAGCCCACTTTGCAATTTTCTGAACTATACTATTGTGGGGGGTTGTCTCTATTCTTTTAAACACTACTCCTATATACTAATCTTTAGTCCAACCCTACCTTAGAATCTGACTTCCCACAGCCTCACAGCTTTCTAGATCCAACTAACAATCCTCTCGTCCCCAATAAGAGTCTTACCTTCTTTCCACCCTTTCTAAAACATGGATACTGGGGTGGAGGATCATGGTTAACACTATAAGGAGCCAAAGGATAACCCATCTCTTCTCTACTGGCTGCTAATGTAAATATCATAGTATACTGTCTTGCTGTCTTAAACCATTTTGCCTTATTCCTCCAACTGATCACAAAAAGAGTAGGGGGAAGCTGTGAACACCAGGATACACGAAGGAGATTGCACCACTGAATCTCACAAATATTCTACCACAGAAGTTCACACCATAATTACAGGGAATCAGAACAGATCAAATTAACAAACAAGAAGAAAAAAGAGGAAACACATGAACAATGAGAAAACAAAGAAACAACCCCCAACTGAAGGGAAATGAGGCTCATTTAGCCTCAGGAAAAATGCTAAATGAAATAGAGGCAACTCAACTATCAGATAGTGAGTTCAAAACAATGATTACCAGGAAGTTCAATGAACTCACAGTGAGCTTTCAGAAATTAGAGGGAAACTACATCAATTTCACGGCAAACCATATAAACATGAAAAAGGAAATAGAAACTCTCAACAAAGGTCAAGAGGAATTGAAGAATACAATTTCTGAACTGAAGAACACAGCAGAAGGAATGAAAAGCAGGATCGATGAAGCAGAAGATCGGATTAGCGAGCTGGAGGACAAAGTAGAAAACAGCATCCAGAAAGAGCAAGAAAAGGAAAAGAGGCTCAGAAAGAATGAAGAGGGATGAAGAGAAATGCAAGACAATATGAAATGTAATAATATCTGTATAATAGGGATACCAGAAGGAGAAGAAGAAGAGCAAGGGATCGAAAACCTAGTTGAACAAGTAATGAAGGAGAACTTCCCTAATTTGATGAGAGAAAAAGTCACACAAATCCAGGAAACACAGAGAGTCCCAATCAAGAGGAACCCAAAGAGGCCTACCTCAAGACACATCATAATTAAAATGGCAAAATTTCAAGACAAAGAGAGAATCTGAAAGTCAGCAAGGGAGAAAAAGGAAGTAACATACCAGGGAGCCCCAATAAGGCTAACATCTGACTTCTCAATGGAAACACTTCAAGCCAGAAGAGAATGGCAAGAAATACTCCAGGTAATGAGAACCAGAGGTCTGCAACCAAGGCTACTTTATCCAGCAAGGCTCTCGATCAAGATAGAAGGCCAAATAAGAAGCTTCCCAGACAAAAGAAGTCTAAAAGAATACACCTCGACCAAACCAGCTCTGCAAGAGATCCTAAAGGGACTGCTTTAAGGTAGGGAAGGAAAAGAGAGAGAAAGAGAGAAGAACATAGGTACATAAAAGAAAATGAATAAGTACCTATCAATAATAACCTTAAACGTAAATGGATTAAATGCTCCAATCAAAAGACATAGAATAGCTGAATGGATAAGCAAAAATGACCCACATATCTGCTGTCTACAAGAGACCCACCTCAGGATAAAAGACCTACACAGACTGAAAGTGAAGGGCTGGAAACAAATCTTCCAAGCAAATGGACAGGAAAAAAAGTCGGGTAGCAATACTCATATCAGACAAAATAGACTTCCAAAAAAGGTCCATAAAGAGAGACCCAGAAGGTCACTTCATAATACTCAAGGGAAGAATCCACCAGGAAGACATAAATATTGTAAATATATATGCACCCATCATAGGAGCACCCATAAAGAAAATCTTAGAGGACTACAAGAAAGATATGGACAGCAACATAATTATAGTGGGAGATTTTAACACCCCACTATCAAAAATGGACAGATCTTCTAAACAAAATATCAACAAAAAGATTGTGGCATTGAACAATACTCTTGATGAAATAGACTTTACTGATATATACAGAGCCCTCCATCCAAAAGAAGCTAAATATACATTCTTTTCAAATGTACACGGAATGTTCTCAAAGATAGACCACATGATAGGTCACAAAACAACCCTCAAGAATTTCAAGAAAATTGAAATCATACCAAGCATTTTCTCAGACCACAAGGGACTGAAGCTAGAAACCAACCCCAAGGAAAAAACACCAAAAACACTCAAAATCATGGAGATTAAATACCATGCTATTAAACAATGAATGGGTCAAGAATGATATTAGGGAAGAAATCAAAAGGTTTCTGGAAACAAATGAAAACGAACTCACAACAACCCAAAACTTATGGGACACAGCCAAGGCAGTCCTGAGAGGGAAGTTCATAGCGATACAGGCACACCTGAAAAGGCTAGAAACATTCCAAACAAACAACCTAACCCTACATCTACAAGAACTCGAGGAACAACAACAAAGACAGCCCAGAGCAAGCAGAAGGAAGGAAATAACCAAGATCAGAGCAGAATTAAATGACATAGAGACTAAAAGCACAATTCTAAGGATCAATGAATCCAAGAGCTGGTTCTTTGAAAAGATAAACAAAATCGACAAGCCTTTAAGCAGACTCATCAAGAAAAAAAGAGGGAAGACCCAAATAAACACAATGAAAAATGAAAGAGGAGAGATTACAACAGATACCACAGAAATACAAAGGAGTGTAAGAAATTACTACAAAGAACTGTATGCCAAGAAATTTGAAAACCTAGGTGAAATGGACAAATTTCTAGAAAAAGATAATCTTCCAAAACTCAATGAAAAAGAAGCAGAAAGCCTGAACAGACCAATAACAACAAAAGAAATTGAAGCAGTAATCAAAAAACTCCCAACACACAAAAGCCCTGGACCAGATGGTTTCACAGGAGAATTCTACAAAGCATTTAAGGAAGAGCTAACCCCTATCCTTCACAGACTATTCCAAAAAATCCAAAAAGATGGGAGTCTCCCAAACTCTTTTTTTGAGGGCAACATCATCCTAATTCCAAAACCAGATAAAGACACAACAAAGAAAGAAAACTTCAGCCCAATATCACTGATGCACATTGACGCTAAAATCCTCAACAAAATACTGGCAAACCGCATCCAACAATACATTAAAAAGATCATACACCATGACCAAGTGGGATTCATCCCAGGGATGCAAGGATGTTTCAATATTTGCAAGTCAGTAAATGTAATACATCACATAAACAAAGCAAAGACAAAATCCACATGATTATATCAATTGATGCAGAAAAAGCATTTGATAAGGTACAGCACCCATTCATGATAAAAACACTTGGCAAAGTGGGAATAGAGGGAGCATTCCTCAACATAATAAAGGCCATATATGAGAGACCTACAGCCAGCATCATACTCAATGGGCAAAAATTAAAATCTTTTCCACTAAGATCAGGAACAAGACAAGGCTGTCCACTTTCACCACTTCTATTCAAAATAGTACTGGAAGTTTTAGCCACAGCAGTCAGACAAGAAAAAGAAATAAAAGGCATCCAAATTGGAAAGGAGGAAACAAAACTGTCACTGTTTGCAGATCACATAATAGTGTACATAGAAAATCCTATAGACTCTACCAAAAAACTGCTTGACCTAATAAGTGAATTTGGCAAAACAGTGGGATACAAAGTCAATATCCAGAAATCAAAGGCATTTCTGTACACCAACAATGAAACAGCAGAAGCAGAGATCAAGGAAAAAATTCCATTTGAAATAGCAAAAAGAAAAATGAAATACCTAGGAATAAACCTAACCAAAGAGGTAAAAGACCTGTATTCAGAAAACTATATAACACTCAGGAAAGAAATCAAGGAAGACAGAAACAAATGGAAACATATACCGTGTTCACGGATTGGAAGAATTAATATCATCAAAATGGCCATATTACCCAAAGCAATTTACACATTCAATGCAATTTCTATTAAGGTACCAATGGCATATTTCACAGACATGGAACAAACACTTCAAAAATTTATATGGAATTATAAACGACCCCGAATAGCTGCTACAATTTTGAGAAAGAAGAGTAAAGTAGGAGGGATCACAATACCTGACACTTATACTATACTACAAGGCCACTGTAATCAAAACAGCCTGGTACTGGCATAAAAACAGGCACATAGAGCAATGGAACAGAACAGAGAGCCCAGAAATAAGCCCAAGTCTCTATGGTCAATTAATATTTGACAAAGGAGGCAGCAACATAAATTGGAGTAAAAATAGCCTGTTCAACAAATGGTGTTGGGAGAACTGGACAGCCACGTGCAAAAAAATAAAACTTGAGCACCAACTTACACCATATACAAAAATAAATTCAAGGTGGATAAAAGACTTAACTATAAAATGTGACACCATTAAAGTCTTAGAGGAGAACGTAGGTAGGAAAATCTCAGATATTTCACAAAGAAACGTTTTTACTGACTTGTCCCCTAGAGCAAGGGACATAAAGGAAAGAATAAACAAATGGGACCTCATCAAAATTAAAAGCTTCTGCACAGCTAAAGAAAACAGTATCAAAATTAAAAGAGAACCAACTGTATGGAAAAATCTATTTGCCAATGATACCTCAGACAAGGGTTTAATCTCCAAAATATATAAAGAACTTACATGACTGAACTCTAAGAAAACAAGGAATCCAATTAAAAAGTGGGCAAAGGACTTAAACAGACACTTCTCCAAGGAGGACATACAGAAAATCCAAAGACACATGAAACGATGTTCAATATCGCTAGCTATCAGAGAGATGCAAATTAAAACCACAATGAGATACCACTTCACACCAGACAGAATGGCCATCATAAACAAAGCAACAAATAACAAGTGTTGGAGAGGTTGTGGAGAAAAAGGATCCCTAGTGCACTGCTGGTGGGACTGCAGACTGGTACAACCACTATGGAAAGCAGTATGGAACTTACTCAGAAAACTAAAAATGGATCTGCCTTTTGACCCTGCAATTCCACGCTAGGACTCTATCCTAAGAATACTAAAACACCAATTCAAAAGAACCTATGCATCCCAATGTTCATAGCAGCACAATTTACAATAGCCAGATGCTGGAAGCAACCAAGATGCCCATCAGTAAATGAATGATCAAAAAAGTATGGTACATTTACACAATGGAATTCTATGCAGCAGAAAGAAAGAAGGAGCTCCTACCCTTTGCAACAGCGTGGATGGAGCTGGGAAACATTATGCTAAGCGAAACAATCCAAGTAGTGAAAGACAAATACCATATGATCTCACCTTTAACAGGAACCTAAATCAAACAACAAAACAAAGAAACAAGCAAAATGTAACCAAAGACACTGAAATAGAGGACAGCCTGGCAGTGACCACAGGGGAGAGTAGAGGGAATTTAAGGGGACAGTGGGAAGTGTTCACAGGAACAAACTTAAAGGACACATGGTCATTAACTAAGGTGAGGATGGTAATGGGAGGGAAGTGGGGAGGGGTGGAAGGGGGGACTGGATTGGGAGTAAAAAGGAGAAAACTGTATTTGAACAATGATTAAAAAAAATAAAAAAATGGAAAAACATAATTTTGAAATTTCAAGGATTTTTAAAGGAAGCTCTGATATTGCTAATCAAAATGTGGCATATGTTTTAAGAAACTGAGAATCACAATTTGTGCTTTCTAGTTTAAATACTAAAAACTTTCCCACTAAGATAAGTAACAAGACACGGTTGTCCACTTTCACCACTTTTATTCAACATAATATTGGAAGTCTTAGCCATAGCAATCAGAAAAGAAATGGAAATAAAAGACATCCAAATTGGAAAAGAGGAAACAAAAATGTCATCATTTGCAGATGGCATGATAGGGTACACAGAAAACCCTATAGGCTCTACCAAAAATTTACTCGACCTAATAAATCAATTTGGCAAAACAGCAGGACACAGAGTCAATATTCAGAAATCAAAGGCATTTTTGTATACTAGCAATGAAATATCAGAAAAACATCCCATTTGAAATAGCAAAAAGAAAAATAAAATACCTAGGAATAAAGCCAGCCAAGGATGTAAAAGACCTGTACTCAGAAAACTACACAACACTGAAGAAAGAAATCAAAGAAGACACAAACAACTGGAAACATATACTGTGTTCATGGATTAGAAGAATTAACATCATCAAAATGTCCATATTACCCAAAGCAATTTACAGACTCAGTGCAATAACTATTAAAATACCAATGACATATTTCACAGACATAGAACAAACACTTTAAAGTTTATATGGAACCATAAACAAACCTGAATAGCTGCTGCAATTTTGAGAAAGAAGAGCAAAGTGGGAAGGATCACAATAGCTGATATTAAACTGTATTACAAGGCCTCTGTAATCCAAACAGTCTGGTACTGGCATAAAAAGAGACAGATAGACCAATGGAACAGAAGAGAGAGCCCAGAAATAAACACAACTCTCTACAGTCAATTAGTATCTGACAAAGGGGACAACAGCATAAAATGGAGGAAAAATAGCCTCTTTAACAAATAGTGTTGGGAGATCTAGACAGCTATATACAAAAAAAAAAAAAAGAAACTCGAGCACCAAGTTACACCATACACAAAAATAAATTCAAGGTGGATAAAAGACTTAAATATAAGTTGTGACACCCTAAAAGTCCTAGAGGAGAACATTGGCAGGAAAATCTCAGGGATTCCACACAGCAATTTTTTCACTGATATGTCCCCTAGAGCAAGGTACATAAAGAATAAACAAATGGGATCTCACCAAAATAAAAAGCTTCTGCACAACTAAGAAAACAGTATTAAAATGAAAAGAGAACCAGCCATATGGGAAAACATGTTTGCCAATGATACCTAAGACAAGGGTTTAATCTCCAAAATATATAAAGAACTCACACGACTCCACTCCAGGAAGACAAGCAGCCCAATTAAAAAATGGGCAAAGGATTGCAACAGACACTTCTCCAAGGTGGACATACAGAGGGTCCAGAGACATGAAAAGATGCTCAATATCACTATCCATCAGAGAGATGCAAGTTAAAACCACAGTGAGATGCCACTTCACACTGTTGAGAATGGCCATCATAAACAAAGCAAAAAACAAGTGTTGGAGAGGTTGAAGGGAAAATAGAACCCTAGTGTACTATTGGTGGGAATGCAGACTGATACTGCCACTATGGAAAACTGTATGGAATTTCTTTAGAAAACTGAAAACGGACCTGCCTTTTGACTCAGAAATCCCACTGCTAGGATTATATCTTAGGAGCCCTGAAACACCAATCCAAAAGAACCTATGCACTCCAGTGTTCATAGCAGCACAATTTACAATAGCCAAGTGCTGGAAGCAACCTAAGTGCCCATCAGTAAATGAATGGATCAAAAAACTATGGTGCAGCCCTGGCTGGCATAGCTCAGTGGATTGAGCGCTGGCTGCGAATCAGTGTCGCAGGTTTGATTGCCAGTCAGGGTACATGCCTGGGTTGCAGGTCATGACCCTCAGGAACCGCACATTGATGTTTCTCTCTCTCTCTGTTTCTCCCTCCCTTCCCTCTCTAAAAATAAATAAATAAAATATTTTAAAAAAGAGGTTTAAAAAAAACTATGGTGGATTTACACAATGGAATTCTACACAGTAGAAAGAAAGAAGGAGCTCCTACCCTTTGCCACAGCATGGATGGAACTGGAGAGCATTATGCTAAGTGAAATAAGCCAAGTGGTGAGGGACAAATACCATATGATCTCATCTTTAACTGGAACCTAGTCAACAAAATGAACAAGCAAGCAAAATATATCCAGAGACATTGAAATTGAGATCAGACTGACAGTGACCAGAGGGGAGAGGGGAAGGGGATATTGAGGGTGAAAGGGTGAAGGGTTTACAGGAACAATTATAAAGGACACATGGATAATAACAAAGGGGTGGGGAAATGAGAAGGAGGTGGGGAGGTTTGGGGTGGTGGGGAGGGCTGTGGTGGTGGGGAGGGGTTGTGGGGGAAAGGCAGATAACTGTACTTGAACAACAATAAAAAATAAATTAAAAAATACTTTAATATATACTCTTTATTTGATCCTCTCAATAATGTATTAGCAGGTATAATTATTGACTTTGGAGAGGGAAGAAGGAAGGTATAGGTTGCTTTAGTGACTTTCCAGGGTCACATCCTGTGTCAGGGGTACCTACCTTCCTAGTGGCCTAGGTGCACATTCTTACAGAATGTTCTTTTAGAGTGTTCTTTCTGATGTGCTGTCATCTCTTATCTCCACCCTTGATCGTGGCTGGAGGTTTAGTTTCTTGTATTCCACATCATTGTTTGCTTTGTTTTTGGAGAGTAAATTTTGTTATGGGAGGAAATGTTCCTGCGTGGATCAGATTAATGTCTTGGTAAACTTTGTTCCAGGGCAATAAAGGAAGTGACAGCTAGATCTTTTTCAAGAATAGAACTCACTGTGCATTTCAAGGAAAGTGAGTGTACATTCTGCGGTCACTCACTTTGAGGCATCATACTTGTTTTTGGTTACTTGGGATTTCCTTAGAACAACACTGGCTGGCATCTTCTGTGTGGGATATGCGCTTGGAAATGGCTGAGGGGTGACATGGCTAATGTGTCTTTTCTATCTGGGAGTTCTGTTACCAGGCTCTTATTTTTTAAAATTAAGTAATTTTGCTTATGCTAAAAAAATTAAACCTATTTGAAGATGTTCTTCCATTGGGGCTTACTTACAGTTGTTTTAAAAGCAGATGAATTTTGAGTATAATTTTAGCAAATTTGCAGGCCAAAAATCATATTTTAAAAGACTGCTTTTAAACCAGGGAGATATTTGCAGACCCTGTAGTCTGCATGAGTTTTACCTGTTGCAACAGTTGCCCTCCCTCTATTGCAATAGTCCATTTTTTCTTTCTGACAATAATTCTTTTGTATAAATCTCTCCTTACTTAAATCCAGATTTGTTTTTTGTTTTATTTGACATACTTCAGAATAACTATGGCCTATTCAAAATCTTTTAAAAGTTTTTTTAGCTGGAATCAAACTGCTCTAGTACGTATCTTACAGGTCACCTAACTTCTGCGTGGACATGGCATGTTTGATAAAGAAACCAACATGCCATGGACATGGCATGTTTGATAAAGAATCTGAGCAAACAGTTTGATACCTTTTATTTTATTAGGTGAGAAGTAATGGACCAAGCCATATGTGTGTCAAAATAAGATGACTTTCATAAATGACTTTTTATTGGATGACCCTTAATGATCAAAAAAGAAAATTGAGTATGAGAGAAGCATTCTGATTCGCTGTTTTGTCTAGACTGTGCCTTTCTCTTAGGTTTTACTGGTCTGAGCGTGCCAGCTAGCTTCCAGACATTTGAGAGGGCTCTCTTCAGGCTTGCTGTTTCTCTGGCTTCTCTCACGTGAGCCTAAAATGTTCTATATCCACATTGCCTGGGGCTGGGAGTCATCCTGATTTAAAAAATAAGGAAATTCAGGAAGTGTGAAATTCTTGGCCTTTTTTTGTTTGCTCTGCTTTCACTTCAGGTTTTACAGAGTATTCCATCTAGGTGGAGATCAGTGATCCAAGTTGATGCCTTTCGTTTTTTAAGGAGGGGTTTTTAATTCTTTTAAAAATATATTTTATTGATTATGTTATTACAGTTGTCCCATTTTTTTCTCCCTTTTATTCCCCTCTGCCTTGCACTCTCCCTCCCACCAGTATTCTATCTGTCCCCCTTAGTTCATGTCCATGGGTTGTACATATAAGTTCTTTGGCTTCCCCATTTTCTATACTCTTCTTAACCTCCCTCTGTCTATTTTGTGCTTACCATTTATGCTTCTTATTCCCTATACCTTTCCCCCCCATTCTTCCCCTTCCCTTCCCCAATGATAACCCTCCATGTGATCTCTATTTCTGTGATTCTGTTCCTGTTCTACTTGTTTGCTTAGTTTGTTTTGTTTTTGTTTTGTAGGTTCAGTTGTTGATAGTTGAGTTTATTGTCATTTCACTGTTTATATTTTTGATCATCTTTTTCTTAGATAAGTCCCTTTAACATTTCATATAATAAGGGCTTGGTGTGATGAACTGCTTTAACTTGACTTTATCTGGGAAGCACTTTATCTGCCCTTCCATTCTAAATGATGGCTTTGCTGGATCGAGTTATCTTGGATGTATGCCTTTCCTTTGATGACTTTGAATTGCTCTAGTCTGTATTTAACAAGAACCACACACTCATTTGGTTATTATGTCTCTTTTAGTCAACCCTCTTCCTACCTCCTTCTCACCTCAATTTCCCTACATCATTGACTAGGTGAAGAAATTTGGGTCAGTTTTGTGTAGAATGTTCAAATGTTATGCTCTTCTATTTCCTTCCTGGAGTTATCACTGAACTCACTTCTCAGTCTTTCATATTTCCTGAAAACCAGAAGGTGTTTAAAAAGGTTCAGTTAAATTAAGGCTTAACTTTTTAAAAACAGGAACGCATAATAGGTGTTTTCACATATTTTATGCTACATCCTCTCAGGAGTTACCTGTCATGTGGGGTCTTACTCTTAGTGATGCTTAGTCTAGTTAATGAATTCAGATGATGGTTTCCATTGCAGTTTTTATTAACCTTTCATCTAGTGGTTTTACCCATTATGATCATTACTTGAATTAATTTCTTCTTATGTATCACAAAATAGTTATTTTTAAAAAATCTTCACTAGAGTATATGTTTATTGATTTCAGAGAGAGGGAGAGGGAGGAGGACAGAGAGAGAGAGAGAGAGAGAGTGCATGCAAATATGAATATGAGATGTGAGGGCAGGGATCAAATCTGCAGCCTAGGTATGTGCCCTGACTGGAATTGAACCTACAACCTTTTGATGTATGGGACAATGTTCCAACCAACAGAGCCACCCAGCCAGGGCATAAAATGGTGATTTTTAAAAAATATTATCAGTCCTTTTTATAACTGTCAGCTTATTACACTAGGGCTCTTTGGTCACTCTGAGACACAGTACATTCAGAACAGGTAGGAAAAGAGTGCTCACTTTGGCCCTTTCAGTGCCTATTTTTAGTGTAAGGAGTTGGTGCCCTGCTTATGTCCAGTGGTGACAAGTGAATTCTTATTTGTTTTAGCTTTCTTTTCCTCTTTCCTTCCTTCTTCACGCTCCCTTTTTCCTATCATTTCAAAGTCAATGTTCCCATTCCCAACATCTTATTATGAAAATTTCAAACATGCAGAAAAGTTGAAAGGATTGTACAGTGAACACTATAAGCCATATATTCAGTATGTTTTTGTTAATTACAATTCATTTTGATATTTGTATTGTACCATCTTCTGCCCACTGGAGTCCTTTCCTGTGGCTTCTGTGACTTTATCTCACTGTCATTCAGTGAGTGTTTCTGTGTTCTCTGGCCAGAAATATGTAAGACATGCAGTTAAATGCATGTGTTGTGCATTTCCTGCCTCCTGTGGAATTGGCCATTTATCCAAGTATTCCTGGTTCCTTTTAGTGGGGAATGATTTTTAGGGGCCACAGTCTGGGGTGTAGGGTTGGTTGCTCATTGTTATAAGGATGGCTGTCATTGCTTCTAAGGCTTCTCAGGTAAGTATGAGCTAAGAAGTATGTGTTATGAAAAAGAATGGTAAGTCATGAATTCATACTTTTGAATTCTTCTGTAAAAGTACACAGTTATAAGTTAACTTTGATTTTATATTTGTTTTTCTTTTTTATTCATTGAAAATCTTGGTTTCTAACAATATTTACATAATTATTATTTCTCATACACACCCCCCACAACATATTGTTGCTAAATAATACCAACATTACTGTTAACAATAAGACAGTACTGAATGAAATTTAAGTTTTTGCAGCTTTATTTGGCCTTAGAATATAGTTAGCTATGGATATACAGTCAAAATACTGTTTAAAATAGTATTTCCTCTGTATAGTTACAGACATATTTTGTTTCATTGTGTATTGCTCTATTGCACTTCGCAGACACTGTGTTCGTTTTGTTTTGTTTCTTTTTTTAAAATAAATTGAAGGTTTGTGGCAACCCTGCATTGAGGAAGTCTGTCAGCACCATTTTTCCAACAGCATTTGCTTAACTTTGTGTTCTGTGTTACATTTTGGTAAATTTTGCAATATTTCAAACTTTTTCACTGTTATTTTATGAGATGGGACTGAAAAAACATGGAATTTATTTATAAAAATTGTATATTTATTCTTATATGTACAAACTTCAGTCACCTTCAAAGTACTCTCTATTTGATGTGATACACTTATTGAGACTCTTTTACACTGCACAAAACAGTTTTTGAACTCGTCGATTTTGATGCTAAAAAGTGCTTCTGCCATTTTTTGTTTCTTGTCTTCCATATCAGCAAAATGTTTCCCTATGAAGACTTTTTTCTTCTGGGAAAAACAAAAGTTGCTCAGAGCAAGATTGGGTAAAGATGGGGCATGGGGGTCATGTGGGTTTTTTTTTTTTTTATCAAAAACTGCCGAACACTCAGCACAGTGTGGGCAGGTGCACTTGTAAATCAGGTGCCTAACATGAAGAGGGCAAGTACGTTGAAAGAGCCTGCAAAAAGAATTTACTGAAGTCAAACACAGCCTCTCACAACAACTCCAGCTGGTACACTGATACAGATGGGTTCCTAGGACACTCACCTAGTGGAGGAAACCTGTACTACAAGGTCTTCCAGAAGATAATTGTTTTCTTGAGGGGGTGCCCCTCATATTTGTTATGGTGATCTGTGATCAGTGTTCTTTGATGTTCTTTTGTAATTGTTTTGGGGCACTATGAACTGTACTCATATAAGACAGTAACCAGTAAAAATGTGCTCTGACTGCTCCACAGACTAGCTGTTTTCCTGTCTCTCTCACTCTTCTCAGGCCTCCTTATTCCCTGAGACACAACAATATTGAAATTAAGCCAGTTAACAACTCTACAATGACTTCTAAGTGTTCAAGTAAGAGTCGTGTCTATTCCTGATGAAGATACTGTAAAGATTTTCAAAATGACAAAGGATTTAGAATATTGCATAAATGTTGTTGGATAAACAGCAGCAGGATTTGAGAGGATTGACTCTAATTTTCAAAGAAGTTCTACTTGTGGGTAAATGCTATCAAACAGCATCACATGCTATAGAGAAATTGTTTGTGAAAGGAAAAATCAGTTAATGCGATCAACTCTATTATTGTCTTATTTTAGAAAATTGCCAGCCACTGTAGCCTTCAGCAACCACCACCCTTATTAGTCAGCAGGTATTAACATTGAGGCAAAAAGATTGTGACCTTCTGAACACTCAGATGATGGTTAGCATTTTTTAGCAATAAAGTATTTTTTTAATCAAGATACAAACATTGTTTCTTTAGACATAATGTTCTTGCACATTCCATAGATTACAGTATAGTAAACACCTTTATATGCATTGGGAAACCAAAAAATTGTGTAACTCACTAGATTGTGATAATTGCTTTATTTTGGTGGTCTAGATACAAACCTGTAATGTATCTGAGGTGTACCTATATTTTAATAATCTGATAAACAGTTATGTTTTCCCATTTATTTAACTGTTAAGGATTGCTTTTTTTCCTTAGTGATTTATCTTAAATTTTTTATAATGTAAGGCCTTTTAAGATTTTTCAAACTTAAAAAATTTATAAAACAAAAATGGTTTTTAAATTTTTGTTTAAAATTTAAAACCATTAAATTTTATGGTTTTAAATTTTAATGGTTTAAAACTATTAAAACCCTTGTAGAGAAGCCATGTTTTTTTTTCATCACTGTCCCTTTCCCTGTTTCCTTCCCTCTGCCATAGGGAAACCTTTCTTTTTCTGGCTTAGCTTCTACTGTTTTGTTTTACAAACATTAAACAAATATACTATATACATATTTCCCCCATGTATTCTGTTCTGTGCCTTGTCTTTTTCACTTATCGACATATCCTGGAAATCATCCCATATCAGAGAGTAGAGATTATTTTCTTCTCCTTTGCTTTTGTCTTTTATTGTGTAGAAGTACCAGGGTTTATTCAGCCTATTCTCTACTGCTAGACATTTGTGTTGTCTTCCACCTTTGCCAGCACAAATTATGCCCCAGTGAATAATCTCATTGATAAATAATTTCATACTTTTGATGTTGAATCATTGGGATAGAGTACTAGAAGTGGTATTGCTGAATTAAAGAGTAAATGACTATGAATCTTTGTTAAATGTCAGTAAATGCCCCTCCCTCCACTGGAGGGGCATTTTAAAACCTTTTTATCAGCAGCGGATGAAAGTGCCTGCTTTCCCTGACTTGTCATCAGATCAATTGCCAAACTTCTAGATTTTTGGCAGCCTCCTAGGTGTTTCTGCATAGTGTTAATTTTTACTCCTTTTATTATGCTTAAGGGCTCTGTCCAGAACCTCCTTGTTCTTATCCTTTGCCTAGTATTTTATTGGGTGGTTGTTATTTTTTCCTTCCTCAATATTTAGATATTGTCTATGTACTAGGAACATTATTTTTATCTGAGATATGGAATTTAAAAAATGTTATCCCAGTTTGTCATGTCTTTTAGTGGCTTTGCTTTTGGTGTATTTTACCATGCGAAATTTTTCTTGAATCAATTATTTATTTATATATGCATGTATGTATGTATGCATTTATTTATTTAAATCCTTACCTGAGGACATACTTACTGATTTTAGAGAGAGAAGAAGGGAGAGAGAGAGACAGAGACACATTGATATGAGAGAGAAGCATCAATTTGTTGCCTTCCATATGCTCCCCAACTGGGGACTGAACCCACAACTTGGGTATGTGCCCTGACTAGGAATTGAACCTACAGCCTTTTGGTGTATAGGATGGTGCTCCAATCAACTGAGCCACCAGCTGAGCCAGGACAAGTTCTTTTTTTTTTTTAATATATATATAGTAGGATTTGAAATTCATGTTTTATACTTTCTGATTGTGATTCATGGTTAGGAAGGTTTTCTCTTTCCCAATCATATAGGAGTTCACTTATGTTTATTTCAAATATTGGTAAATTAATTTTTCTTTTAGTACTTTTTAGAGCTGTTGTTCTATGTCTTCTGGCTTCTGTTGTTTCTGATAAGAAATCTGCTATGTATCATTCTTTGTTTCTCCATAAATTTTGTGTCTTTTTCTTATTTATTACTGTTTTTTACCAGTTTGATTATGATGTGCATTTGTCTAATTTTCTTCATGCTTTCTCTGCTTGGGGTTTGAGATTCTTGGATCTGTATGTTTCTAGTGTTTATCAAACTTGAAAAAATTTCAGCTCTTATTCTTTAAACATATATATACATATATATATATATAATTTTTTCCTATTTTCTGACCCTCCTTCCCTCTTGATTTTACTGGGACTCCAACTACACACTTTTAGGCTTGTTGTTTGACAGCTCAGTGAATCCCTACTCTTTTCCCTTGTTAATCCTCTTTTCTCTGTTTTTCAATTTAGGTAATTTGTATCACTATGTCTTCAAGTTCCCTACTCTTTTTTTCTTGCAGTGTCTAATTTATTTGTAATGCCATCCAGTATATTTCTAATTTCAGACACTGTGTTTTTCACCCCTAAAAGTTTGATTTGGATCCTTCCGTATATTTTCTATTTAGCTTCTTACCATCCTCATGCTGACCTCTGCTTTTTGAACATGTGGAGTATATTTATATTATAACAGCTGTTTTATGTGATTGTCTAGTGATTCTTTTATCTGTGTTACTTCTGGTGCTATTTCTATTGATTGGTTTTTATTTTGTTTTAGGTAAAATTTTCCTGCATCTTTGCCACTGTCCCTGCTTCTGAGAATATTGCTAATGGCACTGATACAAGGACATTTAAGTTATTATTTCAATTATAAGCTAAAAATCTGTTTTATTTTCTGTACTAAGGAGGTCGTATTTATCTGTTTTTCACTAATTGTACATACTCTTAGTATTCATTTTAATTTGAAGGCAAAAAATGTGAAAAATAATGTAAAAAGAAAGGTTTGAAACATTTTCTTAAACCGCATAGTGAGAAATACACACAGGTAAAAATCCTGTAAGTCATGAAGATGTGATACTGATACTGAGCCTTAACATGTTCATGTAAAGATGCTTCTTCAGACACATTATTTACTTTAAAAGAATGTAAGGTTTCTGGAAACTAAAGGCTTCAGTCCAATCCTTCCCCCCTGTCATGTGTAATTTTGCCTCTGAGAAGTTCTTTGTGTGATGAGTGTTGAGTGAAATTTAGATGTGACCTGCCTTGAGAGTTATACTTTTAATTCACCCCTTTGTGTCTGTATAGCCTTCCGTCCAGACATTTAGACAGTGGACTGTTTAGTGTGGGGCAGTAGAGAAATATTTTACTATTGCAGATGAACAGATCTGAGCTATACTTTTGCAATGCCCATTTTATTGTAAATTGATCTCAGTGGCTGGAAAAGATACTTAGTTCAAAATTAGATATTTAGTATGCACAGGCAGTTGCTTTTTAAAACTGAAGCTTGGATCAAATTATTTATTGCTGTGTTCCTGTAGGTATAGTCAATAAGGTGCTTGTTTTATTTCCTGAAAATACTTCTGGGGAAAGCATAAGAGAATAAATATTGTATATAAGTTTCTAAGTGACTTAGCTCTCCCAGCACCAGCTCTTGTCTCACAGTGTATTACAAGTAGAACCAGAAAAACCTTCAGGTTGGCTCTTTTCTGCACTTTAGTTTTCTCATCTAGAAAATGGAAATAACAATATCTACCTTGCGCTGTTTTTATAAACATAAGCAATATAACTGTACGATGTGTCTAACAAAATACCTGGCTCATGCTGGTCTTCAGAAAATGTCTTGTGTTTGCCATGTCTGGATGTTCTTTCTTAGAACACAAAGTTTTATAAGTCATTTATTTATAAATTATCACCATTGTTTGTTTTCTGGTCTTAGATGAGGTTTCTCATACTGGGTTTCAGTTTTGCGTATGAATTTATAAATCTGATTTTTGACTTCTTGTGTGGGTAATGTTTAAGATCCAGTGAACTTTAATTTTCTAAGAAAATGGAGAAGTCTCTTTCTTCAAAATTAGGGCCTTAATAAAATAAAATATAATTTTGCTATTTGGACTTATGTTATAATCCACAGAACTCCTATGAATTTTGATTTTAGAAAGCTGTACCCTCTCTTGACACATCCTTATTTACAAGGACACCAGTCCTATTGGATCAGGGCTACACCCATATAACCTTAATAAATCTTAATTACGTCCTTAAAGGCCCTATTTTCAAATATGGACACATTGGATGTTAGGGATTCATCATATGAATTTGGGTGGACAAATTCAGGCCATAACAACTGCTGTCCTTTTTCTTGGAAGGCCCATAGCAGAAGCAGTGGGGATACTGCTATAGTGTTGAGTTAATTTGTAACCTTTTTATCATTTTGGCCCTTTAATGGATGAAAATTCACACTTTATCTTCTCTTTTTTATATTTCCTACCACTTACATGTCTGTAACTTTATTTTGACCAATACCACTGACAGAAATATATTTGTATGTGTGCATAACTGTAACAGATACTTCACAATTCAGTAGTTGCCCTTTTAAAGTTGTATGCATTCTACTTTCTATTCTATTTCATTTTTTTAAAAGCTATTTTCTGACAGGCTACTTAATGTAATTTGAGAAACACAGCTACAGAGCTTTGATGTGTCATGTATGTGGGAAGACTTTCCTTTCTAGTCCTTGGAGGTCATAGACATGCAGTCGGCTTGCATTGATTTACAGTATTTTTGAAACCCATCATAAGACTTCCCTGCAGGGGAAATTATAGTTTGGAAAATTTCCTTGTCATTTGGCAACTTTTGTAGGAAATAGAAGATGGTAGGGTGGAAAAGTTTCATCATACTGATTGTCTTTGCCAAGAGAATCATAAAAGTATGTCTTATATTCAGGAACAGGGTAACATGACAGATTGTAATGTAACCTAATGGTGGCTCAGTGACATGGATTTTGTGTGTATTGATTATCTCTGTCAAGATTTGGGCTTGGATTTGTTTTAGTATTATCTTTCCCAACTGCAAGCTCCTCCTCAGTAGGTGGAAGAATTTTTAAAAGAGTAATAGTTTAATTTTTTGATGATTGTCTCAAGTCTTAATTCATAGGATACACTGTGTTGGGACTTGATTATAATTTATTCATGGTATAATTCTGTGATTGTCACTTGAGGAAGACATATGTGTGTATCTGTTAACAGTTAACTGTGTTGGCCCTAGGAGCTTAATAGCAGGATGAATGAAAAACTGCTTCGCGCCATCCAGGAAAATGGGATTGCTAGGAGAGAGAGCTCACTCTACCTGTAAGCACAAAGTAGCTTTTTAAAGTGTCAAGCCGTAGGACCTAAGGATTATGTAAATGTTACTTAAAAATTGAAATACAGCTTATTGTGGGAGGACTACAGGATACTTCAAGGTTGTAGAGAATGACTTAGTCTGGTGAGCCTTCCATATGATACGTGTCACCTTGGAGAAGTATTGGAGCTTCCATTTCCTCATTCAGTCTCCATTACAGATCAATGAGACAGTGCCCAGAAAAGATAGGTCACAGAGTTGAGTTTTCACCCCTCTCTTGTTCTTCTTTATTTCTTCAAGTCTTTTTTTATTTTTTAAGTATATTTTTATTGATTATGCTATTACAGCTGTCCCATTTTCCCCCCTTCACTCCCCTCCAACCTGTACACCCTCTCCCACCCATACCCCCCCTTTAGTCATGCCGATGTGTCATACTTATAAGTTCTTTAGCTTCTACATTTCCCATACTATTCTTACCCTCCCCCTATCTATTTTCAACCTACAATCTATGCTACTTATTCTCTGTACCTTTTCCCCCTCTCTCCTCCTCCCATTCACCTGTTGCTAACCCTCCATGTGATCTCCATTTCTGTGATTCTATTCCTGTTCTAGTTGTTTGCTTAGTTTCTTTTGGTTTTGCTTTAGGTGTGGTTGTTAATAATTGTGAGTTTGCTGTCCTTTTACTATACATGGTTTTTCTTATCTTCTTTTCTTAGATAATTCCCTGTAACATTTCATAAAATAAGGGCTTGGTGATGATGAACTCCTTTAACTTGACCTTATCTGAGAAGCACTTGATCTGCCCTTCCATTCTAAATGAAAGCTTTGCTGGATAGAGCAATCTGGGATATAGGTCCTTGTCTTTCATGACTTGGAATACTTCTTTCCAGCCCCTTTTTGCCTGTAAGGTCTCTTTTGAGAAATCAGCTGACAGTCTGATGGGAACTCCTTTGTAGGTTACTGTCCCCTTATCTCTTGCTGCTTCTAGGATTCTCTCCTTCATTTTTACCTTGGCTAATGTAATGATGATGTGCCTTGGTGTGTTTCTTCTTGGGTCCAACTTCTTGGGGCTCTCTGAGCTTCCTGGACTTCCTGGAAGTCTATTTCCTTTGTCAGAATGGAGAAGTTCTCTTTTATTATTTGTTCAAATATGTGCTCAATCTGTTGCTTTTCCTCTTCCCCTTCTGGTACCCCTATAATTCAGATGTTGGAACATTTAAAGATGTCCTGAAGGTTCCTAAGCTTCTCCTCGTTTTTTTGAATTCTTATTTCTTCATTCTTTCCAGTTCGGTTGTTTTTTTCTTCCTTCTGGTCCACTCTATTGTTTTGAGTCCCAGTTTCCTTCCCATCCCTATTGGTTCTCCGTGCATCCTCTCTCATCTCTTTTATGGTAACCTGCATTTTTTCATGTAATTTGCACCCCAAATCAACCAATTCTGTGAGCTTCCTGATCACCAGTGTTTTGAGCTGTGCATTTGATAGATTGGCTATCTCTTGGTCACTCAAAAGGATGAGCCCTGGGGCATTGATCTGTTTTTCTGTTTGAGACATCTCTCTCTCTCTCTCTCTCTCTTTTGGTCTGGTGAGAGGTGGAGCCTTAGGTGTTCACCAGGGCTGGGCACCCCAGTTGCTAGATTGTGACGTTGTATGTGGGGCCGGGGGTGGGAGGGAACACTGGTGGTAGCTCTGTTCTACTGGGATCTCAGTCCCTTCTCTGAGATCCTGGGTTGCGCGCTCTGCCCTGATCCACACTCACCATCTTACTGGGTCCTCCAGCTGCCACTTGTGTACTCAGGGTCCACCCACTGCGCTCTTGCATGCCCCGGATGCCTTAGAAGCTCCCGGTTGCCTTATATGCCCAGTTCCCCCTGTTCTCCGAGCACCACAACCCCCGCCCGGCTGCTCCTCTCCGCCCCTTCTACTGGTCTGGATGAACAGGTCTACTTCAACTTCCTGGTCATCCGACTTCCATTCAGATAAATTCTCTGTCAGTTCTGGGTGTTATTCTGCCTCCAAATTGTTGTTGTTCTAATCTTGGTTGTGTGTGGAGGTGCTGTGCATCTACCTATGCCTCCATCTTGCCAGAAGTCCCCTCAAGTCTTTTTTTTTTAAATAAGAAGTACATGAAAACATGCAGCAAAAGACTGAAGGCCAATAAAGATATTCCTTTTTCCATTTATTCCTTGCTTTTAAAACATATTCCTGACCAATTGGTTTTATTATGATGGATAATAAAAGATAAAGATCTAGAAAGAGGACCTGAAAGTGCCAGAGAGGAGCAGAGACCCAGGCAAACTCAAGGTACCTGTGCGTTACTGACTTCAATGAGAACCTATACTTATTCTCTTGGGATTGTGTGATATGTGATGTGTGCTGCAAAGACAGCATTGCTGACCCACTACATTTAGTGTTTGTTTTTTTTTTAAATTGACACCTATATAGTTGTCATCTGAGCACACTGCACAAGCAAGGAGATTTAAGCAAGCAGCAGGTAAACCAGATGGACTGAATATGAGGAACCACTGGCTACCTACACTGTCAGGTAGACAGTATAGGAAAGCTTCAAGAGAATTATGCAATGGAGCCTGGAATTGTTTGGTTTCATTTTGTTTTAAAATGATCTCTCCCTTTCATAAGAGGAATGGGGAGTCTGAAGGGCCAGTGGTTTCCAGATACCACAGAGGTCCTCCTAGGTGAGATGGAGGTAGAGAGTAAGAGGATCATAACCAATCACACTGGAGCTAGCTCTCCCAAACCCTAAGTAGGCTGCTTCCTGCAGTTATTGATTCTTAAAGAGCAAGATAAGGGAGGTGGGATTGATGGGTAGTTGAGTAGGGTCACTGATTATTAGGGACTGAATTGTGACTCTCATAAAATTCATACATAGAAGCCCTAATCCCCGATTTGATGATGTTTGGAGGTGGGAATTTTGGGAGGTATTAGATGAAGTCATCAAGGTGCGGCCCCATGATGGGTTTGGTGTCCAACAAGACTGGGAAGAGAGACCACAGATCCTTCTTTCTCTCTGCCATGTATAGACACAGTGAGAAAGCAGCTGTCTGCAAGCCAGCAATGGGTCCTCACCAGGAACCTAATCCACCAACATCTTGATCTTGGACTCCTATCCTCCAGAACTGTAAATACCTGTTGTTTAAGACACTCAGTCTGTGGTATTTTATTATAGCAGCCCAAGCTGCTTAGGATACTGATCAGGTGCTTCTGGTACAGGGCCTGGGATTGTTGAACCTGTAAACAGAGATATTATGGGAGAGAGTCATGGAGATGGCTCTCCAGGATGGATGAGAAGATAGGCCTTAGTGATGACTGAAGGACATTGCTTTAGCAATGCCATGCCTAAAACTTGTGAGAATACAAGAAAATAAATACCATTGTTTTAAACTCTCATTTTTCCTTATGAAGTGTTCTTAGATTCTTCTGTTTATTCTTTCCCAAATTGCCCATTCAGAACAGTTCTAATAGATATTCTTGCTATTCCCTGATCCCAAATGTACAAGTCCAGAGTGAGTTCTGTGGCCTCTTTATGCTGGGGTATTTATAAGATTCGCACATGCATTTATATTCTAGGTGAGGAAGGTTGCCCTTAACCCAGGGAAAGTTCAGTGTTGAGTACCTTTTTGTGTTAGTGGTATGTGGCCCTATGGGCCATCATGCCTCTCACATTGGTGAAATGCTTCTGCACTTTGGTTTGTATGCTAGCCCATCATTTCTCTGAGGTTAAGATATCTCTTGCCTCCCATTTTGGAAATCTGGTTCTAATTGTGTATCTCTTTTTATATTAGACACATTTGATGTGCATTTTCTTGTCCAGTGCTATGCTTGCTTCAAGTCTGGACTTCACTGAATACCTGCCATGTGCCAGGTCCTCACAAGGAGCAGGCACAGTTCCAATCCCAGGTGCCCATTTTCCAGGGAGAGGACGAGGGGGCCCTTTGAAAAGGAACCTAGACAACTAATACAACTAAGCTTTTTGGTAACAGTGTTGCTTAATGCTTCAAAAATAGGATGATTTTTTGTTGATGCTTTTGAAAGAAATTACTTGTATGCACTTTGTATGTTTTTGTTTTAACATGTACTATGAAACCTCTTGTACATGAAATTACTTGTATGCACTTTGATGTTTTTGTTTTAACATGTACTATGAAACCTCTTTTTACATAAGTTTTTAAGGGATATTGTTGTAAGAGACACAGAGTGCATATGAAATTGTAAACCTGGAAATTGTGTTCAATGAGGCCTATTGCAAGTGGCAATGCCCTCAGGCCCTTCTCAAGAGGGGCTTGAAGCCCCTGGGCTGAAATTCCTCTTGGGGCCTCTCCTGTGAAATGGTTGAGTGAGACAATTAAGAATCACTCTACTGCTTGGGGCTTGTATCTCTTGCAATAGTTGTATAATTACAAATATTTTTGTCACTTGGAGTTCATAGGAATTCCATGGTTAAGGAGGCAGGATGTCTACAGATCAGTCCCAAGGGTAACTGATTGGTTGGCTGGTCCATCTGTGCAGCTTTGGGACAGGTGTTCACAAATCCAAGTGCAGTGGTGGAGGACAACTGACTGTTCCTCCAGTGGAGGGTGCCTTTATTGTCAGCTGACAGACTGCGGTCCAGGTTGTGAGAAACCAGGATGTTTTAATACTGTAAACACAGGACTCATGCCATTTGGAAAATAAATTCATGTTCTGGGAACTATTTTGTCTTTTAATCCCTGTATCTTTTTCTGTTATAACCCAGGTGCCACATTAGAGGAAATAACCCAGCACTGGGACTGGCTGGAACAGAACCTACTCCATACCTTGTCTGTCTTCGATAACAAAGAGGATATTGCTAGTTTCGTCAAAGGGAAGATAAAGGCAGGTGTTTTTTATTGTAACATTTCTTCTCATTTTCTCATCTTTCTTATAACTTCCTTATAATATTTTGAACATTGAAACATTTTTAATGCTATTCTTTCTCCAATGTAACTGAACACAAAGTCAAATGAGTTCCACCTGTTACCCTTTCAACTTTGCAGAATCAGTTCAGCAAAATACACCTAAAATTCAAAAAGACCTCATTCTCAAGCCTAAATTTTTGTTATTCTATATGTATATATAAAAGTCCTTTTTTTGTCTCAGGAAAAAGAATAATATTAATTTTTATGTTTTTGCAGAATAATAATGTTATTTGACTTTTAAATTAGTTATTCCCAACATTTTTTGCAGTTGCAACATCTTGTGACTCTTTATTTTATTGGAACCAGCACTTTCCCCCTCCTAAAAGTGGATATTTATTCTTAAATTATGTTATTACTTGAGTGTAATTACAGCTAATTAAGTTTTGAGATGGCAGAGAAGACTATTTTGGGGACTCTCTGTTGATATCTCCTATGAATTACATCTTATATAACTAGTCTCACTGTAAAACAAGTAGTTTGGTAGCTATTGTTTAAAAAACCCTATCAGATAGGGAAATACTGTTTTTTTATTCTAAATTTAATTCTCTCATTAAATGCTTTCACACAGCAACCTGTAATACAGTTTTCTTCCTTTAGGGTAAAATTTCAGTCCAAGTGCTGAGGTTTTTAGTAAAGGGTGTGGAAATGAATTCTCAGTTTTAAATGGACAATTATAGGAGCAGTGTTTTCCTTTGGGGCTGAGAGTACTTGTGGGACCAAGTAGATAACAAAGTTCTCCTGAAGCCAGCCAGGATGTGGCTATGTTGACTGGTATCCTCTTGGTATCACCTCTGGCCCATTGGGTTAGTAGGTGAGTGACTGTGGTGGGGATGTGTTCAGCTTCTGGGCTACACCTCAGCCTGGTTTGAATGCCTGTGACTTGGTTCCCTGGGTCAGATCACAATGGGGTTTAGCTCTAGAAATGCCTGTTTCATGGTTATTTTTCACACTTCTGCTCCCCACCCCATGCCATTTCTTGGTCTAACAGGGGTGTGGTGTTTTTTTGATTTAAGTGTTTCTTATATTAATTCAGAGGGAGGAAATTAATTTTGGTACTGTGGCTTTAAGAAAGCTTCTGTAGAGGAGGAAAAATTACTCTCTCCTTCTAGGTTGTGGCTGTGGCCCTGGAAATTAAACTGACAAAAGTCAGATTAATAAGAGGAAAACTGTTTATCAATATGTGTGTCATGCCACACATGGGAAAAACTCAGTGATGAATAACTCAAAAGGAGTGGTTGGAACTTGGGGCTTTTATAGCATCTTAACAAAGAACAATATATTTGTAGAGCGGTAACAAGACAAAGGAAAAGGAATTTAGGCTTCTAGGGGTGGCAGGCTGTGGGAAGGTAAATATATGGGGTGGAACTAATGGAAAATAAGGGCTATTTTAGTCTGGTTTGTTATGTAGATTACTTTGAGTTCTGTCTCTGGGCTGGTAAGAGTCT
Source organism: Phyllostomus discolor (assembly GCF_004126475.2). Taxonomy (NCBI): domain Eukaryota; kingdom Metazoa; phylum Chordata; class Mammalia; order Chiroptera; family Phyllostomidae; genus Phyllostomus; species Phyllostomus discolor. Next base: position 75,983,523 of record NC_040908.2, read on the forward strand.
AGAGTTGTCTCCAACTGCTTTGGAAATATTTAGGACCTTAGGAACCTCAACCAATATGCTCCTTTTCTACTTTGGAAGACTACAGATATATAGTGAAAGTGAAATGCATCAGATATCACACTGTCTGGCAGTTATCAGTTGTTAGTTTTATACCAGGATTTTTTAACCTAATGAGGAAGATGATTTATTAGGGTTTTTTTTTTAAATAAAGACTAACTTTTAACTCCAACTTGAGTAGTTCTTCAGGGTTGATGCTTTGAGTCCGCATGTTAGCTATTTGATCCTTATATCCCTGCATGGAAGAGTAGACAGGTATGATAAAATAGTAATTTGTTTGAGAACTGGGACATAGCAGTCAGTGTTTTGCCCCAAGCCTTATGGCTGGTAAGTGGCCAAACAAGAGACCTGTCCTTAGGTTTTCTCCCCCAACTTGTTTTTTTCCCTATATGGCTGTGTTCCCAGGTGGTAGACAGACAGACTGGTGAGCTGTTCTCTCACGCCCCCTACTGGGAACCTGGCTCACAACCCAGGCATGTGCCTTGGCTGGGAATTGAACCGGCAATCCTTTGGTTTGCAGGCCGGTGTTCAATCCACTGAGCAACACCAGCCACAGCTTGGTGAGCTGTTCTCATCCATCCTGTGTGTCTTGTTGAGCAGTGAAGACTTCCCACTTTTGTCTCTCCTCCCCCACCTTGTTCTTCTCCCTGAATGAGGGGTTGTTATCTTTCTGTGTATCAGGCTCTGATTGCAGAGGAGACAAGTAGTCGGCTGGCCGAGCAGGAAGAGGAGCCTGAGAAGTTCCGTGAGGCGTTGGTCAAGTTCGAGGCCAGGTTCAACTTCCCGGAGGCAGAGAAGCTGATTACTTATTACTCGTGCTGCTGCTGGAAGGGCAGGGTTCCCCGCCAAGGCTGGCTGTACCTCAGCATCAACCATCTCTGCTTCTATTCCTTCTTCCTGGGCAAGGAACGTAAGTGAGGCTGGCATTGGTTTTGGGATGGGTTTAGCTCTTCACAGATGACGTTGGCCCTTGGGGTGCTTAGCACTGGTCCCAACATAAGTTGTTAGCAAGAAAAGTCAGACCACAAAAAAGTTAAGTAAGTTGAGATCATAACAGGTGCTGCTTGATTAATTTCCAAATAACTTATGCAGAAAATTATATTTAATTATATATCCTACTACCACTAAGGGGATTTGATTTGGTGAGACTTCATTTTTCCTACTGCCTTAAGAATCATTTCTGTGCAGCTCAGCTCATAGAGCTTCGAAGGGTTTTTACTACTCCACATTGCTTTGAAAACCCAGTGTTAGAACTGCTGGCCCAGTAGTTCTGAAGGAGTAGAACATATTGCTGCTTCTTAACACAGGGGCCATGTAAAAGATTTCCAGCCCTGAATGTCATGACTGCTTCTGGAAGAGGAGCTGGGTGGGCACTTGATTCTGGACAGCATATTCTTCACCTGGGTCCTTTTGAAATTCAGGGAATGATTCACTTTTCACACGTATATCCACTGACAGTTACCATAGTAGGCAATAGAATTCCAAGGTAAAAGAACAAAGTTGCAAGTGTCAATTGTATATTGAAATTTTAAAAAAGTTATTCTCATTGAAACTTCTTTTGGAAACAAATATTGTTTCAAATGCCCACACAGGGTGGTATGGATATTGTGTTTATACATACTTACACACACAAATACTTCTTTTTCTTCCTGCATTTCAGTTTATATTTCAACTTAAGCCCAAGGCAAGGGGGTCTTCTTTTGAATTCTGCTCTAGCCACCTTCCTGCACATGCTTTCCCTTCTTTTCCCAGGCCACCAGCCTCAGTTCTGATGCTCTAGTCCATACACTCTGTTTGCACAGCCCCTCCCCACCATATCTGGAATGTGTTTTGACCTAACCTTGGCCTTCCTTACTCTTCTGCTTTCTGAAATGCTTCCCAGAGTTAACACTGGGTCTTGCCTCTGCTTTCCCATTCAATGTCTGTTTGGAAACTCCTTTCATCCTTCAGAATTCAGTACAGATTTTATTACCTCCTGGGACCTTCCCTGGCCCCCTCATGAATGGTACCATGTTTGTCCATGTCAAAATTGGTACCATTTTGGGTCCTGTCAAGTCACTGGTTGCTTATTTGTTTACATGTCTGTTTTCCCTATTTAAACAAACTACCCAAGGGCAGGGTTCTTCACAAACTGCATGCTTAATGAATGAAAGTTGATAGTGTATGTGTGTGTATAAACAGGACTTTATGTGAAAGCAACTAGAAGTAGCTGAAGAAGCTTATTCTCTAGCCCAGTGATTTTCAACCAGTATGTGCAAGAATTTTTAAAACATATAATGCCTGACTACTTAGTCAGGGGCACTGAGCTCTTTTCTCTTAGACTTTCAAATAAAAAATGACAACAGCCAATACAACAATAGCTATCTTATGTGAATGAGTCCAAATTATACCTTTTTTTGTTAGATCAGCAAAAAAATATAATTCTTTGGTGTACTGCAGAATTTTAGTAAATAATTTGTGTACTACGAGATGAAAAAGGTTGAAATTTGCTGCTGTAGCCTAATGTAAAAATGTGGCCTTTTAAAATTATTAACTTCTTAAGACATTATTGCAAAATATAAATGGAAAGAATTTGTAGAAAGGAAAATACTTAATTATCCCCTTCTTTATTTGAATAGTGAAATGAGTTATTTTCTAATACTTAACCAATCATTGTCACTAACCCTAATTTTGTTAGGGTATTAACTTTGGAAAAACTAAATGATTCTCAATAGTTGGTAATTATTTTAAGTTGTTTTATATGTGTCTTCCCCATTTTTTCTGTATTAGCACCCTAGCCTACCTACCAGTGTGCTGGAAACATTTCTGAGAATAAAGCATTTGTTTATAAAATGAACTGTTTGTACTGCATTACTTTAAAAAGAATTCCATAAAAACTACTTGTACCCTGTCTTCTAAGACTAAAACAACTGTCATTTGACACAGTCTGAATATTAAGCCCATTTCTTTAAACGAGATCATGAATAATCCTCTTTTGTACTTTCTTTTATAGTTTACACAATGGATGCTGCTTTCGAAACTAGCATTTATGTGGATTGCATATTTTGCAAATATTTAAGTTTAAATATTCTTTCTTTTTTTTGACATACTCATTGATGTTAGAGAGAGGGGAAAGCAGGGGGGAGAGGGGGGAGAGAGAGAGAGAGAGAGAGAGACATCTATATGAGAGACAAGTATCAATCAGTTGCCTCTTGTGTATGTTTAGACTGGGGACCAGATCTAGGCATGTGCCCTGACGGGGAATCAAACCCACAACCTTTTGGATTACAGGCCAGCACCAACTAACTGAACCATACTGGCCAAGGCTTAAATATTCTTGAGAAAATTTTCATGGTTTTTCAGAATGATGTCCCTTGTATATGTACAGTAGCCAGCAACTTGAGAAGTTCTACTTACACCTTGGAAACAGTTATTAGGACATGAATTGGTTTCTAACATACAGCTATCAAGCAGTTCTGTGCCTGATCTCTCCTGCTCTGGTTTCAAAGATATTTGCATCTTACTGTAAGGAAAGCCTTGGACTGTTGTTGATGTACATAAGTTTGGGGTAAGTTTTAGGATAAAATGTTTTTGCTTTTTTTCCCCTACTAGTTAAACTTGTAGTCCCTTGGGTTGATATCCAGAAATTAGAAAAAACATCCAACATCTTTCTGACGGCTACTATTCGAATTACCACGCATAGTAAGGAGAGGGACTTCTCCATGTTCCTGAACCTTGAAGAGGTGTTTAGGATCATGGAGCAACTGGCAGACATGACGCTGCGAAGGCTGTTGGATAATGAGGGCTTTGACCTGGACCCAGATCTTCAGGAGCCAAGCCAGATCACCAAGAGGTAAGATCTTCTGGTGCCAGGTATCCCTCACACCAACTTCATTTACCTGTGCTTTGTTAGCATGAGTTACACTACATTTAAATTTCCCTTGTGGCAGAATCCAGATTTTCCTCTGTTGTTAACCATGTTATAATAATTAGCAATGATTATTATTTGTTCCTTAAATGCCATACACTTTGATTTCTGGATCCTATTCCTTTTTTTTTCATAACAATTTCCATAAAAATACTTCTAGAAAATGTAATATGGTAGGTAGCCTCTTGATAGAATTCTATTCAGCATTGGGTTTTATTGATGAACATTAAGAAAACTTGTATTTTCATATTCAACTGTGGTTGACCATGATTTCTGGCTTTGTGGTTCAAAATGGATAACCACAGAGCTGCTACAAAGGTGAACTGTTACAGAGGTATCCTTTGACCCTAGAGAAAGGGATGGGGGGTGGGGGGAGAGGGAAACACCAATGTGAGAGAGAAACATCAATTTGTTGCTCCATGACCAGGGATTGAACCCACAACCTAGGTATGTGCTCTGATCTGGAATTGAACCCACATCCTAGGCATATGCCCTGACCCGGGACTGTACCTGTAACCTTTTGGTGTATGGGACAATGCTCCAACCAACTGAGCCATCTGGCCAGGTCCTATTTGGATATTTTTGATATAGTTACAAAATTACCACTGTTATTTGAATGTTAGTAGTCATTAAAAAATTTATTTTGTTGTGGTAAAATACATATAAAATTACCATGTTAACCATTTTTAAATGTATAGTTCAGTGGTATTAAGTGCATTCCTGTTGTTGTATGACCATCATGATCATCTATTTCCAGTACTCTTTTCATCTTGCAAAACTGAAACTCTGTGCCTTTTAAACAACTCTCCATTTTCTCCTTCCCCTTTTCCTGGAAAGCACCCTTTCTATCTTCTATGGCTACGAATTTGACTATTCTGGATACCTCATATAAGTGGAATCATGCAGTGTTTGTCTTTTGTTACTGGCTTATTTCACTTAGCATGATGTCCTCAAAGGTTCATCCTTATAGCATGTGTCAGAATTCCTTTTTTTTTTTGCATGTATGTATTACATTTTGCTTACCTGCTCATCCATCCATGGCTGTTGTAAGTTGCTTCTACCTTCTGGCTATTGTGAATAATGTCCGCTGTGAATATAACTGTGCATCCATGTCTTTAAGACCCTGCTTTCAGCCCTGGTCAGTGTGGCTTAGTTGGTTGGAGTGTCGTCTCATACATGTAAAGGTCACAGGTTTGATTTCCAGTCTCAGGGCACATGTCTAAATTGCAGGTTTGGTCCCGGTTGGATCCTGTGTAAAAGGCAGCTGATCCATGTTTCTTACATCAACATTTCTCTCCTTTCCTTCCCTTCTCTCTAAACTCAATAAGTATGTCCTCAGGTGAGGGTTAAAAAAAAAAAAAGATCCTGCTTCAATTCTTTTTGTTGTATAGCCAGAAGTAGATCGTATGTGATTATGTGTTTAATTTTTTAGGAACCACTAGTCATTAAAAATTTTTTTATCATCAATTTTAACATTTCTATTATTCCTTAAACACATGAATTGTCCTCTCTGAACATTTGGGGGAAAATATCTTTCTAATTAGTGATCTCAGAACAGTAGTATGTTTAGAATTTTCTTGAAAGAGGAGGAAAATCAAAGGCCTGTAGCACTTGAGACCCTTTTGGTAAAATCGTCCATTTTGGAGAAAATTCATCAATGTTGGCAGTTGTCAGAATCAGAGGAATTCTACAAGGCTACCCTCTCTTCTACACTGGGGACTATTAAAAAGTGATGAGAGCTCCTGAGGGAAGAGGAGTGAAGTTGGGGGGTCACGTGGCCTGGTGCTGATTTTTTGGGGTGGCTTTTTGGTCTCATTTGTGAGATGGATATTGTCCTTCATAATGGGCAAACCAGGAAGATGGCAGGAGTGAAAACTGAAGGTGGCAGAATTCACATTGTCTTTTCTGTGATGGGAGTCTGTTCCAGGAAAGGTAAACCTAGCCCACAAGAACCTGGGAAAAGGCTAGAGCACCAAGTACTTCTGGCCAAGATGGAGGCATAGGTAGACACACAGTGCCTCCTCACACAACCAATATAAGGACAACAACAATTTAGAAGCAAAAAAACAACTAGTACTGATGGAAAATTGAACTGTGGAAGTCCAATAACCAAGGAGTTAAAATAGACACATTCATCCAGACCTGTAGGAGGGGCGGAGCCTGGTGGCCAGGTGGAGTGGGGTTGCAGCAAAAAAAGCTGTGGCTGGCATCCCCGGGTGCAGGGTGGCAGCAGGTGAACCCAGTGAGGCAGCGGATTGTGGAGGGGTGCAGCAGACGAGGCGGCTGTTGGAACGGGTGGTACCACATTCACGCACAGATAAACCAGGCAAAACTGGGGAGCGAGACAGACCATGCAAGCCAGGGCTCCAGTGGGGGGGAATAAAACCTGAAAACACCAATTGAACACACCTATGGAGGTTGAGGTGCCAGGAGAAATTCCGAGCCTCCCAGGTGAGTTTGCTGGAGAGACCCACAGGGTCCTAGGATGTACACAAACCCACCCACATGGAAATCAGCACCAGAAGGGCCCAGTTTGCTTTGGGGAAGCAGGGGAAGTGGCTGAAATCCAGCTGAGAGTGTAGCAAGCACCATTGTTTCCTCTCTGACCCCGCCCCCACCTACGACATCACAACACAGCAACTTGGGTTGCCCTGCTCTGGTGAATACCTAAGGGTCTGCCCCTCACTACATAACAGGCGCGTCAAGACAGAAACCAATGGCCCAGATGAAAGAACAGGTCAAAGCCTCAGAACAAATACAACTAAGTGATGAAGCACTTTAAAGATGGTTTCAACATGTAGGGGGTGAAAAGGCCAGAGTCCATTTATAATAGTCTTTCTTTTTCTTACAGTGATGCACTTATTTTATGATATTATGTAACAAAATATTCTTCATGTACATACATTAAAAACACTGATTTCTCTGAAACATTGAAACCTTTCTTAAGCTGCCTGTTTTTGTAATGCACACTTTGATTTATGGTAAGCATTCATATGCATCAGTATAAACATTAAAGATTTTCATGAGTAGGCTGGTATTTGTAATTTTGGTTTCTATGTAATGTTGATTATAAATCCATTCTTTTTAAATGTTAATGATTACCTCTTATTCTCTACTTGCAAAATTAATTATTTTGTGTTTAAATAAAATTAGAAAACTGGAGTGGTCCTTACGTCCTGCAGAGATTGAAAACATGGAATCTCAGTGTTTTTGAGTAATACATTTATGGCTTTTTTTATCCTCACCTGAGAATGTGTTTATTGATTTTACAGAGAGAGAGGGGAAGGGGGGAGAAGGGGGACAGGGAGGGAGGCAGAGGAGGCAAGAGGGAGGGAGGGGGGAGAGGGAGGGAGAATTGATTGTTGTTAGTACACACCCCGACCAAGAATCAAACCCACAACCTTCTGGTATACAGAGTGATTGATGCTCCAATCAGCTGAGCCACCCGGCCAGGGCTGCATTTTGTTTTCACATGCATATTTGAGAAATGCATATGGAATATTTTACTGTAGGTCTTTCTGAGTCTACCATTCAGTGGTTTTCTGAATTTTATTCTCTTTAAAGTCTTCTATGGTAAGAATATTTCTTTTTTTCCCCAAGGTATTATGTGGCATGTCATTGCCACCTTTCTTATTTTTTTTTTGTTATGGTAAGTAACCATTTTGCTACTACTATCTAGCAGGTACACTGTTTGTTTTTTGCAATGTGGAATTGACTCTATGTTGGCATTTTAGAATTTGATAAAACTATATAATTTTTTCATTAATACATTGATTCTTTTTAAATTTAAGGAATCTTTTTATCATATACACACAAATATAATTTTCTTGACTTCACAAATATTCTCTTCCTTTTCAGGGGAATATTTGAGGATGGGGGATTCAGGTGGACCTGTTAATGAGCATGTAGTTATCCAGATCTGGACAATTTCATGTTTGTTAAATTGGAACTTTGGCTTGTTCAAACTCAATTTTAAACTTCACCCACTCTGTTTAATTTTTTAACATTAAATTTAAGTCATTTGTTCAAAGTCTGCAAAAAAGAAGGCTGCAGTCCTTCGTTCAAATGCATAAGGTCTGATATTGAATACACACTTAATGTGAAGTATAGGAACTAAAATGACAAAGCCTGTTGTGTGAAACTGTTTTCATTTATGGTTCATTGGTTTTTGTACCAATATTTTTCATATACTTCAGTGCAAGTTTTGTCAGTTAACCTTACTTTATGAGTAAATTAAGTAATCCAAATTATATTCTTTAAACTTTTTTATTAGTATGGCACTTTGATAAAATGGTCAGTAACCAACTACTTTACTGGCAAAAGACACCATGTACCAAGTGCTGGAAAATTTATTTTAAATGTAGATATCTGTGAATACTAATGTTTTTTTCATGTAAGTGCCTGTTCAGAGTTTCAAGGTTTATAAATTCCAAATATTTTTGTAGTCGCTTGCATGTAGTAATCTAGAATATATTTCAAGAAAATGTGAAAAACTGTTGTATTTAACTAGCCTCAAATTGTGTGACCATGATGTATAGTAATGAATTTGAAAGTCCTGGCCAGGTGGCTTAGTTGACTGGAGCATCATCCCACATACCAAAAGGTTGGAGGTTTGATTCCCTAAACTAAACATGCATAGTTTATGGGTTTGTTCCCCAGTTGGGGTGCATATAGGAGGCAGCTAGTTGATGTCTCTCTCTCTCTTCCCCCTCCTTCCCTGCCTCCTATCTTTCCTCTCTCTCTAAAAATCTATAAATATATCATTGGGTGGGGAAAATATTTTTTAAAAAGAGAATTTGAAGCAGTAAAAAAAGAAAATAGAAGAAGAAAGAGAGAAGGATGACAGGGCCCTGGTGGTGACTGGTGGTAAAGCTGCCCAGTGCTGAGGTGCTGAGGCTGGCCCAGAAGGAACAGCAGTGTTCTTGTTCAGGCATGTTTTTTTGATAATTGCACTCTGATTCTCTCCAAAAGTGAAAGGCATGTCACTGTTCACCAAGTCTTTACCAGTGCCCATTTCTTTCTTTTTGTGGACATGTGGATATAAATAGGTAATGACTCAGTTAACTTCACATCCTGCCAAGAGAACTCAGGGTTAAAGTTTAGGAAAACAGTTTCTTCATGCTAAGGGCATGGTCAGATATGTTGGAATGGTTGTCAGTCTCTGTTTTGTTGACATATATTCACTTCCCTTCCCAGATAATGGCTTTAGAAAAGTACATTTGGGGTCATGAGCCTGGTGACTATGGGTTTGTCATGAATGCTGCTGTACTCACTGCTGAGGGACTTACAACATATCAGAGCAAGGCTCATACTGGTGGGAGCAGTGAGGATGAGAAGGTGCATTGCCACCCCAGGGTCAGACAGAATCCAACTTGTCAGACAATTCAGAACTGGCAGAACATGGGGTCACTGACCCAGCCCACATGCTTCAACAGCAGAGTTCCTGGCCCAGAGCTTTCCAGTACGCAGTCACTGAGAATCCAGGGGGGCAGGGTGTCTGGGGTGGGGCAGGGGCCTCCAGAGAGAGAATGGAAGGAGGGAGGGAATAAATTATTAGTCCTGAAATTTTTATACAGGAAATATGAATCCCAAAGTTTTGAATGATGGGGTGAGAAAAGTATAACCAGATAGTTTTGGGGGAACATATTGGAGAAGTGATGGGCCTCACGAAGTGGAAGTTAATATCTTCATTAAAGTCTCTTTGGATGGGCTGAAAATGCTGGAGGAAAACTCAATTAATGCAGTATAGTAATAGAAATGATTCTCACTATGTAAGTAAGCTCTTCCTGCCAGTAGGTAGACAGTGTCTCCCAAGAGGCTGATGTCCTCAGTAATAATCCACGCCCTCAGTAGTAATTCTTCACCTGCAGTTAGCTGGCTTGTACTTAACTCCCGGCAGCTTTTCAGACCCTCTTGAGCCTTCTCTGCCCAGCTTCATCCCTTTCCTACTATTCTCCCCATGCCCCCACCAGCAGTGTCCAAGCTGCATGTAGTTTGTTTGACTGACCGTCCTGATCTTAGCAGAGTCCTCATGGACCACTGGAAACATTCCTGGGGATCATGCAGTGCTGAATAGTTCCCTTAGCAGGAAAGGCCCTGTCTCCCACCTGCAGCATCCTAGGTGCTCTGTAGTCACCTAGACAGGATGGAGAAGAGAGGAGGAGGGCAGGAGCCTTTTCTGGAGGGTGAAAAAGCCTTCTGATACCCAGTGTTGTTGAGGTGCTGGTGAGTTGTCTGCTGTCTGAAGATGGGTTACTTCATACTCCCACTCTCTGAGTAGTCCTCAGCTGCGGTGTGCTTTGTGTAAGGTCCCACATCACACTTTGTCCTTCCATTTCCACAGAGCGTTTGGGGGATTGCAGAACAAACACACATTTGAGAAATGCAGTGTTTTCTGTGCAGACTTGGGTTTTCAGGAAAAGCACATCTAGCCTTTCTGCCTTGTTTCTAGCTTGCTAATTCTTAATATTTCCCAGACTTTTAAATGCATCCAACCTGGGTCTATGGGTGAGCACCTAACAAGAGACTGTAGAAATCTTTGTGTGTTTCTTTGTGCGGCAAACTGTAGAACACTGAGTTATTCCAGAAGGGCAGGAGTGGTGGCTGCAGGCTTTCTGTTTAGCACAGATGGGAAGTTCTCACATTCTGAGCTAATAGAGAGCCCCCCTGCCTGAGCTTGTCACACAGCCCATGTGTGGGGAAGCATTTGGCCTTGAATCAGCTTTAAGCCTCTGACACATAGGGGGTATGTGTAATGAGGAACATGAAGGAGTGAGAGCCAGTGTGTGAGACCTGACACAGTTCTTTCCAAATGCATTCTAAAAGTTATGGGGTAAGAGAGAGGGGGAAATTTGTTTTTGATACATCTTTACCTAATCTAAGAGGGACAACTCTAATTCTGGGTTTGTGGAAAAATAAGAGAAGTACTTACCCTTAAGTACTTCTAGCAGGGGCACGTATGGGAAGCAACCAACTGATGTTTCTGTCTCACATCAATGTTTCTCTCTCTCTCCCTCTCCCACCCCCTTCCCTCTGCCATATAAAAATCAGTGGAAACATGTCCTTGGGTGAGGATAAAAGAAAAGATAGGATGACTTATGGTACCTTCCTCTGCTATTCTCTAGCTGTGGCTGTGCAGGCCAGAAGTGTGCACAGTAGGTAATAGTGAATATTGTTGGGTTGTTGGCCTGGTTTCCATCCTGACAGGGGCATTTCTGCCATGGCTTACAGGCCTGAGATCACTTGCTGCTCATATTTTGAGAGATAATTCACATATTTTACAATTCACACTTTTGAAGGATACCATTCTTTACTGGTTTTCAGTATGTTCACTGAGTTGCACAGTCATCACTGTGATCAATGTTAGAGAGTTGTCATCAACCCAAGAAGAAACCTTATACTTGTGAGCAGTCACTCCTTATTTCTCCCCCTTCCTCCAGCCCTAAGCAGTCACAAATTTGTTTTGTCTTTATAGATTTGCTTATTCTGGAAATTTTGTATAAATCGAATCAGGCAATAGGTAGTCTTTTATATTTGGGTCCTTTAACTTAGCATAATGTTTTCAAGGTTCATGCATGTTGTAGCATGTATCAGAACTTCATTCCTTTTCATGGCTGAGTAATATTCCATCGCAGGGTATATCACATTTTGCTTATCCATTCATCAATTGATGGACATTTGGATTGTTTACAGTTTGAAGCTATAATGAAAAATGCTGCTATGAAGATGCATACATTTTTGAGTGGACATATGTATTCAGTTCTCTTGGGTATATACCTACAAGTGGAATTGCTAGGTCATTTGATGATTCCACATTTAACCTTTTGAGGAATAGCCAGGCTGTCTTTCAAAGTGGCCACACCATTTTACATTTCTACCAGCAGTGTATGAAAGTTCCAGTTTCTCCACATCCTCACCAATACTTGTTATTATCTGACTTTTTGATACTGGATTTTTATACAATTGTTTTATGGTAATTCCTGGTGTTACTTAAACTTGAAAAGATTGTATATTTTGGTCTCTGGGTTTGTCACATTACTTCTGTGCAGAGGCAGCCCATTCAGCTTTGTGTCCTTGTTCCAAAGGTTGGCTGTGAAGTGGAGCATGTGCTGCTGACTCCTGCAGGAACTGTACGGCACAGCACCTTTTTGTATTCATTTAAATAATAGATTGTGCCAGTGGGTTTACAAGTGTTTTCCTTTGTAATGGAGTGTGTTCATTGTTTCTGCCTCTTTATTCTGTCTCTCTCCTTCACCAGGCATCTGGAAGCTAGAGCACAGAATGAATTCTTCCGGGCATTCTTCAGGTTGCCGAGGCCAGAGAAGTTGCACACAGTCATGGACTGTGCTCTGTGGACACCCTTCAGTCGCTGTCACACTGTTGGTCGGATGTTCACCTCAGATAGTTACATCTGCTTTGCCAGCAAAGAGGATGGCTGCTGCAACGTCATCCTTCCACTCAGAGAGGTAGGGAGGGGATCCCACCTCCCTGGGAGATGGCAGCCAGTGGGGACCTCACTGCTGGCTAAGGCTGGGTATCTAGAGGGAAGCATGGCCTGAATTTGACCATTGCCTTCTTAGCTGTTGCTTTTTCTGTTACTGCTGTGGCAACTTGAAATTTTTATAAAAGTGATTGGGGAGAACAGGACATGCTGACCTCCACATTATCAATAAAGCTGTTATTTAAAAGTACTGCCTAGCAATTAAAGCTTTATGACAGCTTTTAGTCATGCATACTCCCCTTTCACCCACAAAAGAGAAGAGAAAAAAAGATGACCTACAAAAAGCATCCCTTCTGAAAATAAAGGTCAAATTGTTTGGCTTTTATATACTCCTGAAATCTTAGTTGAAAATTTAAAAGTGTTTCCATTCACATGGATCAGGCCCCTTCCTACTATACAACGCCATAATTCTTCTCTTGGAATTGAGAGCAGCCCGAGTCTACTTCTGGCTCTGACAGCTCATCCTGTGGTCTCAGGGCATCCCTGCCATGACTGTACCCACAACTCCATTACAGTCAGAACCCCTGTCTTCCTATTGTGACATCCTGACAAGCACTTCTTCAGAAAAACTCAAAATTTCTTCATTCCTGTGATTTCATATCTCCATGTCTTATTTTGGCAGCAGGTGTCTTCATTTCACAAATATTCTTACATAAGAGTGGAACAATCCACTTGTCTTATATACTTATTTTTTAAAATTATGATAATATATACATAACAGCATTTACCATTTTAGCATGTTTAAATGTTAATCAATGACATTAAGTCATTCATTTTGTTGTGCAGTCATCTCCAGAACATTTTTTACCTTCCCCAACTGAAACCCTGTACCCATTAAGCAACACCTCCTCATCCCCCTTCCCTCCACGTCCAGTCCTTGGCAACCACCATTCTACTTTCTGTTTCTGTGAATTCAGCTATTCTGGGTACCTCATGTAAGTGGAATCATACAGTATTTGTCCTTTTATGACTGGATTATTTCACTTAGTGTAATGTCCTCAAAGTCCATTCATGTTGTAGCATGTGTCAGAATATCTGCCCTATTTATGGCTGAATAATAGTTTCTTGTATGTATAGAACACATTTGGTTTATCCACTTGTGTTCAAGGGTGGCCACTTGGGTTACTTTCACCTTTTAGCTATTTTGAATATGCTGCCTTACATACTTTTAACCTCTGTCCCAGTTCCTTATTGTAGTTATTTGTTTTGGCCTTCTATCTTGGGGTATTTCTGAGGATGTAATTAAATGTCTGCTTCCCTTCTTTTTTGCTGTACCTTTTTGTGTGTAATTTCTTGTCACAGGTTGTGAGCATTGAGAAGATGGAAGATACAAGTCTGCTGCCCAACCCCATCATCATTAGCATCCGCAGCAAGATGGCCTTCCAGTTCATTGAACTCAAGGACAGAGATGACCTGGTGGAGAGTCTGCTCATCCGGCTAAAGCAGGTGCATGCTGACCACCCTGTGCATTACAGCACCTCACAGGATGATGACATGGTATGATCTTTCAAAAGAGTAGGATTCCACACACTGAAAACCCCTTCTATTTTTTTTTACCAGTTCTATGGCAGCAGTCTGCAAAAGGGAGTGCACATAACAATAATGCACATGGGTACAACAAGCATATGTCAGACATGATGTGGCTTTTATATCAGTTTGGCACCATTTCTGATGCACTGGGTGTCCTAAGTAGGTGTTCCACAGGTTAGAGGGGTCTCCAGGCAGATTAAAGGGGTTGATAGGTGTGTACCCCACAGGTTAGAGGGGCTAAAGGGGCACTCTACTCACAGGTTACAAGGGTCCTCCACCACCCCAGGTTGGAAGGGGTGTTGTTATTTGGGGGCAGGAGTAGTGTGCTGAAAGAGAAGCTTCATTGTCTTTGAGGGTGGACAGCTACAAAAATGGACCTGGTCTGCTGGAACCTAGTCTTTTGTACTTACACACCCATCCTGGACAGGGAGGACCAGAGATAATTTTCAGTACCCTAGAACTGTTTTCTAGAGATAGTCCTTTTCAGTCTGGAAGCTAAGGGAAGATGAGACTGCACATGAGGAAAGGTGCTTTCCTAGTCCCCATTAGATATGTGCCCTGGGTGCCATGAGCAATCTCATGGGCACATTGCAGTGTAGACTGTACTCCTTCCTGAGGATCAAATCCACTGGGTTTCATATTAGTCTCTTTTTCCTTTGATTCATAAATCGACATGTTTGAATTTGTTATGCTCATGCCTTCAAAGGCAAGATGAAGATTGTCCTATAATTAAAGCAATGACTTTCTTCTTTCTCTCTCTCCCCCTCTGTGCAGATGTCACATGTGTTTCATTCAACAAGCATGTGCAGTGGCCACAAGTTTAGGGATCTTGAAATGATATCTTCTCAAAATAGTGAGGAAGGTGAAGAAGAACAGAGCTTGCAGCAGCACCCCCAGGCCCTGAAAGCTGTCTTGGAGCAGTCAGGCAGCCAGAGTCCCGACACTCGAATGGTGGGTGCATACTCTGCCTATCCCAGACCTCACAGAGTTTGCATGGGTATGGCTTCCCAGCCATCTGACTCACTGTGGAGCTCAGCATCTAGGAGGGTGGGTGTGTCTGGAATAGCAAGCTTCCCTCTCTTTGCCTCCTTGGCCCAAAATGGGAGTCCACTGATGCCGCTGCCTGGGCACGCATGCATGTGTTGAGGATGTGGTCACATAGTGGAGTCTGTGTTCCCAGAAAGTCTCTCTTTTTATCGAGTAGGATCTGAGTATGCATCTTTTTATGGTATTTCTTTTTTGTAAAGATAATTAAATAAACATCTTATTAAAAGAAACTTAAGTTTTCTGCCATCTAGCAATTATTTTAAAGGGTTTTTAATTGCCTAGAAGAGTAGTATCTTGTTTCTGATGGTGAGAGCAATGTGATTTTTTCAGATTTCAGTTTTTCTTCTGGCTGTCAGGAAGTTCATGGCAAGTTTTGATTCCCCCTTGTTCCTATTTGTCCCCTTAGCTGACCTGTGTTTCGGCAGCTGGTTCCATATCAGCATCCTTCCTCTCATGCCTCCCATTCTGACCTCACCCTCCCATCTGCTTTGGGTTACTTTTGTCTTAGGACAAATATTTTCTTCCTATCCACTTTGCCAAGGAAATGGCATTTTATTGCCTAAGTGCTCCCACTGGGCTCTCAACTTCTGAAGGGCTGGTGCTCTGTATTGTTCCCCTTTACATCCTCAGTGCCCAGTAGAGGTTCAGAAGTACTATTTGCTGAAGGAGTTGCCTGTCACTGTTAACAGAGGTGATGTTCCTGTATTTTGGATTGTAGATGGGCTGCACTGGAAGTTGCAGGTGGGCTTCTTTGTATATTAAGGATGTTTCTATTTTCAGTCCAGAGAACAGATAAAATTAAGACTGTGGAATGACCATTTTATGGAATATGGCAGAACTGTATGTATGTTTCGCACAGAGAAGATCCGGAAGCTTGTGGCCATGGGGATCCCTGAGTCTTTGCGTGGTAGACTCTGGCTGCTCTTCTCAGGTAAGTGGTTCATGTGCCTCTAGGCCAAACATGATTTCTGGAGCAGACTCAGAAACACAGACTGAGGTCTGAGCAGTGTGTGTGTGTATCCTAGATTCTTCCCGTGATGTTCCCAACCCAGACTTCAGAACCATACTGTGACAACTGTGGGGCCTTGGTCAGACTGCCTGGGCGTCTGGTCATCAGTGTCCTCCTCATCAATGTGAAGTCTGGCTGACGTGATCTCTTCTATTTTAAAAAGGACTTTGAGCCTTGACTGGTGTAATTCAGCTGGTTGGGCATCATCCCATAGGCCAAAAAGTCATGGGTTGGATTCCTGGTGAGGGCATATGCTTGGGTTATGGGTTCATTCCCAGTTGGGACGTGTATGAGAGGCAACCAATCAATGTTTCTTTCTCATATCTGTGTTTCTCTCCTGGTCTTTCTTCCTCTCTTCCCCTCACTTTAGAATCAATTTTTAAAAAATAAGTTTGAGTCTATATGTAATCCTGAGAATTCTGTTAAATACCAACCCCCTGGAAGGGAAGTGTCTTTAAAGAGCATGCACTCTGAAATATACTAAACAAAACAGTCTTTATAAGGTGTTCACTTGCAATGGTGTTGAAATAAATTCCTCAGAGTACACTTTCTATTAGCTCCTCCTTCCTAAAGACACTTATGTCTCCAAGAGACAGAATCACAGAGATATCTCCTCTGTGTTTTCTCCTTCTAAATCATTTGACCTATTCAGTGCTGCCTTTTTGGTGTCAGGCCCCAGGCCTCTCCCTCCCTCTGCTGTTGTTTAGTGCTGATGGATGGGCTGAGACTGGAATCAAATTTCTTCAGAGACTCCGGAGCAGGCATTCATCTGTCTCCACATTGATCATGAGCCATTTTGTCTCAGTTTGTAGAGGAGCTGGGCTTCGAGCAGGAAGGGTAGGGCCCTGTTGTTCTGTGGTGTGACTCCACCACAGAGTGCTGAGGGAGGCATGGTGAGGAGTGTCACTTTTTCCAGGTAACTTGTACTGTGTACACATCAGCAGTGAGGCTGGGCATGTGTGGGTACCTGTCCTCTCATTACTTGGTTATCCTGTTCCTCCATCATGGTAACTTCTCACCCCCAATTATCTTGCTTCTCCTTCCTGGTCTCTCCCCCAAAGTATCCCAGCCCCTTTCTTATCTAGTCAGAGGTACCCACATGTAGAATTTGGGCTTTCTGGCACACTGGGTGCATTTCCATAGTCAGTGTCATGGATACCTCTCTAGCCACTGTTCACCCAATCACAGGCTGAGTCTCCCCCTCAGGCTTGTTTCTGCAGCTGCCTACCCAAGACACACCATAGAGACAATTTTTTTAAAAAAGTTAAAAGTGTCTTCTGTATTTTTATCTGTAATAAAAACAATCTGTGTTCATATTTGAAAAAAAATATGGAGGAACAAGCAAAGAAAGTAACATTACTCAAAAATCTAGCCACCTAGAATGGTTTATGGTCTTCCAGGTGTCTTTAATGAACATATTTTATATATGTGTATTGTTAGCTCTCCATATCCATATGTTTTGCATCTGTGAATTCAACTAACACAGATCAAAAATACTCAGGGAAAAAAATCCCAGAAAGTTTGAAAAAGTGACACTGAACTCACCATGTGCCAAGCACTACACTAAATCCATGTGAATGAACTGATGTGTAGGAACACAGTGCTGTAGCCTATATGCAGATACAGGTTGTATGCAAATCCTACACTATTTCATAGAAGGGACTTGCATGTCCACAGATTTTGGTATCCATGGGGATCCTGGAACCAATCCTCCATGGATACTGAGGAATGACCATTTACACATATGCTTTTTATTAAGAAAATAAGTGCTGAGTCAGTTCATATAGGGCTGCCTTTTCATTCCAGTGATAGACTGTTTCCTTTGGTGGCAGAAGAGTTGCTATAGTGTTTAAACTGTTGCTAAATAAGTGATAACTGTTAATATAAAGGACAGTTGGAGAAGGGCATAGTCCTAAACCCAATAAGAATTAAAAACATTAACTAGTGGTTAAAGGCATAACTGGGCCCTTGCTGCTTCCCCTGCCTTTTGGGAACCTGTCTGCAATGGGCTGGCAGCAGTTTCTGGGAGGGAACCATAGCCCCACTGAGGGAAGGCTGACCAAAACCACAGGTGCCCTGATACTGGCTGGTGAGTGACGAGAACTTTCAGAAGGTGTTGGTTCTCTTATCCCTGATGTCCCTGCTGTCAGAGGCCTGGGCAGTAGTTTGGCCCTGGGTGAGCTGTGCTTGTCCATCTTGCACATCATGAACACTGCAGTCTCATGCTGGCTGCTGTTGGCTCCTTAATAATTGTTAGCATTACTTAATCATAATGGCATCTTCTCATGAGATTTACACATTGGTGCTCAGTAATTTCTTGTTGAGTTAATGCATGGAAAACTGTGTATTTGTACATACATATAAGTATATATGTATACACATAAACACATCAGACACTTCCTGTTGCTAGGGAATACAATTTATGAAGACCATAATAATAAAAGTGTTTCTAGTATGTGTTTCTAGTTCTTCGTATAAGGTTATTCTTAGAAAAGCCATGTTCTTTCTTTTTTGTTTTTTGACAGAAATGAAGTCCTTTTTGTTGTATGTAGTCTCAAAATATTTCATGTCTTTCAAGAAATGAGACCCTACTGAGGTTCTCTGACAGGGCAGGTGCCCTTCCTATGTTTACACTATCTTGGTAATCAACTCTCTTGAAAAATTACTTTTAAATCATTAGATGCTGTAACTGATCTCGCCTCACATCCTGGTTACTATGGTAATCTGGTAGAGGAGTCCATGGGCAAATGTTGCCTGGTGACAGAGGAGATAGAACGGGACCTGCATCGTTCCTTACCAGAGCACCCTGCCTTCCAAAACGAAACTGGAATTGCTGCTTTGAGGAGAGTTCTGACGGCCTATGCCCACCGGAACCCCAAAATTGGGTACTGCCAGGTGAGGTGTGTGCTGAGGAGAAGAATCCTCTAGTCCACATCCTGTGTTGACCACTTAGGCCTCAGGGTCTGTGATTTCTGGCCATCTGGTACCAAGGACAGTTGTGTGAGGCTACGGGCTTGGTCCCTTTCCCTAAACAATTCATCGAATGAGGCCAAAGGAAGTTACCTTCATAGTGTCATACAGCCTGATCATTTAAGATTAGAAAGCTTTCCCAGGGCCTAAGAAGAGCATCACATGTGCTCAGTCTACAGTGGAGGAGGTGCTGTTTTCATGCATCTGCAGGCCTCCACTGATGGGTGGCGAGGATAAAGCTGCTATGGAACTCTGTCTTTCTAGACCTCTAGGACTTAACAGGGATTGTTTTTTAAATAGCATTGCTATTTGGGGAGGAAAAAGATGTTTGGGGCAGGTCGCTTCCTTCAGGAAACATGAGGGGTGGAGGTAAGATGTCCTCTGAACAGTCCCTGAGGACTCAGGAAGTTTGTTTAGTTTACTCAGGGATGTGGTAGCCAAGCACAAAATAAACACCAGCAACAAACAACAAAAATCCCCCAGCCTAAGACTGGATTAGAGAAGATTCTGACATTTAAAAATACAAGATTTCACACTTTGAAGAAGCAAAATCAGTGGGTGGATGACATGTGTGTATGTGTGTATCTGTCAGAACATAAACACAGAAAATGGATGGATTTAATCTGAGCCTGAGGTGTGCACCACAGCTCAATCCAGCATTGCTAGATGGGGGCAGTAATGGAGTGGTTGTTGACTTCTCAGCCTGGTATCTATACCTTGTGAGGACCAGGTTGATAGGACACATGGTAAATTCCACTGCATGAAGGTCAGTGTGGTTGGGGCACCCTGATCTTGACTTTTATAGGTCATTTGGACTTCTGTGTTTTTTAACTTCTCTGTGTTCCTGTGTGGTCTAGTCAGTAACTGTTCCTCCTCTGTGAACCCTGAGCAGTCCATGAACATCCTCACCTCTGTCTTGCTGCTGTATGCCAAGGAGGAGGAAGCCTTCTGGTTGCTAGTTGCTGTGTGTGAGCGGATGCTTCCTGACTACTTCAATCACCGAGTCATTGGAGCACAAGTGGACCAGTCTGTGTTTGAGGAGCTTGTTAAGGAGCACCTGCCTGAGCTGGCGGAGCACCTGAACGACCCATCAGCCCTGGCATCCATCTCGCTCTCGTGGTTCTTGACTCTGTTCCTCAGCATTATGCCCCTGGAGAGTGCAGTGAACATTGTAGATTGCTTCTTCTATGATGGGATCAAAGCCATCTTCCAGCTAGGGCTAGCTGTGTTGGATGCCTGTGCCAAAGACCTCTGCAGCAGCAGGGATGATGGCCAGGCCTTGATGGTCCTCAGCAGGTGAGCCCTGGTGCTGTCTTTGGCTGACTGGGGAATGGAGTGGGCACCAGCTGCAACTCTGTGAGGTGGACTATAGGAGGGGGCAGCAGCAGGTGCCCAGGGGAGCTGTTACTGGAAGGTTTCCTTCCACCCTGCTGTTTGTCACCCTGTAGGTCTCTCCAGAGCCTGTCCCTCAGGTGGCACTGTCAACTGCGTGTGCTTGAAGGTGCCATCTTCCCTCATCCTCTCTACCAAGTAAGGGAGTCCAGGAAGAGAGGGTTATCAATGGTTTTCTCTGAGGAAACTGGAATGTCTTGAGTGTAGATGGACTTCTAGTGGTCTTGAGTGGGGGGAGGCAGGCACTAGGAATTGTTGGCTTCAGAAAGCCAACTGAAGGTTTCAGACATTTTGTGTGTTCGGCCTGGTGTGTCTCACTAGGCTGAGGACTGGAACCCAGGCCTGTTACAGCTGAGGGTAAATTAGCTGACAAAGGTTCCCTTTTAGAATGTTGTGATTTACTTCACTGGAGAGTCACAGATCCCTGGAAACCCACTGGTGGAGCCCAGATTGACAAGTCTGGCTTTATGGAAGTCTTCCCATTGTTTGGAGACAAATGAGCTATGTTTGAAAGTGCTATGACAAATGAGCTATATGTAACATGTGTCATAGCCCCTGTGACCCAATGAGGGTAATAAGCCTGTGCTTTAATGCTGAGTGGTATATTCAGGTTTTTGGATCACATTAAGAATGAGGACAGCCCTGGACCCCCAGTTGGCAGCCATCACACATTTTTCTCTGATGACCAGGAGCCCTATCCTGTGACTGACATTGCTGACCTGATCCGGGACTCCTATGAGGTAACTGGCCCCTGTCCCATCTCCACCCACCCAGTGGAAGCTTGCTGGGGAGATGGGCTTGAGGGAAGTTTCCAAGGCTGCCTCTTGTGTCCTGTGTATATAGAAGGGATTCTGTGAGTGCATGCTTCCTTGTTTCCCTGCAGAAATTTGGAGACCAGTCTGTGGAACAGATTGAGCGCATGCGCTATAGGCACAGGATCCGGGTCCTCCAAGGCCATGAAGACACCACAAAGCAGAATGTGGTGAGTAGAGGCCTCCTTAACATAGTGGCTCAAGACAGGTGCTGACCTGTGATGTCCCTGTTGGTCTCTAATATAAGAATGCCAGGGGTTTTTGGTATGTTGAATTAAAAACTTAATAGAGGTGACACGGTATAGCAAGAGCATGAGTTTCAGAGCCAGACACATTGTGAGCCTCAGGTTCCCCAGTTGTAAAATGAGGATAATAATACCCACAGTGTGGGATTAAAGGAGGTAGGATATAGAAAATGCCCAGCACACATGGCCTACAGTATTAGTTGTTTTCCAGGAGGAAGTTATTGCGCAAACTGTCTTTGCTAGTGTTGAACTTCCATTAGAACTTACAAGTGTTTCTGGAAGCCCCAGTGTGTGAATCAGAAAGGTAAGGATAAACTCCTGCGAAAGTTCCCATAAGGTGATCTTTGTGTCAGAAAGAAGCAGACACTGATCCTTCAGAGATGGAAGTTGGTGCTAGCACCTTGTGTCCCACACTTGCAGGAAGAGCCCCTCATGTCTCTGACCCTCCAAATGCAGACAAGCTCTCACTCCATTCCTGTTTTTCCTTTCCTCAAGCTCCGTGTTGTTAACCCAGAAGTCTCATTTCTCCTGGAAGACCTTGAGGAACTCTATGACTTATTCAAGGTATGAAAGTCTGGGAAGATGAGGGAGTGTCAGGCCCAAACCATTGTTTTTAGCCTGCCGGTGGTGATGTGTGGAAGCCAGAGGGTTTTGCCATGTGCTTCTCTGAGGCAGCAATGCGTGGAGCTCCCCATCTGCCAGCCTTGACTGCTCCAAGCCCACATACCAGTGCTGCTGCTGTTCTGCACTAAGTTCCCAGTCTATGTTAGATGGAACAGTGACCCTATTGAAACTATCACTTCATATACTTTTTAATTACTTATAATTCAACCCACAATACACATTCACGTATATTTAAAAAAATATTTATTTATTTTTAGAGAGAGGGGAAGAGAGGGAGAAAAAGAGGGAGAGAAACATCAATGTGTGGTTGCCCCTCAAGCACTCCCTACTGGGGACCTGGCCTGCAGTCCAGGCATGTGCCCTGACTGGGAGTTGAATCAACGACCCTTTAGTTCTCAGGCCAGCACTCAATCCACCGAGCCACACCAGCCAGGGCAATACATACGCATATTTTTATGTTTATATGGCTGGTATGCATGCTATTTCATATTGTATTTTCCCTTGATGCTGTTCTTAACATTATTCACTGTTGCCACATAGTGTTATTTTAAAAAACTTTATATTCTATCTAACTGGTAATAATATACTAAACCATATTTCTATTATTTGCATTTTAAAAAATATTTTATTGTTTATGCTATTATAGCTGTCCCAATTTTCCCCTTTTGCCCTCCTCTGCCTAGCCTGTCCCCCATTTCCAGTCAATCTCCACACTGTTGTCCATGTCCATGGGTGGTGCATATATAGTTATTTGACTAATCCCTTCACTTTCTTTCATTCAGTCCTCACCTCCTTCCTCCCCTCTTACAGCTGTCAGTCTGTTCCATGATTCTGGTTCTCTTTTGCTCATTAATTTATTTTGTTCATTAGATTCCTCTTATTAAGTGAGATCATACGGTATTTCTGTTTCAACAACTGGCTTATTATTTAGGTATTTAGGTAGATTCCCAGGTCTTGCCACTTAACTCATGCTGCAAAGGATGTTTGCAAGTGCCTTGCTAGAAAATTTCATGCTCGAAACAGCAAATAAAAATGGGGAAGAGGCTCGGACACATTGATTCTCTGTTGACACCCCAGCAGTGAAGGCAGGTCGCCATGATAGAAAACAAGTCCAGCTTTGGAGTCTGGACTCCAAACTCTTCCTGGTGGGAACTCTGAGCTGCTGTCAATTGTGAATCTAGATTGTCAAGATAATTGGCATAGTGATAAGTCCCAGCACTTCAGGGACTTTTAAGCAGAGTCTTAGTGGTTGTCTGAACCCTGGTGCACTGGTCGTGGCACATTGTCTGCAGTCACTGAAATGGGTTGTTGGTGTTTAGATTCCTGACACTTCTCATTCATAATAAGCAGGATGGATGTGTTGTGAGAACTCCTCACACCCCTGTCTCCTGTAGACGTCACCTATTTTCAAGTTTTATAGTTTCTTCCATTGTATGAATCAAAAATACAAAGTGAAAGGTTACTTGGTGTCCCAATGCTTCTGACTTTCTGGAAGGAAAAATACAGAATACTAGAAACATAAAAACAGGTAAATGAATGTGTTGTTTAACATATAAAGTCTTTCATTTATTTGGGGTTAACAGTTCTCAATTTGAGAGAATAAGAGACATCACAATTTGAATTTATATAATTTAAAAGATTGCTTTGCCCTGGCTGGCGTAGCTTAGTGGATTGAGCGTGGGCTGCAAACCAAAGCATCGCTGGTTCAATTCCCAGTCAGGGCACATGCCTGGGTTGCGGGCCAGGTCCCCAGTGGGGGCCGCATGACAGGCAGCCACACATCAATGTTTCTCTCTCTCTTTCTCCCTCCCTTCACATCTCTAAAAATAAATAAAATCTTTAAAAGATTGCTTTAAATTTATAATAAAAGATAAATTTCATTAAGTACTAACCATGTCATCTTTAAAATAAAGAGTTTTTTTTCTATATTTTGTTTATTTAATTTTTTAGAGAGAGAGGGATAGGGAGGCTGAAAGGAGGGGAGAAACATCAATATGTGAGAGAAAGTTGCCTTTTGAATGCCCCCAGTGGGTACCTGGCCTGCAACCCACACATGTGCCCTGACCGGGAATTGAACCAGCGACCTTTAGGTGTGTCCACTGAGTCACACCAGCCAGGGAATAATACAAAGTTTTTAAATAAGATAGTTAGGGCTGTTTTTTATTTCCTGTTTCTATGATTCTTGAGAATGATGTGGTTGTTACTTAATGAAATTTATTTTCATATTTGTAGTTAATCTCATAAGTCTTTCATTTTTGTAGGTGTAACTACAAATATAAGCTTAAAAACTACAAATACAAGACAACTTTCAAAACTTACCTCCAAAGGAAATTCCAGTAAAATAGTGTCATCATCATGGTGTCTTATTCTGGTGTACAACCTAGGTGCCTCCTTTATGAACCCTCCCCAGCATCTTCCTTCCAGACTCAAGTCAGCATCATGTCCTCCATGACAAGCCCTCTCAGACTTTCCTTTCTCCCCATCCTCCTGACCTTCTCTAAATTTCATTGGCTTCCATAGTTGGACTTCTCGTATTTTAATACTTAAGTACTGTTGGGTATAATGTCCTCTAGTTGGATTTTACATGCACCTCTTGTCTTTTGAATAGAAATATCATTTTGTCAAGGGAAAGGTCCATGAAGACATACTTCGTTTTATAAATATGTGATAGGTTCTTAATAAGAAGTCCATTCCTTTTATTGGATCCTTCACTAAGCCTGGAGTGTACAGATGTGACCCTTTTCCCTATTAACAAGAAATAGTTCTTGATCATTATCTTTACATACTATTTCCTATTAAAGATGAATAATGTGGTTGGTACTTAATCTATTTTTATTGTTAATTTAAAGCAATCTTTTTTATCCTTTAATGCAGTTCTTTTATTTCCTTTCATTTTATCAAGATACAATTAATTGATATATAACACTGTATAAGTTTAAGGTGTATAGCATAATGACTTGACATACATTATATTGTGAAATGATCACTAAGGTAAGTTTAATTAACATCCATCTTCTCATGCAGATACAAAAAGAGAAAAGAAAAAAAATGTTGTTTTTCTTGTGATGAGAAGTTTTGTACCTATTCTCTTAGCAACTTTCAAATATACCATGCAGCAGTGTTCAGACAGTCATCATGTTGTACACCACATCCCCAGTATTCACTCATCTCATAACTGAAAGTTTGTACTGTTTTATTACCTTCATCTAATTCTCCCACCGACCCCTCTCTGGTACTCACAAATATGACTTCTTTTTCTATGAATTTGTGGGTTTTGTTTTGTTTTTTCGATTCCAAATATAAGTGAGATAATAGAGTATTTGTCTTTCTCTATCTGACTTATTTCATTTAGCATAATACCCTCTAGGTCCATCCATGTTGTAAAACAAGTGTTTAAATTACATAAATTCAGATTTGTGACATCTATTTCCCATTCTCTCAAATTGAGAATAGCTTCATTAATCTTATCTCTCCAAGTAAGATGCGAACAGTCTGACCCATAGTCGGAACCATAGACTATTCCTAGAAACACCGGGATCTGAACTGAGCTCTGTGGAATCCGTCAACCTGCTCTTCTTCATGATCAGTTACATTCATTCACTGCTGCTGGATTATTAGGCCCTAGAGAACATTTGCTTTTTTAAATATCATTTTCTTACCATAATATTCTAAGTAAGACTTTTTATTTTCAAAATTTAATTAAAAATGCAAAACAAAGAAAATGAAATTATACTTACTCTTACCATTAAAAAAAGAAAAAGTAAACTTTTAAGCAAAAATGAAAGGATCTTATCCTATGTGCACCTACAATCCTATCTTGTACAGGTAATTACTGTTCACAAATGACACGTTTCTTTCCTGATTTTTTACTCTGTAGACACACACACCCATACATGCTTTGTCCACACAAAAGTGAGATTGTTCTACAAATAATGGCCTGCTGTTTTTTCTAGATCAATAGCTACAGCTCTTCTCTCATTTTTAATGGCTGCACAATTTTATTGTTGTGCAGAACCATAATTTATTTAACATTTACCTGTCCATGGGCACTGATGTTGTTCCCAGTTTTTTGCTGCTGTATAAACAGTACTGTGCTGGGTGAATGTCCTTGTGCCCCATCAAGATATCAGTCCTGCTGTTTTTGTAGGATGGGTTCCTTAGGGACGCACAAGTCTGGTTTTAGTCAATACTGTTCAAGTGTTTTTGATTTTTCAAATTTCAGTTTCATTGATGATGTCTAAGAGTGGTCATTTCCTACACTCCACACCCACCCAGCATTTAATATTGGATCTTTAACATTAATATTTAACATGTATTAAATATCCAATATTTATAACATTTAATATTAATATTTAAAGATATTAAAGTTAATACTAAAGATTTATTAACATTTAATAAAATGTTAATATTGGATCTTAACACTTAATATGGATCTTTAAAATTTTTTCTAGTCTTTAGAAAATTGTATTAAAATTAAATTTGTTTACTCATGAGTGAGGTTGAGTACCATATCAGAATTTTAGTGGCTAATTGTATGCTTTTTTCTGTCACCTCTTCTCATCTGTTGCTTATTTTTATTTTTATTTTATTTTATTTTTTTTTTTTGTAGGATTCTATGCAAACTGGTTGGATAGTCCTTGGCCTATATAATTGTTTTCTTCTGGGCAGGATTCTGTGGGCCTTTAGTATCACAGGATGCACAGATATACAGGGAAATTCATAGTGTGTCTTGGGTTTTCAGGAACAGAAATTTATTAGACTTTCATGGTAGTTTTCACAATTCTGAAAATACTATTTAAAAGAACATGCCTATAATAAATATGACAGTAAAGTCATAAATGGCATTTTGGGTTCTATCCAGAATGGTATGTGCCCTTGAGTACTAGAGCATTGGTGGAGGGCATTGGAATTGTAAAGAATCTGCAGTCATTGGGATCCATTTCAGTGAGCTGAGATATCCCAAGAGGTTACTTAGTACAGGTGTACAGGATGTATTCTAAAGATGTTCAGCTAATCCTCAGTGACAGGGCCAGTTTTGTTTGCTTTAGTTTTTAGTCTATTCCCAAGACTTTTCAAATTGCACTTGTTTTTTACTTTTAATTCTTTGAATTGTTAATATATTCACATGGTTTAAGGTTCAGAACATACAAAGAAGGATGCAGTAAAAAGACTTGCTTCCACATTTGAGTCTCTCCCCCATTTTTTCTCCTGACAGGTAACCAACATTCCTAGTTTCTTTTGTATCCAATAGCTTTGGCTAGTACTTTTTGATTTTCAGATAAGAAAATAGATTAAAAATTGTATGTTGTCTATACTTAAAACTATGGCAGCTGAACTGCATATTTAAAAATGGTTAGAATGGTAAATTTTGTCATATGTATTTGCTACAATGAAAAAATTTTAATAAAAACATCAAAAATTACATATTCATATAGTAACAAGGAACACTTACATGTCTGGTTAGAGTGGTGAAATAGTAATTTATTTTTGTGTGTGTTACAGTGTTGCTTATGCCATACAATAGATGATAATTTTAGAAGGCAAAGTAAGCCATGAGAGGTCATGTTAGCCTTGGCTGTCAAGTGTGCTGGCATCTCTCACAGGTCCCTTTTTTCCTCTTGTTTTAAGAGAGAATATATGATGAGCTGTTACTGGGAGCAGTCCAGGCCCATGGCCTCTCGCCATGACCCCAGCAGACCCTACGCAGAGCAGTACCGCATAGACACCCAGCAGTTTGCACAACTGTTTCAGCTTGTCTCGCCATGGACCTGTGGGACCCACACGGCAATCCTCGCTGAAAGGACTTTCAGGCTTCTGGATGACAACATGGACAATCTTATTGAATTCAGAGCATTTGTGAGCTGTCTTGGTATGACTCCATGCTTTACTGCAGCGAGTTGATTTGGGATATGAATCTGTGAACATAATACAAGGTGGATTGTGTAGCAAGCAGATACAAATGATGAAATGTTTTTGTGATTAGCCTCACAATGAGTTTGTGATTTTAAAAATTACTCTGTAGCCCTGGCTGGGTGGCTCTGTTGGGTGGAGCACTGTTCCATACACCAAAAGGTTGTGGGTTCCATCCCCGGTCAAGACATGTACGGGAAGCAACTGATGGATGTTTCTCTCTCATGTTGATGTCTCTCTCTCTCTCTCTCTTTCTCTCTCCCCCACTTCCTCCCTCCCCTACCTCTCTCTAAAATCAACGAACATATCCTATGGTGAGAATTTTTTTAAAAATCATTCTGCAGGTTCCTCTCATGACTGGTTTTATGATTTCTTAAGGAGAAAGGGACTCAGGCTCTTAATATACAAGGTCATTGGCCTTTTTCTCTTTGGTTCCCAGGGTGTGATAGTAGCTTGTTAGAAGCCACATTCCTAAAGCTTACACATAGAATTAAAATCTGTCAAAAGGTGTGAGGCCAGACAAAATTCATGAGGTTACTTTGTAGCTCAACAGTCACCAATCACCAGTTTTTTTCACATTTTCATTGCAAACATAGTGTGTGTCTGGGGTAAGGGAAGAGGAAGTATTGCGCCCACGAGTGTTGACCTTTTTCTCTCCTCAGTGAGTTTGTGTCATGACACGTACTTTAACTATTTGCATCTATTCAATCTCACTCTTTGTTTTTTTTTTTTTGCAGATATTATGTATAATGGAGAAATGAATGAGAAAATTAAACTATTGTATAAACTTCATATTCCTCCAGGTAAGAAATAATGAGTAGAAAAATTAGGCTCTATTCTGCCTTGACTGCTTTGTGTACAATACTGAAGTTCTTTTTATTTGATTTTTTACTTTGTTTTTTTCTCTTTTTTATTATATTTTATTGATTATGGAATTATAGTGTCTGAATTTTACCTCCTGTGCCCCCCTCCACCCAGCACCCCCCACTCCCTCAGGTAATCCCCACACCATTGTTCATGTCCATGGGTCATGCATATAAGTTCTTTGGGTTCCCCATTTCCTATACTGTACTTATATACCCATGACTATTCTGTAACTATCTATTTGTACTTCTTAATCCCCTAACCACCTCACCCATTCCCCTACACACCCCTCCCATCTGGCAACCATGAAAATGTTCTCAATATCCATAATTCTGTCTTTTTTTTCTTTCCTTCACAGCATACACATTTTTTAAATATATTTTATTGATTATACTATTACAGTTGTCCCATTTTCCCCTTTATTCCCCTCTGCCCTGCACATCCCTTTCCACCCACATCCCCCAACACACACCCCTTAGTTTATGTCCATGAGTTGTACATATACATTACTTGGCTTCTCCATTTCCTACACTATTCTTAACCTCCCCCTGTCTATTTTCTACCTACCATTTATGCTGCTTATTCCCTGTACCTTTCCCCCTATTCCCTCTCCCTTTCCCTGCTGATAACCCTCCATGTGATCTCCATTTCTGTAATTCTGTTCTTGTTCTAGTTGTTTGCTTAATTGGTTTTTGGTTTTGGTTTTTTAAGATTCAGTTGTTGATAGTTGTGAGTTTGTTGTCATTTTACTGTTTGTATTTTTGATCTTCTTTTTCTTAGATAAGTCCCTTTTACATTTTATACAATAAGGGCTTGGTGATGATGAACTCCTTTAGCTTTACCTAATCTGGGAAGCACTTTATCTGCCCTCTCATTCTAAATGATAGCTTTGCTGGATAGAGTCATCTTGGATGTAGGTCCTTGCCTTTCATGACTTTGAAAACTTCTTTCCAGTCCCTTCTTGCCTGTAAGGTTTCTTTTGAGAAATCAGCTGAGAGTCTTATGAGAACGCCTTTGTAGGTAACTGTCTCTTTTTCTCTTGTTAAACTTCTCTCCTTATCTTTAATCTTGGCTAATGTAATTATGATGTGCCTTGGTGTGTGCTTCCTTGGGTCCAACTTGTTTAGGACTCTCTGAGCTTCCTAGACTTCTTGGAAGACTATTTCCTTTGCCAGATTAGGAAAGTTATCCTTCCCTAATAAGATTTCAATTTCTTACTCTTCCTCTTCTCCTTCTGACACCCCTATGATTTGGATGTTGGAAAATTTAAAGTTTTACTGGAGGTTCCTGAGCCTTTCCTTATTTTTTTGAATTCTTGTTTTTTCATTTTGTTCTGGTTGAATGTTTATTTCTTCCTTCTGCTCCAAACTGTTGATTTGAGTTCCGGTTTCCTTCCCTTTACTGTTGGTTCCCTTTATTTCACTTTTCACAGCCTTTACCTTTTTCTCTATTTTGCAACCATACTCAACCAGTTCTGTGAGCATCCTCATTACCAGTGTTTTGAACTCTTCATTTGATAGGTTGGCTATCTCTTCATTGCTTAGTTGTATTTTTTCCAGAGCTTTGATCTGTTCTTTCATTTGGGCCATTTTTTTTTGTCTCAGCTCACTTGTTATGTAGTAAGGGGCAGAGCCTTAGGTGTTCACCAGGATGGAGCAACCCACAGTGCTGTGCTGTGACGCTGTATGTGGGAGAGGGGTCCGAGAGGGAACAATGCCTCTTGTTCAGCTCTCTGCCAGCTTTTAGTCACTTCTGCTGCTACCCACAATCAAATTGGGCCCTCCTGGTGCTGATTCCCTGGTGGGTGGTTTTGTGTATGTTCTAGGACTCTGTGGATGTCTCCCAATAAACTCTCCTGTGAGGCTGGGTGTTTCTCCTGCCTCCTCAACCCCCATAGGTTTTTTCAGTAATAGTCTTTGAGGCTCTATTTCCCTGCACTGGAACCCAGGCTAGCATGGTCTGTCTTGCTCCCCAGGTGTTCCTCCTGGTTTATCTGCATGCAAATATGGGACCACCCATTCTGCCAGCTATCACCTTGCACGGTTGGCCAGCTGCCGCCAGCTTTCCGCCCCTCTTATTGTTCTGGATAATGTTTCTTCTTTAACTGCTTGATTGTGAGACTTCCTTAGAGTTAGATTTTCTGTCAGTTCTGGTTGTTTTTTGTTTTTAAATTTGTCATTGTCCTTCTTTTGGTTGCGTGAGGAGGCACAGTGTATCCACCTATGTCTCCATCTTGGCCGGAAATTCTGAAGTTCCTTTCAAATTTCAGACTTGAAACACAGATGTTTCTGGTTTAGGGTTCCTGATGACATTTTAAGCACTGTATTGTATGGCCTATGGCAGTGGTTGCCAAACTTAAGGGTATAGCATAGTCATCTGGAGAACTTGTTAACACAGGTTACCAGGCCCACCCTAGTTTCTCAACTCACTAGATCTGAGGACCACACTTTATGAACCATTGGCCTGTAGAATGTATGGGAAACCAGACCCTGGTGGCCTTAACAGATGGCTGTTTTACTCTACTATTTTTGAAGGACCGTTTCATTTTTCCAACATGTAAGACCTTGCTCCTTCAAACTGAATCAGTGGTAACTGAGAACATAGGAAACAGTTTTGAAACCTATGGATATACCTTAAGTTATTCAGTGGACCTTTGAAATTGAGAGAGGTGGATTAGGAATCCAGAGGGTCTCTGGACCTCAGTGCCATGGTTCCGGTGCTGGATGGGGCAGCTTCTGATAGAAGTTCCCCTTGAGGGTGCCTGGGGAAGCTGTCAGGCTTTAGGTTTCTAGGGCCATCAGAACCTAGTGGCTTTTACAATGAACACCTGTACAAAAGTTTAAAATGAAAGTGACTATCATTAGTGGGCTTCCTGGGTACAGTTTCTGAATCAGCCATTACTGAGTTGGTGTATAATACATTATGCACGTTATCTCCAGGGAGCAGTCTATAGCAGCCACACACAGCTGCTCCTCCACTGTTCCAATCACTCATTATTACTCTAGTGTAAATTGTTTAGCATCAGTGAAGTTCTTTGCCTTTTATGCCAATATATTGTAACTTGCCCTTATTTTTCCACAAATGTTTTCCTACTAACATAGAAGACATGCATAATTATTCCTTTATTGTCATTATCACCTTTTCATAATCATTACCTATTATATCTAGTATATGGCTAAATAGAACATGGTTGATTTTATTTTTTTCAATTATTTTATCTTGAGTTTTAAATAACTTTATTTTGGAATAATTTTAGATTTATAGTAAAGCTACAAAGATTGTATAGATAGTTGTCATTCTTGATATATCTTTAAATTTGTTATTGGTTTTTGATATTATCATTTGAAATTGGTGTTTGATTAATATAACTTCATATTGAATTATTTGGTTCCAAATTACAAGTTTATTTCTAAAAAATATTTTAATTATATTCATTAAAGGCATTTGTAGACCTTTATGGATTCAGAAATCATTTTTTCAAAAACTTTCTGAACATATATGATTGTAATATTTATAGTGTATGATGGAATTTAAGTTGTTAAATGGAAGTTAAGACTTGATATGTTATTTTGTTTGCCTATATTTAACATTTGAAGTTTTATGCAATTTTTTTAAAAAGTCTTAATGTAGACCCTAAAATCTATATTTAAGCACATCAATTTACCAAGGCTGTGAAGATCCACAATGCATTTAGGTATTTTCATTTAAATAGATTTAATTTTAACAAATATGTACTTTCTACCAATAATGAACAACTTTTTGATTAAAGGTGGGATAAACATGCTAGTTGGAAAAAAAGTTTTAACGCATTAATTAGGAAATATGTTGAGGATTACAAGTTTGAACTTGTGTGCCCAAAGAGGAATGCTTTATTTGCCTGATGGGAGGCAGGGTACCAGACAGGGCACATGAGCACCTGGCCTCTCTGCAGACTGGTTGAAATTTGGAGAGGGCCCTAGAGGACACAGAGGACTTTTGTGAGCTTGCTTAAGTTATCTGATGCAACACAGGGAGCAAGGAAGTGCTAGGCCTAGGGCTGGGCCTCACAGTTCTGGAAGTGCTCACTTTGTTGGCTCCGTGGTGACTGCAACACTATTTAGCACAGGAAATAGAAAAGAAATACTCCGGGTGATTTGATACCATATCAGGTGACATAGGGATGAACAGTATTCCTGAAGATTATTAAATCATGAGTTTTCATAGCAGATTGATAAATGTACAGGTATTGATCATTTTGCATAATTACACTAATTGGACTTCCAGAAGACAGTTTCCTGGAAGAACATTAGCTTCATCATCAAGAAGCATCAATACAAGCTACTGAGAATGATATGTTGGCAATGGTAAACAAACACAAAGTAGTGAGGTGTTGGAGGCTTTCCGTAAGATGGTATGCTAAGATCAGAGCTCATATCACAAGTTCCTCCTGGCAGATTAGCTTTCCAAAATATTTCCCTGCTTGTCTGGATCTACATCAAATGAACCTGCAAATGTTGAATCTATAAAATTTGAGCGGCTCATCTTCATGTTCAGCTTTATGTGAAGAAGTAGAAATTTCTTCTTGAGTACCAAAGTCCATTTGCTGTCCATTTGCTGAGGAAGGGTTTAGTCAAGAAGTTCAGTTAAAAGGAAAAATCTTATGAGTGATTCCAACTTGTAATTTGGTTGAAGATAGTTATTTTAAAAAGACTTAAAATGTTGAAAACCTGAATGAACTTAATTGAAAACTAAAAGAATGCATGAAAATATATTAACATGTACTGATACAGCATGGATTCAAAGCAAAAAGTCAACTTAGAAAAGAATAAGATTATACTTTATTAATGATGGTCAGTGTTATTATTTGGATCCTCCTGAAACATAATTATAGGCTAATACTGCAATATCTGTATTTTAGTGAAGAAAAGCTTTATTTTGAAATACTTGATATGGAAAAAATATTGATTGGATTAAAAATATAGTTACAGTGGCCAAAAATTTTTCAACATTACATTTGTCAGGAAGAGAGAAGCTGATTGATGTGCAGAATGACTGACCACATATTTGAAGTAAAAATTATTTAAACCATTCAAATTCTCAGTAATGACAAGAAAGGAGTTTCCATCAAGTAGAGAAAAAAGCCATTTGCCTCCACCTTCTTGTGATAGTGACAGTCTGTTTTGAAGAGATCATTATTTCAAAGTCCTAGTCAGGAATTGTATGTAGCCATTTCAATATTATTAGTATGAAAACTAATATTAAAAAGTCCTGAGCATGCTAAGATTTCAGTACCATTTATTCCATTTTGTTACTTGACAAAATCTATTTTGTTCCATTGCCCACGATAAAAGAATGTACTTTGGAAATTTAAGTTCATTTACTTAGAATGGATCCACTTTCTAAACCCATGCAGTACAATTAGAAATACACAAGATCTTTGCTTGACGTTGCTTTGTCAAGAGTACCAACAGATAGGATGGTAGGTACTAATACACACACACACACACACACACACAATCATAGATTTCATGGAATGTTCACTGTGGATGAAAACCTTAGCAGTATTGCAGAATGGGATATTATGTGTTTGAAATTAACATCAACAGGACCAAAGATATGGAGCATGTGATGACTAATGTTTGCCTAAGAGTAGTTTGGCACTCAGGTTATACCCACCATATTGGTTCTCTTTGGTCGACCTTTTATGTTTATACTGAGAAACAATACTGGAGATAAACTATAATCTTCTGCTTTTAAGAATGTGCCAATATGTCAAAATGTCCACTGGCAACCAATAAAACTAAAAAATCACTACACTGCTCTAAGGACCAAGTTGTTGGGAATGACCCAAGAGACATTACATGAAGAAAACTCACCCAATGAGGTGGAAACAGGTGAGCTAAATGATGACTCTATCCATAAGAACTTCCTTCAGAGAAATATAAACTGTGTGAAAATTCATTGAAGGAAATAACGATTTTGAAAACAGATGACCTACTGAGGAAACTTGCCAAGGTCACATCACAGGATATAAAAATGACAGTTCCCATTCTGGTCTAATAATTTAGGCTGTACTGATACCAGCCAGGTCAGAAATGATACCAAGTACACTGATTTGGTGATGGGCAGCTTAGGCTAGATAAGAGAGTTGTTTTTCAGATTGGGATCAAGACTTGAAAATGCCACTTGAAGTGAAAACTGCATAATACAAACCTCCTTAAAAACCTTTTGTGAAATTAAACATTGCATTGAACTTTTTAAAAGAAAAGTGAGGTGCTGAAGATCCCTGGTATTATCCAAGTTGTCAGGAAGCCACTAAGAAATTGGATTTATGATCTCAGCATGCAGTACTCACTATATCTGAAGGGCTTTTTTTTACAGTAGATATCTAACACATAAGTTGGATACTTTAGTTGATTTTCATATCAGTGATTGAGTTATATTGTAATTCCTAATCCAAAAGCAAGTCCTATAATTTGATTGGTTTTTCCAACCACTGTTGAGGGGTAGGAGGAGGACACTGTATTGCTTTTGAAAGAAGAAAATATGATGGAGGATGGTATTATTTTGATGATTATAGTATCTTAATTGAATTGGAAGGCTAAATTCTGCTGAAAACAGTATGTTTAAGAGATAAGGGAATTTCAGATAACCAAATGTAAATTATTCATCAGATTTTAACTTGTGCAGTCCTTGAAATGAGACACAATGAAAACTTTAATAGTTTCTTAATTCATTTATAGTCTTGAATTATGATATTATATATATAAGAACATTAAAACTAAGATTACATTTAGTTCAAATAGCCCATTTTGAAAGGCTAAAAGTATATTTGAAGACTATATGTAAACTCAGTCTTTACTATTTTCCTGAATGCATTGTATCCTGTTTCTGATCATAGATAGATGAGTTTTCTTCAGTGAACTCTGAGGCTCCTCGTATTCCCTGATGTCCAGCCCCAGTCATGGTGTTTTCTGTGTGCCAGGACTGGAAAGAGGCTGGAAAGCATTGCTTTGTGGTCGGTTGGCATTTCCAGTTCCTTGTCACTGTTGATACTTTATGTGCCTCCTTTCTGGACACTCACCCACTGCTTGAATTAATTGTTCTGCTCTACGCTTCTATGACGTGTACATGTTGGTTCTTCTATTAGAGTGACTTGTGGGCATGTTTCTTCTGTTTGATACACCAAGCTTTTTGAGGACAGGGGTCCAGTGCCCTATTGACATCTCAGTGGCGCTTATCTAGGAAATCCACTTCCATCATGGCTGCCCCAAGTACCATCCAGTGTTTGTAATTTTCCACTTACTCAGTTTCTGAGTGGCTTTTCACACTTGCCACTTTGTAGAATGTGTTTTCAGCAAGTTGGGGAAAAGAATGACTGAATATCTTTATTGTAGGAAAAAAAAAAAGATCCGGAAAATAACTGAAACCTACCTTCCAAGAAAAGAGAGTAGCTTACCAAGGCTTTGGTGCCATCTTGTGGGTATTTGTTCAGTCACAGCTGAATTTTGCCTTTGATTTATTCTCAGTTGAATGGCTTCGACCTTTTTAAAATGAGGATCCGTTGTCTGTAATCCCCTTTATAATTATTTTTGTGAGCTTTTATTTATTTTTAGAAAGGGGGAAGGGAAGGAGAAAGAGAGGGAAACATCGATGTGGGAGAGAAACATTGATCAGTTGCCTCTTGCATGTCCCCAACCGGGGATCTGGCCTGCAACTCAGGTATGTGCCCTGACCTGGAATCAAACCAGTGACTTTCTGATGATGCCCAACCCACTGATCAGGGCTATATTTGTAAGTGTTATTGATCTACAATTCACATACTACATAATTCACTTCAAGTATACAATCCAAAGCTTCTAGTATATTCAGCTAAGCAACCATCATGATGATGTTAGAATCTTTTCATTACCCCCTTAAAAAAGCACAAACCTTTTAGCATTGCCCCCCTCCCCCTCTACCCATTTCTCCCTGCTTTCTGTTCCATAGATTTGCCTTGTCTGAATACTTTGTATAAAGGGAATCATGCAATATATGTGCTGTTTTTTGGCTGCCTTCACAGTTCATCCATGCTGTAGCATGTATCAGTGTTGCATTCCTATTTATGGCTGAATCTGATACACTAATTATTGGCGGTTGTGCCATAATTTATCTGCTCACCAACTGATGAACAGTTGGATTTGTTTCCAACTTCTTAGCTCTTAGGAACAATGCTGCTACATGCATTTGTGTACAAGTTTTTTGAGTTGACATGTTCTCATTTTCTTTTTGTATACCTAGTGGAGTTTCTGGGTTGAATAGTAATTTAACTTTTTTGAGGAACTTCCAGGCTATTTTCCAAAATGGCTGTAACATTTTATATTTCCACCAGCAGTGTATTAGGGTTCTGATATAATTGTATTTTTGTGCATTTCAAAACGTGTAATAAAGTGCTTTGAATACAGGAAAGCGCTTACCAATTTTTGTTAGAAAGTATGTAATATAGCACAATGTGCCTACTATAGAAAAATAACATGAAAAGTTTAGAACAAATTACGTATTATCCCACCCAAAGATATGGTGTTTATTTGTAAAACTTATGAGTATAGTATACACATACATATATTTAAACAAAATGGATTTTACTTTACACATTTTTCTAGGCCAGGTCTTGTGAATTGGTGTATCATTAGTTACAACGGTATGTATACATACATCCAGAAAAGAGTACTACTCTGGTATGTAAGATATTTTCTTTACCCTAGTATCCAGACAGTGCTTTCTGTATACTTGGGTTCACAGACCCTGCAAAGGCTGTTTCCCACAGGTTGGGGGCTGCTAACTTACTTAACCTTTAGTTTTCTTACCTAAAAAGTTTTGGTTTTAGTCAAGATAACATAATTTGTTCAACTTAATCTTTTTTTAA
Source organism: Phyllostomus discolor (assembly GCF_004126475.2). Lineage (NCBI taxonomy): Eukaryota > Metazoa > Chordata > Mammalia > Chiroptera > Phyllostomidae > Phyllostomus > Phyllostomus discolor. The sequence goes on from NC_040908.2 coordinate 76,021,274, forward strand.
GCACTCACTGAAAATGATCGAGACAGCCAGTCACCATTAAAGAATCCTCTGTTGTCAACGTCAAGACCCCTGATTTTTGGGAAATCAAATGGCACGTACCTCTCTTCATTGATACCTTCAATATGGCATACCACTGCTGTTTTCAGGAGCAAGACTTTGCGGCTCTTCTTAGACTCACCTATGCCCTTCCTCCAGAGAAGAAACACTGAGCCTGCTGCTTTCAAAGGCCAGAAACCTTGAGTTGTAGTGTACTGCTGACTGTCCCTCAACCCTACCATGTTTATTCCTCTTGTAGCAAGCAAGAGATGTGACCTAGCTGCCATTCTCCATTTGTGATCAGTTGTAAAACACTGTTCCTCCTATGTCATCTATGTTCCTCAGTTTGGAATCCCTCCACCTTGTACTACCCCCTTTTATGTTTTTTTGCTTTTATTATATTTAGACTAACACATAGTTTCCTGTGTCTCAGGTGATGCAGCTGATTATCAGAAACAGCTAAAACAGATGATTAAGGATTTAGCCAAAGAAAAAGATGAAACTGAGACTGAATTGCCCCAAATGAGCCAGGTATGGACTTTATTCTGTGTAAAGAATTAACTATCTTGCCAAATGATTTGTTTAGAAATAAGTTTGGTAATTCAGTTGGGGCTCTTTTACCTCCAAAGCCATTATTAAAGGATCTTGTAACTTTGGGAGGCAAATCTTTAAAAATGTGACCCATTCAGATATTCAGAGCTCTTCAAAACAGGCTTTGAAGAATTTTTCTATCAAATTCATTACCCAGAGTGTGATGAAGATTTATTCCACAGAGTGATAGCATTTGGTGGCACTGTGGATATACCATAGTTTTCTCCCCTTAAAATTGGTCAATGCTTAAAAGCATTGATTACATGACAGTACTTGTCTCCTAAAGCCTTTCTGTAATCTCCAGAACAGGTTTCTGTGCCACATTTAAGCACCATATGATGGTGGTAGGTTATTCAGTCCTTTATTACAGGACCTAAGTCTTTTTGGTGCTAATGTGTGCTGAGCCTTCAAGAGGGGACATTTAGCATGCAGTTTCTCAAGTCTTGTTTTGACCTCAAGTATATTTTGGGATTCCGGTGTCCTGACATATTTGACGAGTGTTGCTGTACTCTGGGGAGTTCCTTTCACATTTTCCTTTTACTCCATAGTTAGTTACATGTCAATACTGCATGTCAGTCATACGATTTTAAAAAAAACTAGTTAAATCTCATCACCCAGAGCCGTAAGCATTACCATTCTGATGTATATCAACTTTTTACTACAAACAAAAATGGCTCCATCAATATTTGAAGTCATTTCAAAACAATCATGGATATTTCTCTCAGATCATTAAATATCTATTAAATTAGCAGTTCTCAGCCATTTTTTTATTCCTAGAATTGTGTAGCTAAATCTCACATGAAGCATCTCTTATCACATTACATAGTCTCAACTTGGGCAGGAGTGTATAATTTCAGAAGCATCAGTCATCACTGTCCTTCATTTTTACCACCTTTAGTTGCTGCATGGTAGTTCCACCAGAGGAACAAGCCATTATTTTAGTCATATTTAAGTTGCTTCCAACTTTTTCCTGTAATAACCCTTAAACATCCCTGTAAACAAAGTTCTGCATAGCTTTTGGGTGCACTGCTTGCTTGAAGTTGACTTGCTGGGTTAAAGGATGTATACACATCTTTACATTGGGATGGGTTAAGTTTGTTTTTTTCTGTAAGATGGCTCTAGTAGAACTTAGTTGCCTTTAACTTCATTTGAAACAATTTTGTTAGATTGCATTGTGACAGCTGTCATATCAGCATACATTAGAAAAAGAAACATCAAAATTGGTGAATTCTTATATAGCCACTTTAATGTTACAGATGGAAGAAAATGCACATTTCCAGATATTATGCTTTATTATTTCAAGAAAGGTAAAAATACAACTGAAATGCAATAAAAGATTCGTTCAGTGCATGGAGGTGCTATGACTGATCGAACTTGTCAAGTGGTTTGTTTAGTGCTGGAGATTTCTTGCTGGACAATACTCCACAGCTGGGTAAAGCAGTTGAAGTGGACAGTGATAAAATTGAGAATCAGCATTATACCATGTGGGAAATTGCTGAGATACTTGAAATATCCAAATCAGTAGTTATTGATGAAAATGAAAAATGTGTGTTTACAGAAAAAACTAAGTGGACTTTTTGGGCAACTCAATACAATAGCACATTTAGAAGTATACTATTTGTATAGACAAATACTATACAAAGCATCTGTACTCCTTAGAAGTATAGCATACTTCTAAGTGTGCTGAAATTCTCTGGAGTTAAAGGGCAGATACTACCTTTCTCATATTCTGCTTTCAAAAGTACCGTGTAGTTTTCTCTAAGGACTAAAGTTGTTTTTTTTTTTGAAAGCATACTTCTATCCTGGTTATGCTGCTATATACCATATATTTTTTTTCCCAGAGAGAATTTATCCAGTTCTGTAAAACTTTGTACAATATGTTCCGGGAAGACCCAGAAGAAAACAATTTGTACCAAGCCATCGCCACAGTAACCACTCTGCTGCTGCAGATCGGGGAAGTGGGGCACGGAGGTAGCAGCTCTGGAAGCTGCTCTCAGGACAGTGGGGAGAAGCCACAGGCTTCAGTTCCTTCTCTGGAGCAGGACTCTGTATTTGCAGACACTGACCCTGGGACAGCTTCCCAGGATGCCCAGACATTTCCGGAAGAGGTAGAAGGGAACTGGACAGTCTCCCTTGAGCATATCTTAGCTTCACTTTTGACTGAACAATCATTAGTAAACTTTTTTGAAAAGCCACTGGACATTAAATCCAAACTTGGAAATGCCAAGATCAATCAGTACAGTCTCAAAACTTTTCAAATGAGCAGCCAATCACATCCTGAAATCAAGCAAGACAGCAGTTTGCCGAGACGAGTCTGCCATAACAAAGCAAGGACCACAAAGCAAGTTTCATGGGTTGTCAGCCCATAAATCCAGGTTTCAGGCTCAGAGTATATCCCACAAGCTGGGTATACCCAGGTAATCAACCTGACAGCCCCAGCTGTGGCCAGGGTAATTTATGTAACCCTCAAACATTTATTTCTATTTATTCTTAAAAGAATTACCAGTCTTATGAGATTTGCTGAAATGGGCATTTGTGCTGTGATTTTGTTCTCAGAGCAAAAAAGTCCAATGTATCATGCTAACCCAGAGACAAATGCCCAAGCTTCTATTTTTCACTTAGATAATGGGAAGTCTAGAATCAAGTTCACTTCCAAATCTAAGAGCCACTATCTGTGCAATTGCATTTTTTTTTTTTTGCACAAATTTTGTTTCAATGCTGGTAATTGAAACCATTTTAATATATTTGGTTGTATTCACTTGTCCTTGCAAAAATGTATACTTTCTTTCAATGTTGGCCTCCAGATTTTTAAATAAATTTTTGTACTGACTTTGGTCCTTGTACTTATCTGAGTGTCTAAGGTCTGGGTTGTGCCAGTGAACAGATAAGCTGGAGATGGCCCTCCACCTCAAATCTTGCATTCTCGGTCAATGGTGCAATAGGCACAGAGGTATCCAACACAAAATCATTAATTTACTTAAAACACAAAGATTTCTTTTGTGATTATGTGTTGCAATGTATTTTAATGTGTGGGCCAAGACAACTCTTCTTCCAGTGTCGCCTCAAGACACCAGAAGACTGGACACTCCTGCTTGGATTTTCAACCCTACTTTGCCTGTGCATCACCATTACCAACAGGGCTTCAGAGGTGATCTCTTTATCATGTAATATAACCCCTGCAACACTGTGCTTTCAGGCTGAAGTAAAATTTTGAATTATGTAAATTTTACCCCTGAGCTCCATGTAAATCCAGACTAAAAATACCTAGAGGCCACTGGGGTGAGCTAAAATATTAACTGTACATATAAATTAAATGCAATTTGGTTACCCCATCAAAATAGCAATTATTTTAGAAGACAATTCAGTACTTCTTAACAATTACACTCAATACAGATAGAGGCAGAAGCTTACAGACATACTATCAAGTATAAATAAATCTAAGATAATATCAATTGTTATTTCCGTTTGGTAAAATGAAGTGGCCAATGGCAATTGAGTTCTATATGCCAGTTTCTGGAAACAGTTTACCTTAGTGCTTTTACATGTATGGAATTCTAACATTACTTCCAATGCCCCAACTACCTAAACAGTCATTCTAAAGCTAGCCTACACCTCAAAATTGCCTTTAAAAACCTGCTTAGGATCTGTCCAAATATTCAGAAAGTCAGGGGCTGGAAAGAAGGGACACAGGCACAGTACTAAGGAAAAGCTTTCCAAATAATTCTGGTTGGGAACTACTTTAAGATATACAAATACATTCATTCCATTGCTACCAGAAACAGGAAACCAAACCACAAGGGCAGTTTTATAACTTTATTCGACAATCAGCAGTTAGTTCTCATCCACATTAACTGTTTGTAGATCTGCAAAAGAAAAGACAGCTAGTCACCTTCCATACCCATACATTGTATCATTTTTCTAATCTAAACAGCTTTGTGGAATAAAGTAAAACTTACTTTTGAAAGTGGTGACAGGTACATAGGTGACCAATGTATAGAGCTTGTTTGGTGAATCTTCATCCTCATTACGTTTTCTGGACAACCGCACTCGGATTCGGTATGGGACATTCCTAATAACAAATACAAGTGTGTTGATAAAGCTAATCTCTCCTATCACGAAAATAGCCACCAGATGTATTCACACATCCTACCCCCACTCCTGTAACATGTTTTTAATTGCACCATCCTTTGTTCTAACCTGACCAACCAGACACTATAGAAAACAGCTGTTTCAGGGTATACACCTTAGTAGGCAGCTACCACTGACATTCAACGTATACAGAAATGTGGGCCTCAGTAGTCTTTTCCCTCTATCACCACCACAGAATTCATGTTTATGGTCTTTGTCTAAAAGTTAGATTTGGATAAACACTAAAATAACTTTGCAGGCCACACTGAACACAAAGAACTATTAAATGTTTACTCTCTGCATCACAGTGCTTGTTACTGCCTCCTTTTACTGGTCTGAGATGAAGTGTCCTGAAACTTGGGACTACAGCTGTCCCTCACTGTATCGAGGTTCAGTCGTCACGGGGTTTTTTTTTTTTTTTAGAAACTCTCGATACAGTGTATGTGCAATAAGTGAACTGCGATATAGTGAGGGATGACTGCATACTTCACTGGTGAGTACCCATATAGAATTTTGTTGTTATATTATGTAGGTTTAAGAGTGTGGGAAGGGTTTATAAAGCCTTAAAATATATATAAATAAAATGAATACAACGCCGCCACTTCGTGGATTTTTCACCTATCGCAGGGGGTCTCTGGAATGTAACTCCTGAGATAGGTAAGGGATCCCTGTACTCTTGATGTCTGTGATACCACTCCTTTCTTATCTCAAAGGAGCCATTACTGGCAGCTCCTTTATCTTGCACATTTCTACCAGTACCCTAAATGTTAGTCCACTGCAGGGCTGAAGGTCATCCCATCCAACCCCAAAACTGAAATACTACCCAGATGCTACACTCTGCCTTACTTCAGTCTTATAAAATCACCTAGCCCATGCCAGTGCCACTACCCTTATTTCCACACCGGCACCTTACATTGTCCTTCACAGCAAAAACCACTCCCCTCCTTAATAAGCAAGGGTTCTCAACCTCGGCCCTATTGACATTTGGGCTGGATAATTCTTTGTGTGGAGGGCTGTTATGCATTCTAGGATGTTTACCAGAATCTGTGGCCTATAGTGATAACCAAAAACTGTGCCTGGGGGAAGGATAGGTAAAATTGCCTATGGCTAAAAAACTGCTCCAATCGTTTCTAGAGAGAAATAGACTCTTTGCCATGACCTACAAGATCCCTTTGATTCTCTTCCGCCTAACTTTCCATCCTTGTCCATGTCACTTATTTCCAATCCATTCGTGCCATCTTCAAATCACTTATTTGACCTAACCTGGTTTGTTCTCTCTGTGCACCACTCCCACCTGACCCTCACATTGCTGGCTCCTTTGTTATTTAGGTCTCATTAAAAATACCATGTCAAAGGGCTTCTTTGCAGGTACTCCCCCCACCCTTTGAGTTACTTTCACACTATTCTATACTTCTACAAGCATTAGCTAATTACTGAACTTATGCAGAATGTGCAAAGTGAGCTGGTGTGATTTTAAAAGTTCATCTTGTAATGCAGATAACACTTTGGCACCTTATTCCTTTGGCCCAGACGGCTTTGTTGAGCCTGGTGTCAATGCGCACATCTGGAGTTCCCATCTCCTTCATGGCAAATTTCCGGATCTCTTTAAGTGCCCGAGGGGCACGCTTCTTGAAGCCCCTTAGATTCAAACATAAATAAATGAACTAAAGGAACACAAAATTAAATGAAATACATATTATGTTCCATTTTCATAAAAGAAACCTATACCAAACTTGAACAAGACAGGACAATCCTTTCTTCAGGCAGTGTTAATTCCCAGCAACTAACATATTTGGAACACAAAAGATGCACAACCCAATTTTAACAATAGAACAAGGGCTCTACACACAGTCCTTAAGTAATGTTATATACACATTGGCCAACCCTTTCCTGATCAACAAAATCAACCCCAAACTCTAATAATACCACTTTATCAAGGAGAATATAATCAAAGGATGACTTTAGAGTATGCCTGAACATAAAGCATACAACACCGAACAGTAAGCATTCCCAGATCAAAATGAGGAGGGATGCAAAAAACCCTGGGAAGTGATTGAAAAATTGTGTATTTCTTATGTTTATACTTCCATCACCTTCAAAGTACTCCCATTTGCTTCAATACACCTATCAAGACATTTCCCCCCACTGCTCAAATAGTTTTTGAACTTGTCAATTTTGATACCTTTTAGTACTTGTTTTCTTTTGTTGTTTCACCTGTTGCACATGAGCAAAACCTTTCCTTTGATGACTTTTTTCATCCAGGGAAACAGCAAAAAAAAGTTGCCTGGGTAGAGACGGGTAGGGCATGGTGGCATGCCATTTTTGGTCAAAAACTGCTGAAACACTCAGTGCAGTGCAGGGAGGTGCCCTTATAAATCCCCCATGATGTAATAGGCAAATGTACCCCCCCACCCACCACACACACACACACACACACACACACACACACACAAAACACACTGAAGCTGAACAGAGCCTCTCACAAGTCAGCTGGTATACTTAGGTGGGTTTGTAGAACACTTATTTAGCAGGGAGAGCCTCTACTACAAGGGCCCTGCTCTCCAAAGCTAATTCTGTTGTTTTTTTTTTTTGGTGTCCCCACTCATAATTACAGATGTCGTATCTTAAGACACAGCATGTTTTTGGAGACTATTCAATACTAATTTAAAAGTTCATTTCCCTGGTCTATGCTCAAAGAACAGGGACCTGAAAGTACAGATTCCTCTCATAAAGTATGATGAGGACAAGAGTTAATTCTATGAAGCTCTTGGCATATGTCAGGCACTGTCATTAGCTCCTGCCAGTTCCAGCTCTGAGCTAGGTACTATTAATGTACTGTTTAAACAAGGACACAATCCATTTGATTTCATGCCTTCTGTTGGGCCCTGCCAATGATTCAAACTCTAACTCAAAGAACAGCTCCTAGCACATAATAGGTACCCCATACTTGTTAGATGAAGTAAACTTTATGGAATCCAATAAAAATAACAAATGAAGCATGGAAGAGTGATTTAATTCTGCTCTGAAATCTTCAATAACATCCCATGACCCATAAAAGGCCCGACTCACTATCCACTCCCACATCCCACTTTACCATGTTTCTCCTGCTCCCTGCTCTACTCTCATCAGCCTCCTGGTTATTTCCAGTAAGTAAGCAGCTCATACCATTCACTTAAATACTTAGTCACCTAGAAATAAAAGGCACTAAGGAATACTATCAGTAGTGTAAGAAAATCCTAGGCCCTTCAGATTATGACACCTCTGGAGTATATCAAATGGTATCAAGTCTGACAGAGGAAAATAAACCAGGGAAAAGAGGTAGGGAGCATCAGGGAAGGGGATTGCAGGTTTGAATAAGATGGTCAAGGAGATATTGGAGTCAAGAGCTGAAGCATGATGAGGGCAGCCTCATGTGTGAGAAAGAACAGAGTGGAAAAGAGTAAAAGTAAAACCAAACAGCCTCCCTGAATCAGATACATGTCTGACACAATTAAGAAAATAAGTGGCCAGTTCATACAAAACCAGCAAGTACTTTGGATTTCAACCCACATAAGACGGGAAGCCAATGGAGGGTTTGAGGATACTAGATTTTTGGGGAGTGAGGGGGAACCAGTATCAACGGGAGCTACACATTATTAACCACTGAAGTGACAGAGAATGGTGGAGGGACCAGTGCAAGGGTTAAATGGTGAAAGGCAAAGCCCACAGGCCCATGTTGCTTGCCAGTAACCTGAATAGGAAGGCCACAAGAGAAATGGGAAGGTTAGGGTTGGAAGATGGTACTAGGATTTGGTTTGGGGCCATGTAAAGTTTGCAGAGATCTACTTAAACACCCAAGTATAGGCAGAAAAGAGGAATTGAGTCCTGAGACTCAACAGAGGAACCAACAAAGTAAAAGGACAATGAGTGGCTAGAGAGAAGGAAAAAAATGCAGACTGAAACTCTTTTGAAAGTAAAATCAATAAGAGTAAAATAAATAAATAAATAAATAAATAACGCATTTCCACAAAAGAAACAAGAATTGTCACTTGCCACCAATCAAGAGGACGGGGAAATGACCAAAGGGTTTAGTACCAGGCAGGGTCTTCACTTTGGGCTTCTGTAACAAACGCACTAAGTGCCTGAAAAACTTGCCCACTTGAAAACAGCCCATACCCACACTTTTCAAATGTCCTGTTTATTAATGTGATCTTTAAAACACACACCTTTTTACTTGGCACAAACTTACCATTTTATATCTATAGTTGTCTAACTTCCCATAAATCAACTAGGAAGGTGGGACTTTTGGTTCAAAACAGGTGATGGGTAGGGATGTGGTTTACTCAGAAGTAACATTAATGCACCAAAAGGGCACTGGGCTTTTGGACCCCAGCAGTCACCTCAGAGACCCCAATAACACAAAAGGAACATGATGCCTCTTGGCTCACCCATGACCACCCTTGGCTGGAACAGCCAGTCAGGTTCAATGTGACAACACTGCACATTTGAATCCCTCAAAAAATTAGTTGTCCTGGAGTCTGCCAAGTCAAGTGCGAGAGATTTTGCTCCACAGATTGGTGCCTAAATATTAATTCTGCTCCTGTAATACGTGAGTATTCAAGATTTGGTCTCCATTATCAGCAGTAAGCATGGTATGCAGAAAATGGGAAGAATTACTAATTTTAAGAAAAACCAAACCCCAGGAAAAAATATAGAACAATTCTTTTCCTGTCTAGAGGTTTCACCTCTGATATATAACTCCATCAATATTAATTAGTACATATCTATATGTATCAGAAAACTAAGATAATCCTATTTAAGTATTCACACTCTGGAATGGACAGGGTTTTTTTTGTTTGTTTTTTTAGTTAACTGTTTAACTTTCCTAGAGTCTAAACAGAGACATTAAAATGTTTGCTTCCCCCCGGCATACAAACTGTTCATTTCGCCTGCCCAGATCTATTTAATTCAATTACAAGTGGAACGATTTCCCACTTGTAATTGAGTGGAATGAGTTTATCACCGTGTTTTCCCAATTGGCTTTTCCAGAAACCTGATTATTCAATCTCAGGTTTGTAGTCATCAACCCCCTACCTTTAAACCCTATAGACCGAAAATAAGGTCCACACAATACATTTAAGAATTTTTAAAGAAATGCTAATTTCTAGATCACCTAGCATTTCATCCTGGGCAGACTCAGAGCAACATCCAGACGCACGAGTTCGGAAGGCTCCGACCAGCGTGGCTGGGCGAGGGTTGAGTACTCACACTCCATGGATGCGCTTGTGGATGTTGATGGTGTACTCTCTGGTTACTACCTCGTTGATGGCAGAACGGCCCTTCTTCTTCTCGCCACCCTTCTTTGCGGGAGCCATCTAAACCCAGGCGACAAAGGGGCTCTGAACAGGGTGCGACTTGCACAAGCCAATTCCTCCCTCCCGGACCCGGCCTCACACAGCCGCCCTCTCGGCGCCTCCACCTGCAGAACCCCGGCAGATGCCCGAAACCCCAGTTTCCGGGAGAGTCAAGCCAGTCATTCCACAGCACGAGCATCCACGCCCCTCGAGTGCCCCCATCTCGTAAACCCCTGCGACCCGGCACCCCTAAGCCCTTCACCCTCCCAAGCTACAAAAGCCCTGAAGCCCAAGGCGGATTCCCGTTCTCTGGAACGCGGAGTCCGGTCCAGCTCAGGAGAAACCCCGTTGTCCGGGTAAACGATTCCGCTGTCCGGGTCAACGCAATCCCGGGCAAGGATGGGCCCGGATTCTTGAGTCCGACATCCACAGCCCATACTCACTCTGATGGGCCCAGGTTGAAAAGAGAGAGCGCGCGGAATTGTGGGAGAAGGAAAGCAGGGTTGCAAGTACAACTTCCGGGTCGCCCGGCGGCGGGTGGAACGGGAGGTGGGGCTATGACGTCAGCGGTGCGCGCCGCGAGTAAAGCGAACAGGCCCCGCGCGTAGCGGGACGGCTGCGTTGCTTGTCGCGCTTTCCGAGTCCAGTTTTCTGTAGCTGAGTTTCCGTCTCCTCGCGAAGGAGCCGAGGAAGGGAACCACGCCTTCTCGCTTCTCGTCCGTGTCTTAAAACAATCAAAACCTAGGCTTCCAGTTGGCTGGGAGGAGGGCTTGGGAGACGCGACGCGGTTTTGTTTTCCCTGTTCACTTATTAATTGGGGCCACGTTTATGGGTGCGGGCTGGCGGTCCTAGAGATGACAGATAGCTCTGTCCTGCAGGTGCAGACGGCGAGCAGAAGGACTCACGAGTGACGGTCGTAGTCGTTCTGGACTGTGAAGCTGTTGGATATTGTATCCAGCTTGATGTATGAGTGTGTACGCCCGACCGTCTCAGGGGTCCCGTGGCAGGTCTGGCAAGCCTAGAGAGGTCAGGTAACCACAGAGCATACCTGGTCAGAGCATACCTGAACCCGCCTCTCCCCTCGTTCTTATGCATTCAGGATAACATACTTCTGAAATGTCAAAGTTTTCTTTTCCAGGTAACTTGGGAGCAGATTCACTGGCAACAGTCTGTCAACACGGAAAGCCCTTTCATTGCTTTCATGTTGTCAATAGACCATCTCAGTTCCCGATGTCGGATGTTAACCGTCCTGCACTCACCAATGTTGTACGTGTTTCTCCATAATTGCTTTTTAATTCAACCCTAGACATTTAACTCTCTTTGCTTTGTCTCCTCTTCTTAACCAATAGATGTCATGTAACCTTCCTTATACTTTCTCTTGATTCTAACTGAACCACGTGACCAGGGCCTGAATTCTCTTATCTTGCAGAAGCGTGCCATTTAGTGGCTTCTTAAGATAGGGAAGACGGGAGCTAAAGTTTTTGTACCCTCACGTATCTGAAGATACTTACTTAACACCCCCCCCCCCAATTTATTGATGTTTTGGCTTCTGTAGAATTCTAGGTTGAAAATAATTTCTCCCCAGCTCTTTGAAGGCATTCTCCATGGCTCTCCTCTCCTTCCCTCCTCCCCTCATCTTGCCTATTTTCCTCTTCCTCAGGATAAAGCACCTGAAACCTGTCTGAGCCCTTTCTTTTTCTTTTCCTTTTTTAAAGATTTTATTTGTTTTTAGAGAGAGGGGAAGTGAGGGAGAAAAAGAGGGAGAGAAACATCAATGTGCAAGAAATACATCCATCGGTTGCCTCCCCCCCCCCACCCCCAGCAGGGGACCTGGTTTGCAACCCATGCATGTGCCTTGACTGGGGATCAAACCAGCGGCCTTTCAGTTCACAGGTTGGCACCCAATCCAGCCAGGGTGTGCCTGAGGCCTTTCATATCATAATGGCCCTTTGGGATCATTTGTATAACCCTGACTTTATATCCCCACCTGAAGATATGATCCTCCTCTTTCCAACTAGTTCCCAGCATCTGGAGGGGAACTAATCACCTAGAGGTGCCTCATGTGCACCATCCATCAGGGCAATGAAGTGTCAATAAGAAATTGGTGCCAGCTTTCAGATAACTGATAGAATGAATAGATCCTTCTTGTCAAAGCAAATAGTCTCCCTCCTCCAGTGGAAATATGATATAGCCCTCTCAGATGTCAACTCTGCTGTTGTAAGTAAAGGGTGAACAGACATATAATAAAAACTGATCTGAAGTACTGAAAATTGTTAGCCTACAGGCTCTTCCACCATGTCCTTCCTTC